>NW_024962291.1:3131962-3591382 GCF_019238085.1 Lagopus leucura
TTCCTTCTTTCCTTCTTTCTTTCTTTCTTTCTTTCTTTCTTTCTTTCTTTCTTTCTTTCTTTCTTTCTTTCTTTCTTTCTTTCTTTCTTTCTTTCTTTCTTTCTTTCTTTCTTTCTTTCTTTCTTTCTTTCTTTCTTTCTTTCTTTCTTTCTTTCCTGTTTTGCCTTATTTTTTTTTCCTCCAAATGCCTTCTAATGTAATTACAAAGTTGCGCTTCCAAAAGCCTTTTGGCTGGCAAGAGGAGAGTACAGCCCATAATTCATTTATGAGATGCTCTGGGAGCCATGTAATTGCTTTGCACCGGCTGTGGGCTCCCGAGGGGCCTCTCCCTGCTCCCAGAGCCGCAGGCAGAAGGGAGAGCACACACTGGAGGGATGGGGTGGAGCTGAGCCACAGACGGTGATGGTGCAAGTGCTGGAAGGATGAGAGAGCCAGCGGGAGAAACACAGTGGCGACACATCGATGCTGTCCAGGTTCACATGGGAGATCTTTCCCATTGCTGTCAGTGAGGTTTTTCAACCTGCCTTAATTTTCTGGTTTTTCAAGCCCGATTTTCATCTAAAATCAGGTAGAAGTATTGACTTTCCTATGTGGTTTGTTAAGGGGTTCATGCAAAGAGGCAGC
Source organism: Lagopus leucura (assembly GCF_019238085.1). Classification (NCBI taxonomy): domain Eukaryota; kingdom Metazoa; phylum Chordata; class Aves; order Galliformes; family Phasianidae; genus Lagopus; species Lagopus leucura. The sequence goes on from NW_024962291.1 coordinate 3,132,587, forward strand.
AGAATGCAAGGGCTGGTTCCAGTGAGGAACAATTTGATTATTCATCTTGCTGGCATTTTTGGTTTCATTTCCAGGATTTGATGCAACACGTTTTCCTTTCTTGCAGTATGTGGAGGTTTTTGGGGCTTCTTTCTTTTTTATTTTCCTTTCTTATTTCTTTCTCTGAAAAACTACACCTCTAAAGCAAAAGTTACTCTTCTTTATTCCCTTAAGCTTGAATTCGATAAACTTTTGTGATTTATTTGTTCAAAGACAGATTGGATGGGGCCCTGGGCTGCCTGGTCTGGTATTAAATGGGGAGGTTGGTGGCCCTGCATGTGGCAGTGGGGCTGGAGATTCATGATTCTTGAGGTCCCTTCCAATCCTGGCCATTCTGTGATTCTGTGATTTAATTTTTAAGAGGTTTCAGCCAAGTCATACTATTGGAATACTCATAGGGAGAAAAAATAGAATAAGCTATGATCAGATGGGTGACTCTGCTCTGCTACATAACTCCATTTTGGAAGAGGAAACATGGAAAAACTTGCAAAGGGAATCATATATGGGGAGTGCTCAGAGAGTCGTGGAATCATTAAGGCTGGAGAAGACCTCTAAGATCATGCAGTCCAACCACCAACCCATCCCCACCATACCCACTGACCACGTCCCTCAGTGCCATATCTCTATGGTTCTTAAACACCTCCAATTAGTCTTCAAATATTTTACAGCCACTTTTCTGTGTGTGTGTGTGTGTGTGTGTGTGTTATCAGAGCCCTTGGCCCAGCTGTCACAACAGACACTCAGTGTTTACATCAGGTCCAGGTTTTGTTTGAGATTAGATTTGTTCAAATAACATGACGGCATGCCTGACTTCCAGCTCTATGCCTGGGGAGGAGGACAGAGTCCGGCCGCCTCCTGTGTCACTGCTGCATTGTTTGGGCTCTCCAGGATCATTTGGTGGCTTTGGTTATATTTCTGTCATCCTTTTGTCTGAACGACACAGCGTGGCCTGTGCTGAGACATGGGTCAGGAGAATCCCAGCTCCTTCCCCAACACTGGCTGCTCTCCATCTGCCTGTTGTATGCATATTTGGACTATCCAGGCAGTTTTTCCCCACCATGAAACCCTTAGCTAAGTGAATGAAATTCCTTGGGAAGATGTAGGTTAATCATCCCATAGGAAGCTGAGTGGTCAATCACTTTAAATAGCCACATTGTAATCACTGGTTCCTGATGGAGAATCACAATGCACATCCCACTCTTGACAACTAACAGGAGTACAGAGCACACCAAGAGACAGTGATGCTCTGCTCTAGCTTTAACCAGACTTGCTCGTGTGAGCATACTAAATATGTTGCTAGGGTGTTTTCAAATGGATGTTTTTTCCCCCTATTGTAACTGATGGTGGTTTTCTCTTTCTTCCCAGGCATTTTTCTGCTTTGCTCTGGCCTTCTGTGGGATGATACCAGCTCTCTGCTGGAGATACATGCACAGCACAGAGGTAAGCACTCTTTGCAGGAGATGCCAGAAGACTTTCTTCACAGGTTTTGCAGTGATTTCTACCCTAAAAGGGGCAGCTGGTGGTAATTAAGCCACCCTCATCAAGGTCTATAGGCTGCATGTTGTGTTACATCCATCCTTTGCAAGAGAAGGGCTGCCCTTCCCTGTGGGTTACCTAGAGGGAGAGGGGAACGTGGAATGTTTGCTGTACAAACCTTTGAACAGGGCAAATGTCCAGGTAAGACAAGATATGAGCCTTGCTTTAAGTGGTTTTGGGAGGTTGCTTTTGAAAAATGAAGCTGCTTGACTCTTGAAGTTATAATTTTCTGAAACGCTGCGTAGCATCAACTCCAGTTCTGGGTAATGTCAGCTGGGAGCCTCTGCTCAAAGGCTGCAGTGGGTTGTGGCCACCTCTAGCTCTGCTGACTTCCAGGGCAACCACCCAGGAGCTGTGTTTACAACTTAGCTTTCTCCATGCTAATGCTTTGTGGCTTAGGGCTGACCGCTTGTTTCTTGCCCTTTGCCAGTGATTCCCTTGGCACAGTTTTTTTTTTTTCCCTCTATCAGTTTGTCCAACTACTTTGCAAACATGGGGTGGATATGGATGGTCCAGTAGCGTTTTTGCTTCAAATCTTTATCTAGCTGTTTGGTTTTTTTTTTTTTTCAAGTGCTTTGTCCATAAGTGCTTCCACATGTTATGGTTACTTTCAGTACTTGGTTTTTGGTACTGTCTGAAACAAAACAGAAATAGTTTTTCCTAGGCAAGATGAGAGTTTTTTGTTCAGCGTCTACTTTCCAGATAAGGAAAGCCAGCAGTGTTTCTGACAACAGAAAAATTAAAATGCAGTTGGAGATCCTCCTGGGTTTCTCTTTTTGCAAAGATGAAAACTAAGACAGGAGCTGGAAATGAGGAAAGATTTAATTAGGAGTATCACTTACAAAATGCTTAGAAATCTGGTTTTGCTTGAAAAAACTTGTCTCTCCAGCAAGGAAGGAATGCAGATACGAGTGTGTCCCAATCCTGGTTTCCTTGCCCACAAAACCGCAGCAGATTCTTGCTGTGTGTTAATCCTCTTGATTAAAAAACACCTGAATTCCCTTTATAGAGCAAACCCTTCTTACTGAAAATCATCTGCAATGGAAAAGTCCCATGTTCAGCTGAAGAATGACTTTGGCAGTAGAAAGCAAGGTGCCCTGCTTGCCTTTGGCTTCTTTAGAGACCAGTTGTTTACATTGCTTCTTGCAGAGAAGCTATGCAGGACAGGAGAAAAAGACAACTTGTCTGTAAATAGTCCATTTTCTCAGACTTGGACACTGTAAACAAAACATGAATGTTTCTCATTTTCCAATCTCTGCTGTTCTTCTGACTTCCTGTAGCTCCTGTCCTTTCAGAGATCTGTCATGTCTTTTTTACTTTCAAGTTACCTGCATCCCAGACAGACTCGATGTCACCAGTCTTTGTAAAACAACTTCTACCAGACATGTGAAAAACAAGAATCTGAGATTTATTGTGCTTTACCCTGGAAGTCTGAATCCTCCACTCGGTATTGTGATTATCCCTCGCTCTATGGGTCTGTCCACATGGCCAATAACTGGGTTTTATGCCCTCTTCTGTACCATCTTCTTTGTGTCCATCTGTCTGCATAAATTCAGAGAAGTTAACGTTGAGAAAATAACTTACTCCTTCCCAATGCATACTTGTCTGAGGGGTTCTGCAAAGAGAATGGTGGACAAAATGGGGGAAGGATAACTAAGAGTAACACCTCAGATCCTCCACCTGTCTCTCTGGCAACACAACTTGAGTTCTATGAGATCAGTGGTGATCACCAGTAATTAGCCTGCTGACAAACTCCTTTTGCTGTCTCCTGGTGGGAGAGTGCCACTAATCTGTTAGAGGAGTGGCACCAGTGACAGCCAATGAGAGAATGACACGTGAAGAAGGGTAGCAAAGATGACCTCACTTTGAACAGCTGTGACAACCACCAACAGGATGGGGTTTTCTGATGGTTTCCAGCCACGTTAGGAAGTCTTGGTTCTTGAAGCCAAGGAGCTGAGTCTTCTTTTCCAAGAAAGAAGTTATTTTGAAGGCAACTCCTTTCCCGTAAACCACTGCCCAGCACAGCCTGGTGCAGCTGGGACCTGGAGAAGGATGTAGGTTTATGCCATATCTGGCACAGCTCATTGGGCGGCTGCCTCCTCCTGCAGACCTGCCAGCTCTCCTTCTCTCTTCGCACATTAACTGCTGCTGGAGAAACCTGCCTGCAGAGGCTGGAGGGAAGAGAGCTGGAAATGGTCTCAAGCTAGAACAGGGGAGGTTTAAATTGGATATAAGAAAAAAAATGCTTTACAATGAGGATGGTGAGGTACTGGCACAGGTTGCCCAGAGAGATGGTAGGAGCTCTGTCTCTGGAGACATTCAAGGTCAGGTTGGATGGGGCTCTGAGCACCTGATCTAGTGTAAGTGTCCCTGTTTATTGCAGGGAAGTTGGACCAGATGGCCTTTAAGGGTCCCTTTCAACTCAAACCATTCTATGATTCCTGAGCTTTCTGAGTGCTCTATTATAGCTGAGAAGGGCATTGGGTATTCTTGGTAACAAACACAAAACAGATCTGGGGGGCTCGTCTCTGGGCTTTGCTGAGGGAAAGGCTCAGGGATCTGCTGTGTCACATTTTGGTTTTTCTCTGCAGCAGTGTAGGGAATGCTCCCAGCAGCCTCATGAGCCCACTGGGATTGGAGGGTGAATCAGCAGAAATAGAACTGCTGAAGGCTGTTCTGCATCAGAAGGTGCCTCTTAATTACACAGATTTGATAGAAAGTAAACGTTAGCTTAAAAGCAAGTAAATTATGATTTACCTCCTGATGCTGGGAGACACTTGAAGCCAAGTAATGGTGCAGTGGTGGTGCCAAGCTTCTCCTGGGTTGGATTAGAGGAACAGTTCCCTTTGCCATGAATGCCAGGAAAAATAAAAAGAGGAACTGCTGACGTACCCAAAGCCTCACAGCAGGTGATGATTTGAGCTGCTGCTCCATGCCTCCTTCATCCTGCTCGGGCTGTCAGTGTGCATCTGTTGGGTATCTGCCCACTCTTCTGGTGTGCACCCCTGATTTTCCCATGCCCTTTGGATGTAGGGGTTGCTTGGCTTTGCTTTGCTTTATGCTGGGGCTAGCTTCTATAGAGTCCAGTACAAGACGATGGCCCCACCTTCTGCAATGCTTAAATACAAGCTTATATCACAGTGATTTTAATGGGACTTAAATGCAAACTGGAGGTGGGTTCAGTACTTTATGAAACCGGAATCAGAGCACACTGGCTGGTTCCTTTTTGATGCAGCAGGGCTGCGATACAATTGCAGCCACTTGCAGAGGTCTTTCAAGGGCCTTTGCAAAAAGTGGGGATTTGGCTGTTAAAACGACAGAAATAGTCTGATGTCTTCCTTGGTCCTGGTGTTATTCATGCTACCAGGCACAACTGCTCTAAAGTAAGCACTGAGTTTTTCCTTTCTCAGAAATATGAGAAAAAAAGAAAAAAAATGAAAAGGGAAGGGAAAGCCCCTCCCCCCTCTTCCCTAAATATCATGCAACTCTCCCATGTTTGTGTTCTCATCACGTAGGAGACAGTACGCCCCTTTGTCTGACGTACTGCTGAGCCACTCATGCTTCATTATTTATTGTTGCCCCAGCTCTGAACCCGTGGCCCCTTTTCTGCTTTTCTCACTGCAGAGCTGCAGCTGCTGCCTCCAGCAGCACCAGTCAGTGGTTCCCATCACCCCAGTATGGGATGATGCTTCCAGGCTCACATGACCTTGGTGCTTGTTGCCCAGAGAGGTGGTGGGTGTTCTGTCCCTGGAGACACCCAAGGTCAGGTTGGATGGGGCTCTGAGCATCTGATCTAGTGTAGGTGTCCTTGTTCATTGCAGGGGAGTTGGACCAGATGGCCTTCAAAGGTCTCTTCCAACTCAAATGATTCTATGGGTGATGGTGCTCACCTGGAATCAGTTCTGTTGCTAATGCAACTTTCCTTTTTTTTTTTTTTTTTTTTTTTTTTTTTTCAATCTGAAAGCAGTTTTGGTGTTTTTCTATGATGAAGCAGTCTTGAATGATGCCATTTCATATGCTGCAGGTGAGAGATGGCTTGACCACAAAACTGAGAGGTTCATAAACGGTTGGATCTGAGTGGTGGCAGCCGTGAGTACCCTTGCCAGCATTGTGGTTCAGCAATTCTGTTGCAAAATATTGTGAACTGAAATACTTAGCTATAAAAAAAGATAATAAAGAAACAGGAGACCTCAGCACACTGAGACTGGTATCTATGACAAGAGGTGTAATATCAGGTATGGAGAATTAAGGAGAAAGAAACCTTTGGTGTAGTAGCCAGCCAGCCAGACTTCTGCCGAACTTTTGCTGTTGGTTTGGGGTGTGGAGATGAGAAATGAGGTTTGCTTAACAGCAGCTGGAAGGAGACATTCAAGGTCAGGCCAGACACAGCTCTGAGCAGCCTGATTGAGCTGTAGGTGTCCCTTTTCATTGCAGGGGAGTTGGGCCAGGTGTCCTTTAGACATCCCTTCCAACTCAAATGATTCTGTGTGCATCTGTGTACGTACTTAAATGCATATGTGCACCCTGCCTGCCAAGCAGGTCAGAAACTCGTGCACTGGAGATTGGTGTGGTTTTGTGCTCCCCTGCCTCCAGGCAGCATTCCCCCCCCACAGAAGCAGAACTGTGCCCCTGCTCTGGAAAACAGTGAGTCACCCACCCCAGAGCTGGCAGCTGCTGAGCACTTTGGCTGCCAGTGCTGCTGCTCTGAGCTGGGCTCTGCCCCTGGAGGAGCTCTGCCTGCATCTGTGTTTCGGGAAAGCAGTGCTGAGATGGGAGGGGAGCAGTGAAGCAGGTCAGCATTTTCATCAGCTCCTTGTGCAAACCGTTTACAGCAGCAGAAGGTGCTGGAATTGGAGAGAAATGGCTTAGCAAAGTGTTGCCGCTGTGGGCTTTATGGTTTCACAGCAGCTTTTCTTTCCCCCTCTATTTGCATGTGCTGTCAGTGATGAACAAAAAAGACTCTTGCTGTCCCGAAACTGGTAAGAGGGGGAAAGTGCATGTGTTATTTAAATAAATGTTTGTATTGTGTGTGTGTGTGTGCGTGTATATACACATACATATATGTATATATAATATAAGGTACACACACATACATATACATATCAGATGAAAACCACTTAGCCTGTAGGATTCGTTTGGGTCTCCCTGCTCTTACTCCATCAGCAGTCTCCAGTGACCTCCAGCATCCGAGGAGAGCAGCGTCTCCTGATGTCACCCATCTGGAGGCGGGAGCTCCGAGCTGCTCTGCTCTGCTTTGCATGCTGGCTGTGTTTCTGCAGCTGTGAGCTCTGGGCTGGAGGAAGCCCGATGCGGGGGCGAGGAAGGGAGCTGAAATGCTGTTAGGGAAGCATAAAGCTCCAACTTGCAGTGATTGGGTTTTCATACTGGAACAAGGAATGGTGTAGAGAGTGACAACCACTTTGTTCCAGTTTCACATCTTAAAACACTGCCTTACTGACACCAAGTGCAACCCTCTCAGCAGCAGTGAACAGATAGGAAAGAACACGAGTGGTTTATACAGATTGAATACCTTCCTGAAATCATAAATTCTGCTTCTTTAGGGAGTATAGAGGATATAGAGCATAATAAACAGTCTCAAAATTCCTTCATTCTTTTACTCCAAGTGAAAAATGCTGCTCTATTAAGTTGCTTGATGTCAGCAGCATCAATCTCAGTGATTTTCCATTAGTTGCATCTGCAAACCTATCTCTATCACCCTTAAATGAATGTTTCATTAAGGAATGCAGACAGACACGGGAGAGAGCAATTATTTGACTAATTTAGAGTTGGAACATTTTGCCAAGCTTCTTCTGGGAAAAGAATTACTCTAAGGTGTGACCTTCTTAACACTTAACCTGGAGATTTTTCTCAAGCCCAGCTGATGCTCCATCCTCAGCTCTCACTGCTTTGTTTGTTTGTTTGTTTTCTAACAGATGAGCACTAGAAGTGCATTTTCCTTCCAAGGGATATCTTTGTGCAGAAATACTCCTAGAATCATAGAATCTTTTGTGTAGGAAGGGACCATTAAAGGCTAACTGGTCCAACTCCCCTGCAATGAACGGGGACACCTACACTAGATTGGGTGCTCAGAGCCATGTTCAGCCTGACCTTGAACATCTCCAGGGATGGGGCTTCCACCATATCTCTGGACAGCCTGTGCCAGTGCCTCACTGCCCTTACTGTAAAATACTTCTTCCTTATATTTGGTCTAAACTTCTCCTCTTTCAGTTTTAGACCATTTCCCATTGTCCTGTAGCAACAGATCCTGCCAAAGAGCGTCCCCTTCTTTCTTTCAGTACCCCCTTTAGATAATGAAAGGCTGTCCTCAGGTCTCCCTAGAGCCTTCTCTTTTCCAGCCTAGCTCTCAGCCTGTCCTCGTAGGGGAGATTCTGCATGGATTGATCCCTGAGGGTATAGCACTTGTCACCAATCTCCATCCAGACATTGAGCCACTGACCTCCTCCAGCAACAGGTCACAGCGCTCATTGTAAGCATCTTTGAATCATGCGGTAAGTCGTCAGTGCTTCATCAGGAAGAGGTAAACCCATGTGACCAGAGTGGTGAAAATGTGGGATGGAAGTATAGGACCTCTGTAGGGGAAGCCCAGAAAGGCTTTCTTTTCTCTAGCTGTCTCTGCTGGTTATGTAGCTGCTGAGTTATTAAGGGATGAGGCACAGCTGTGGCTTTCTTAAGGGGCTTTATGAACAGTATCAGCATAACCACTCAAAAAGCATCCGGTTGCCTAATTGGGAGAGAAAGCACCCTGATTATTTTTTTTCTCCAACACCTGCTGCAAGAAAAAAGAATTATTTTGGGGTGGCAGAATGAAAATTGAGTGTGTGATAGGAATTTATGGCAATTTGAAGTGATGTAGTGAGGTACTCTCTTCACTATTCTATGTTCCTGCTCGCAGGAAAGTTGAGGGATGAATTTGTGTGAACAAAATAAACAACGTCACAAATAAGGCAGTGTCATGAACCCATTGGGTGACTTTGCCTGACACTTTCAGGTTTTATTTTTTCCCATCATTAGACATGCATGAGGCTGTGTGCCATTTTCGGTCTGGGTAGAGGCTGCCATATGCGATGGCTGAGCTCTGAGCACAAACACAACCCCATCTTGGGCAGGCAGGTTGGTGAGATGGTCAAGGAGGGAAGATTTAGGTTGGATGTCAGGGGGAAGTTCTTTACAGAGAGAGTGGTAAGGTGCTGGAACAGGCTGCCCAGAGAGGCTGTGGATGTCCCATCCCTAGAGGTGGTCAAGGGCAGGTTGGATGGAGCCCTGGGCAGGCTGGTCTAGTATTAAATGGGGAGGTTGGTGGCCCTGCATGTAGAGTGGGGGTTGGAGCTTGATGATCCTTGAGGTCCCTTTCAATCCAAGCCATTCTATTATAGGGTGACTTATTACTGCAGCCTTTGGCTGTCCTCCTGTTATACCTCCTATGCTCTTTGGCGTGGTCCCCTGCATGGAAGGAAACAGCAATGATAAATATGGGGATTTAGGACTTGACACCTACCATTGCAATACTTAAACTAGAAAGCTCTCTGCAGTAATCTGTGAAAACCAACTGCCACTTTGTCTTAAGGCAGCTACTTTCCCCTCCAAAATCAAATAATTCTGGCAAAACTAATCAAGATGATGTGGAGAAATTACAGTCAATTTGCTCCTTATTTGAAAAGAGAAAAAAAAAAAAGAAGAAAGCAGGCTTTGTTGTTGGATGTTTGGTGCATTACTGCAATCTGAATTGTGTATTCAGAGGAAACAAATGCTAGATGCAATTGCTGGATAGAAGAACTGAGAAGGACTAATCAGCAGACTATACTCTCGGGCTTGCCCGAACGCATGTTCTAAAAGGAAATCGTTGCTATAAAATAATTTCCATTTAATCCTTTGTGGTTTTGCTTCTTGGAGGCTACTTGGGAAAATGAAAAATCAGTACTTAAAGAAGAACACAGCTCAGAAGTAAGCTTAGGAACACTGTGTAATCGAAGTCTTCAATAGCCATGATGTGTCTGGAGATTATTTTCTCCTCACTGATATCACCATGGCTGTGGTTGAGAAGGCTGTGAAGTGGTGCCTGCCTGTGGCTCTTCCCTTGCTGATTCCTATGGTTGGAAAACATTTCTGCTATAGGTTTGTTGTGGGACTCTCATTCATTCAACCTTTTCCATCACGTGCCTTTCTTCTAACGGCCTCAGTCAAAAGGCTTGATGTGATGTCACTGCAGGACATCTAAAATAAGTCTCTTTGGAAATGGGTTTTGTCTGATTGCTTTCAGTGAAGTACTGCGTGCAGCTGCACTGCTCACTGTACTTACAATGCAGCATGGAGCATATGCTATCTGCAGCAGAATATTTTGAATCATAGGATGGTTTGGGTTGGAAGGGACCTTGTATGATCTTCCTTCCACCAGATCAGGCTGCTCACGGCCTTAAGTGCTTCCAGGGATGGGGCATCCACAGTTTATCTGGGCAGCTGGTGCCTCACCACCCTCTGAATAAAGGCTTTTGTCTCTATATCTAACCTAAGACTCCTCTCTCTTAGTTTAATGCCATTATCCTTGCCCCATCATTACTCTGCCTTTCAGGTTCAGTTCTTCCCCAGTTTCCTGCAGGCTGTTTCAGGTACTGGAAGGACTGTGAGTAATGAGAGGTATAAAAGTAACAACACCACAAGAGTAGGATGAAAAATTATCCCTTTTTTCATTATTCTTAATTCTTCAGTGGAAGTAAGCTTTTTTTACTGAATTAATTTACTTAATTGCTGCTGCTAGGAAGCTGCTTTATGGCATACCTGAAGTTAGGAAAGTTTGAATGTTTTGCTTTTTATTGAGGTTTAAGTTTTTCCTAGAGGGAGGATGGTATGCACATCCACATTGGAGTGCTGAGAGGTGGCCTTGCTCCAGGAGCCCTCGTTCCACCCCATTCCCTCTGTCCTGTGGATCGATCCTCTGCTCTGAGAGCCAAGTGTTGCCTTCAGCCCATTCAGATCAATATGGGCAGGGAAGCAAGGGGAAATGAAAGGAAGAAATGAATCTTTTTTTTTTTTTTCCTGGCGCTAAAAGCAATTGTCATATTTTTCCATTGAAAGCTGAGCAAGAGTTGGCTGGGATTTGTCAAGCTGCAAGTTCTCATAGTTTTAGTAAATATTTAGGATCTGATTCACCACTGAGTCACTCCGTTATTTTTTGGGCTTAATTCAGAGGAACTCTTCCATCACTGCTGTCCACCAGAGGTGCTCTCACTTTTATGTTTTGGCAAGATGGCAGAGACTTGTCTTTATAATCTCTTCTCAGAACAAGATGATGTTGTCACCTCTCCCTGGCAGGACACGGAGGGACATGGAGGCACATATGTCACAGGCACTTATGTTTCTGTATTTCTTTGACAGTACATCTAAAACTGGCCAAAAGCTTCAGTCGAAAGCCAATTGGGCAGCTGCTGTGCTCATCTTGGTGCACGGTACAGATGTTTGCCTCTGTTGCAGGTGGAGGACAGTATGCTGGATGTATACGACCTCGTGTATGAGGAGGTGAGGAGGAATGGCTCTAGCTCCAAGAGGCACGAGCTGACTCTCATCCATGAAATAGTAAGTTATCTTCCAGACTTCACAGAAGCCTTTTTCTGGAGCATCTGCCCATTGATTCCAACAGGCTCTGCTTTGCCAGTGCTATAGTACTGTTTTCCTCTGGAACCAGCCTTTTGCTAAGTCCGTATGTAGCATGAGAGCAGCCATATACACCTTCTAGCACCTTCAGTCAAGTATAGAGAGGGTGAGAATTCTATATAATCCAACAGAGCTACTTAGTTTGATTACTCCTGTCTACCTTTGAGCCTGTTGCTGGCAAAGAATAGAGGGCTCTGTGCACCTGATCTAGTTGTAGGTGTCCCTGTTCATTGCAGGGGAGTTGGACCAGATGACCTCTAAGGGTCCCTTCCAATTCAGATGATTCTGTGATAATGTGAGCTCTTGCAATGTTGTAAAGTTGCTAGCTGTCTTGCAAACTCAATGACCTGGGATGCACAGCATGGTAGGCACCTGCTTAGTTTAGCCACTATAATTGATGGTGAAATAATCCTTGTCTAGTGTTGTGTATTTAGCTTCCATCACTGTGACTACCTTTTGCCTGCCTGCTTTGCTCCTCACAGCCCCGTTTACCACCCTGCCCTCTCTTGCAGTTCCTGTGCTGTGGGAAGCACTCCCCTCTTGGAGACACAGCTGCTGTCGAGCACAACATGTGCCATCCTGGCACAGAGCGGACTGCTGGACGGGTAAGTTGCTTCTCTGTTGCTTTTCTCCAGCCTCCTCATCTTCTGCATGTGTGGAGGTTGTGTGATAACACAGACATGGGTCTGATGGAAAAACACTATTGAATTTGTCACGTGGTTCTGGTCTCTAAGGCTTAACACGTGTTCTGCTAACAGCAAATGTTGAAAGAGCACACGATGACTGTAATTCCTTTTCCCAAGGGCATTAAGCAGGTATTAAAAATTTAAATGAGAAACTTATAAAGCAGGATTATGTTGTCCAGCAGTAGTTTCATCAAGCAGACTTTATACTTGGTTGCAAAATGCCAATGAAGCACTGAAGAGCCCTCCAGTATTAGACTGTGTGTGCTGTTACTGAAGTTGTAACATAGACTTCATAGTCTGAGTAAATCTCTTGTATGCTTTTTTCCCCACTGGAATAACAAAATTAGCTTCAGAACGTGAGTTGTCCCTAGGAAAAACAAATGGTGTTGCTACAGACAGCTATGTGGAAATATTGCTGTTGTGTCTTGATGGAGGAAATTGTGCCAGAGGAGGTTCAAGTTTTATATTAAGAAAAATTTCTTCTCAGAAAGAGTGATGAGGCATTTGTACAGGCTGCCCATGAAGGTGGGGGAGTCACTGTGCCTAGAGGTATTCAGGAACTGTGGAGATGTGGTATTGAGTGACATTGTTTATTGGGCGCTACTAGTGGTAGGTGAATGGTTGGACTAGATGATCTTAGAGGTCTTCTCCAACCTTAATGATGTGATGTTTCTATGATAAGCAGTAACACAACCTTTTGATGCACCAGTATGCATTAACCCATGGTTTCCAGCTGCCTCCTGGAAAATTCAGCACCAAAGTGAAGTAGACCTCAGCTCAAAGAGCAGGAAGAAAGAGTAAAGCAGCCCTGGGCACTGTGCCTTTGGTCAGCCTCACTAATGGTTTGCACTTGGTTGGAGGGAACCACGGCATTTGGTTGCTGCAATGCATTCACTCATGTGCTGATTCTGTGGGGCCATAAGCCCTTTTACCTTGTTCTACAAAGTCAAGGGCAAGTTTTGTGCATTCTTGAAATGACTCTTGGCTATCGCCACTGGATTTCAGTGGGTTTGCTAGAGTGCTTAATGCTAATACATAGTAATGCTGGTGGTACCTTCAATGCTGAGATGTTAGTGTCTTTGGGGAACACGCAGCATTATGATATGCTCTGCTTTCCAGTCTTTTCACATCACCCCCTCCATTTCCCAGAGGAAGAAAATAACACTGTGCATGACCACACTAGCTGTGTGTACACACATCCTCTGTAGACTGAAATGCATCCTAGTAAGAAAATCATAAACGTATTGTAGTAACAGAAAATATACTGCAGGTGTTTGTCTTCCCACCTGAGCTGCTGCCACACTGCAAGAGGTGTCTCTCTCCTTTCAGGATTGCCTACAAGAGATGCATGGCTTTCTGAAGAAGCACATGGGCTTTGTCTCCACACTCCTGGGCATCACCATCGGCTTCACGGTAGCTGTGCCTGTTCCTGTGTGCTCCTGGCCCCACAGGGGACTTGTATCCTAAATAAGTACAAGTATCCTAAATAAGTACATGGGGGCTTGGGGGGTTTTGAACATGAGCACTGAAAAAATCAATGGTGATGGCCTCCACCACGGAAATTGGAAAATAAATAGGTTTTATCTTCTGTGGTATCTCTACGCTGCTCTTAAGATGGGGAAAGTTCTCCTGACCAGCATGTATTTAGGGATTTGGATCCACTTTAACACAATGAAGATTAGAAGACTTCTCAAGAAAACCCAGAGGATCGCTTTGTGTGTGTGTGTGTGTGTGTGTGTGTGTGTGTGTGTGTGTGTTTCGTATTGCTAGTAGTAAGCTAGGAAAGCTATCAGGCAATGTTATAGGTACATTTCTACTTACATGGAATTACGTACATGCACACAGAGCTTTAGCATTAAGGCTTTATTGGATCTTAGCACCGCTGAGCTCTTGCTCAGAAAATCCTCAGGACGGATAGCTGATGCATAATGGAAAGTCATATACGAATATCTGGTGTTGCTTTCTAATTATCCTTTGGTGTAGGAGAAATTTTGCTTAAGCTATATCCACACTGAAGTGGAGTGTTTTTTATTTTTCTATTTGTGTGCTTGTATTATACCACATTTTCCCCCACGACTTGATGTTATAGCTAGATAATGCAGGAAAGCCTTTGAAGTGTGCACTAAAGGAAATCCCACCATGAGAGTGGCCATTGTGACAGCAGGATGTGGAGCAAAGTGAGCCAGCTGGGACCACGGCTCTGATGTCCCCATCCCTGTGGCAGACGTGTCCCCACTGATTTGCACAATGAGGCCAACACAGAGCATGTTGTTGCAGCCCTTCTTACACCTCCTGCAACATCCTCACTTTGATAAGCTGCCTGTGCAAATCCTGAGACGTGATCAGATGCAGCACCGTGTACTCGTCGGAAAAGCGCGGTACAAAGGAAGCGTGCTGTCTTCTGCGCTTGCGCTGTGCGTGTGTTGGGGGCTTATTTTTGTTGTTTTTTTAGGTTATTCCAAACAATGCATGAGGATTTTTTTTTTTTTCTCTCTCTGTTATGTACACAAAGGGCTATTATGAGTTTGTTTGCATGGAGGGTCGTTTTGAGGAAAGAGTTTGAAGTCTGAGTTTCCTGGCTTCTTCTCGCTTTTTAGATATTTTTAGGATCGAGCTTGAGCCGTGCTGTGCTAATTCCAATCAGATGCTTTCACCACATGAGTTTTTCTTTTTTTCTTCTATCCCATGTTGGAATTGATATTTACTCTTTTAGTGGAAAAGAGCTCCCTCAAGAACAGTCTGACGCTTTCATATGTAACAAATTCAGAAGTGCCAATGGAACCAGCAGGCAACACTTAGGATCACTTATTCGCACAGCTGGAGCATCCTCCTCCATTCAGCATTTAATTGTTTGCCCATCTTGTCTATTTCCTTTCAGGTTTATGGGATGGTTCTGACTTCTTTCAACTGGTTCTCCATCCACTTCAGCGACAACCTGGATCGGAAAGGCAAATACACCTTGCAAGGAAGGTAGAAGCCTGTCTCCCAGGCTTCCCTACCAGGCAGACCCAGCTCTCAGTGTAGGTCAATGCCTGGAGTCCTGCACCAAACCTCTGGAAAGGTGTTGTGTTGCTCACCTGTGTGCATTTCCAAGCTGCACCATCTGGGTGGAACTCTGCAGAACAGCAGTCTTCAATATTCACTGAGAATGGATGAGGACTGAGACGCACCTGGGCTTGGAGATGCAGGTTTCCTCCTTGAGAGAAGGATGGTGTGTAGCACAAGGAGAATACACACAGCCCCCTAGGACTTAACCAGAAGAATGCCCATCCAAAATCATAGCATTAAACCAAACCTCTGCGCTGTCACATGAGAAGTTTCCTGTGACCCCAAAAGATGTGACTTCTCTAGGGCAAGAGCTTCGGACTGCAGCATGGGACAGATCTTGGTAAATATGTGCACGCTGGGTGTGGTATTGAAAAACAGGGAGCTTTGCTCTCCTACCTGGGACAGTGTTCATTGTTGCCTCTAGGGTTTCAGGTTTTAGACCACCCCGGAGTATGTCAGCACCCAGCCACCACTACCTTTTTTTTTTTTTTCCTCTCTATCAAACTGTTGCTGGAATTCTTGATATAAATTAAGAAAGAAAAAAAAAAAAATCAGAAAGCAGTGTGTGAGTTTTGAAACAGCCCAGCAGGATAAGGACACATCCCTCTGCATCTCCCTTTTTTGAGTTTTTGAAATTCTTATGATTAGATCAGCCTTCTGGATGCTGCACTGATTTCACATGGACTCCTTCAACACACTGCCTCCATTCTGTCTCTTTCTGGCTTCTCTAACCTACCATGCTGCTGTGAAATACAAAAGGACTTTGATATTGAACATATGGGGCTTGTGTTTAAATTAAGGAGAAATGGACTGATCTCCAGCCATGTAAAACACAATGTCCACTTCCTCTTCTCTCCTTCTTATCAACAATAAGGAGGAATTTGAAAAGCCTCAGCCAGCTGAACATCTCAGGCGAGCTGAAATGATGGCTTCCTGGTGTGCTTTGCCCTCATTGCAAGGAGGCAGAACCACTTCTAAGCTGAAAACCATCACAGCAATAGATTTAGTTCCTGCTGGAAAATCTGCTGAGCTACAGCAGTGGAAAATATCTCTTAGAGCAGCTTTCACCTCCCTCCTTCATTGTGGCTTTTACCTGTTGAGAACAGTAAGTGGCTGGTGAGATTGTCTCAGCTTCCGGAGATGATCTCATCGAGATGAAAGAGGAAAACCCCATGCTGATGTTCAGGACAGTTCCAGGCCCTGCATGTGGACTGCCGCATGTGTGAAAACAGCATTACAGCCTGCAGTATCTCCCCAGACCTGGTTAGCATTTGAACACGGTTGCAGATGTTTTGTATTGGAAAGAAAGGCACTGAGGGAGGAAGAGCCAGGGCTCCTTGTCCCTCTCCCCTGGTACAAGCAGAGCTTTGTTAGAGGCTTTGGAGTCAATATTGAGTCCAAAGTGCTGTGGAGCATCACCCAGCTCTCTCCTGGCAGTCACCAGCCCTGTTCAAGCTGTTTCAAGTTTAGTGGTGACCGTTTAAGCTGTTTCAAGTTTAGTGGTGATATGCTTACCATGCAGCTGCACCTGCAAACATATCGACTTACTGGTGGTGGGAAGAGATTTGGAGATATGTATATAGGGGTTCTTTAGTACATCACCCTCCACAGAGACAGTCTCCACTGTGAGTTCTGGCTGTCATTGTCAAGTCTACTGCTGTTGTCGTTCCTCAGGCCAGTTAGCAGCACACAGGACTCCTGGTGTCCTCAATAAAAACCAATCTCTTGCTGAAAGCTATCATTCCTTCTCTTCTGCAATACACAGCGCTGGGCTGTTCGCAATGGGCTGCCCTCAATGAGCCTTGTGGTGCTGCATGTTCCCCATGCAGCTGCATGTGCCTCAGGACTCAGGCTGCTTCTTCCCAACAAGGTAAGCTGGAAGTCCCTCTCCTTCCACTGCTCTATAGCCACAGCTGGGGTTGGAATTTTTTGTTTTTCTTATAAAATATCCAAACAAGTTATAATCCCCCCCCTACAAACACTTGTTGTATATACCATGCTCTTTGATCCCATCTCACAGCCTGCAGCCCTCATCTGCCTCCTCTTACCCAACCATGGAGGAGGGATAGTAATGGGGACAGAGGGGTCAAAGCCTTCCATATGACTCACGTATGCCTGTAGTCAGCTGGCCATGCTTCCTAAGGCCACTGCTTGCTTATATTAAGCAGTAGGTGCAGCTTTTTGCTTTCACTTCTCAAGCAGCACTACTAGCAAGGAGGAAAAGGCCTCACACAGCAGCTGAGGATGCGTGGGGCTTCTGCACAGCAGAAGTAAAAGACCAAGGATTTGGAGCCCTTGTGCAAGCCTAGGTTAAGCAGTTAAGCTGAGCCTGAAAAGGAAGTTGATTGTGGGGACAGTGGGAATCTTTCAGGCTTCAAATTGCTTTGCTATATCCTGTCCCCCAGACAATGCTGGCCGCCACCAAATTATAACTTCCCCTTTGCTGTGCAATCTGAATTCAAACCCTGAGCTTGTGCTCCTTCTGAAGCCTTGTAACTTGGAAGCCTTGTAACCTGGCAAACTTGGGTGAGGCCTCAGCAGAGCCCAGATTCATTGCTAACTCTCACTGTTGACTTCCCTTAGGTTGCCTGTACCTTCCTAAGGCAAACTACCCCTCTTGCTCTCCTTAGCATCGCTAAGTACCTCTGTTGTTTAACCCTGAGGCACATCAGCTTGCTTATGGATGCATTGGTTTTCTTTTTAGCTGTGTTACCTTGGCACTGAGCTGTTGCAGCCTCTATTCACCTGGTGATAAATTATACATAGATGGCACAGCAGCAGTTCCTCAGGCTGCTGAGCTGGGCTCTTGCCCTCCTGGCTATGCTGGAGAAGAAGAGGAAGTGTCTGTGCTGAAATAGGAGCCTGCTTGGGTTTGCTTTCTCCCTCCTAATCACAAGTGGTGGCTGTGGAAGCAGCACCTGCACCAAAACAACAACGGCTCCGGAAGCTGCTGCTGCCCTTCACCACTGCTCTCTTTCTCCTCTTTATGTAACCTGCCTGTCACCATAGATAACCCTGCTGTAAATATTTAAAGTGTCAGTCAGTGTGGAGGGAACCGCTGCAGAAGTTAGTAGAGACAGAAACTCAAGGTGAAGCTACCAGTCTCTGCTTACTCAGCAAGGGAATATGGGGATGCAAAGCAAAGATGGATGGGAAGCTCTCTGCCCTGCTCTCCCCAGCAGAGCCAGCTCCAGTCTTCCTCCACAGTGATGTCTCACTGTCTGGGAGCAGGAGGAGCATCACCAGGGCCTGATTTTTGGGTGGCCCTGTGTGGAGCCAGGAGATAGCCTCAATGATTCCTAAGGATCCCTTCCAACTTGAGATGTTCTATGACTCTATATGCTTCAGCCCAGAGCTCATCTACCCAACACAGACCATAGATGGGGACCCTGTGGTGGATGAGGCTTTTCCCAGAGCCCAGCTGGGATCTGTGAGGGGTGGAGCTGCTGGTTTTCCCCTGCAGAAGCTGTCAGGCAGGTGTGGGGCTGGGATGCTGCTCAGCCCTATGTCTGCTCTGGGCCCTGTGAGTCACACCCATAGAGATTTTGCCAAAACTACAAGCATGACACTGACCTTTATAGCAGCATCAAAAATAGGGAGAAGAAGAGGAGGAGAAGGGAGATAGACCAGCAGACGAAAGAAACACACCTCTGTTCTCTGCTACTTTACTCCGCTCAAAAATGTGAAACAGTGAAAGCACGCTTAAATGGCTGCTCCTGGGGGCTGGGTTTTTTTAATTTGTTTTTTTTCTCCTTTTTTTAACATCCCCAATAGGTATTTTCTTCATAGGTTTGCCCCCTGGGTAAGCAAACTGGCGTTAACAGCGCGTCTCACAGAGCACCTAAATTTAACCCATGCTACAAATGAGGGAATTCCCCAGCCCTGTGCACAGCACCTGCAGTCCATCTGAGGATGTGACAAGCACAAATTCGCATAAATCAGTTCAACTTACAGAGCAGCCTGCTTGTAAAGATCTGGTAAAGCTGCTGGGAGACTTTTAAATGCATTCCTGATACTTTGTAGACTTGTACAGCATGGGGGAAAAGGCTGCATCTGATAGCATGTACCTGCTTGAGAAACACTCCGCGTTACCTTGACACTGTAATGTGTTGGTGTTTGTTTTGTTGGTTTGGTTTCTTTTTTCCCAGACCGAGGTCAAAGTTTTCAAGCGCACTCAGCTGAGCTGACAGGAAGTAAATAAATTGATAGAAGATAAATTGATAGAAGAGAGGGATATTTGGACAAAGTTTGAAATCCTTCCCCACTGCCAAGCTGTAGAGAGGTTTTGTCAGGGTGGGCAGGTGGGTGAACCTCATTTAGATCCCAGAGCTGGGTGTTGTAGGAGATGGGAGCTGTGACCCTCGAGCTGGAGCCATGGACAGCATGTGGCTCAGGCATGGGGATGCCCAGCAATAGGAATGCATTAGCTCTGAGCCAGATTGTTTAGCATTTGGAGTGTATGAGAAGTTTTGTTCCTCATTTGCTACTTTCCGTAAGATAAGGCAGAAAGGAAATAGCTGTGATACCACCCTCCAAAAACCCCAAGCTTCCCATTGGTGGCTCCAGTGCCAGTTTGGTCGTAGTGATTGCAGTGGGGCTGCCAGCTTCTCAGCATGCAGACACTGATTTGAGTATCTTTCCTTCCTAACCCCAGCTCTGGCTGTGCTGCTGCTCAGGCCTTAACGGTTTGCAGGCAGTTCTTTCTCTTCCCTGCAGCAAACCCTGGGCAGAAAGCAAAGCATTGCTGTGTCATAGCAGGGGAACAAATTTGGAATCATTATCCTTTGTATCAGGATCCAGGCAGGATTAGTCCTATAGCCAACGATTTGGTCTATCAGCTAGTGCATGAATACCTCTGTTAGGCTCCAGCTTCATTGGTAAGGCCAAATGAGTAAATGGGACTTAGAGACAAAGGATTTATGCATCCATGGTAAGCCCACAGTTGGGGATGTACTCAGTGCTAGTCATTGGGGAACTGGGCCAGCTTCTGTTCTGCCTCAGTCCTCACTGGGTGCACAGCAGGTGCAGAAGGCAAAGCAGGGTTCAGCAGGCACCAGGGGTGCTGTCTGAACACCTGCATTTCTTTTTTTTTTCTTTTTTTTTTTTTCTTTTAGACATTTAAGGTTTTGCTCTTGATCGGGCTCTTGTGTTCTGAATTCTGTTCTGACATTTTTGGTATCCCAGCCCTAAAAGAAGCAACTGTGCCTGCTGGATGCACAGCAGGGTGAGAGCAGGCTATGTTTCTAGGGATGCACAGATGAACCAAAGTGGGGTTAGCCTGGAAGATGGGGAAACTTCCTCCTGACTCTGTGATGCTGCTTTTTGGCTTTTAAAATTAAACATGAGGGATACTAAAAATGTCAACACGTGTGACACAGATCTCGGAATCATAAAACCACCAAGGTTGGAAAAGGCCTTCAATCATCCAGTCCAACCATCCACCTATCACCAATAGTACTCATTAAATCATATCCCTCAACACAAAATCCAAATGTTCCTTGAACACCTCCAGCGTTCAAGGTAGTCCACCTTGTCGGTGACTCCACCCTCTCTCTGGGCAGCCCCTCATCTCTTTGATGGTGAGCCCTGAAATACCCCTAGATGGGTGGGGAAAGGAGCAAAGCAAGCACGGTGAGTGCTTCCGCACAATTTGGGGGTGATCTTTTGGGTGGTAAGGCTGAAAGGAAGCATTGGGAACACGGCGGTGAGTTTTAATGTACGAGCAAGTGGGGAAAAGGAGGGGTGGGAGGGTGGGTGGGAAGGCTACAGGAGGGGAAACGAAGAACGGCGGAAGGGAGAGGGAAGGAAAAAAACATTCGAACGGAAAAAATGCTTTAGAGGGTGGGACCCAAAGGGACTCCGCCGCTCGGGAGGGGCGGGCAGGGGGCGGCCCTTCCCTGCTCTCCCTCCCTCTCTCCCTCCCCGCCACCGCCTAGCTTGGCCTCAGACTGGGAGCTGCCGCCGCCGAAGCCGCCATGGGGGTAGAGGGCTGCACCAAGTGTATCAAATACCTGCTCTTCGTCTTCAACTTCATCTTCTGGGTGAGCCCCAGCGCGGTGGGGGCGGTTGGGCTGCGCGTTCTGCTAGAGCCGGGGTTTTTCCATTCCTTCTGCCCCGCCTTCCCCCACCAACCAGCCCCCATGTCGAGCTTTGCACCCTGCTATCAGGGCTTTGGTCGGCGGGGCGCGGGGAACATTTATCCTTTGCTATTTTTTATGCGTGCAAACGCAGCTTTATTTATTTCTGTATTTATTCATACGGCACGTCTATATATACTCGCGTAGATGGATGTATTTTTACGTCTGTGGATCTTCGCACAAGGGCGGGGGTTCGGCTCGCTGTCTTCTTTCCGCGCACCCCGTGCGGTGTTTCGGTTGCCGAGGGCTGAATAGGGTGAGCCCCCCCGTGCGGAGGGGATGCGTAAAGCAGGGGAGGTTGGGGCTGTTGCTGCCCCTCGCAGCCCTGGCAGCGCTGGAGCGGGCTGGGGTAGAGCTGGGCGCTGCCTCTGGGAACTTAGTGGAGCCGGCGGATATTCCCAGGGTGTCGCTGAGGTTTGCTTTCCTGAGAAAGTTTCTCATGGAATAATTCGTCTGCCTGGGCATGGTGGTGGCAGTGGGTCCTCCTGCTGGGGGAGGAAGGTCACCATTTGCGTTCCTGCCCGTTTATCCCAATTCTGGGTCAGACGCTGACGCGTCAGGGAGCGGTGGAGACGCTCCCCAATCCAGCCTGCCTTGAGACTGTGCTTTGCCTTTCTTCTCACATAGCAGTGACTGAGGAAGGCTGACAAGCGGTGACGACAGCGGGATTAATTGATATCCGATGCTGTGCCAGCTGCAGGATAAGTTGGGACCGTCCTCCTCCTTCTCTAGGCAGCAGAACAGGGCTGCGCCTCCCTGGGCTGTTTCCCCACGAGGTTCAGTGCCTATCCGGGGGTTTTGCTTCCCTCCTGTTCCTAGCTTCCTGCCATTCTTGTTGCAGAAGTGTGGATGCAGAAAGGAAGGGTCCCATGGGGACAGGAAGGATACAGGAGGTCCCTGTGCTGCTGCTGCTCTTGGGCAGGCTCTCTTACTCATTCTGTATACCTAACTCTCAGTAAACCATCCTTTCACTTAGAAGGGGAATGCCACATCCATTTTCCTTCCCTTTATGGCTTCTGGTGCCTGCTTCCCAAAGCGCTGCCCAGGGTTTGCCAGCCAGCAGTTGCTTCCCGGGGCTGCCTCCTCCACCAATGTTTTTCACGAACCTGACAGGCTCTGGGGCAGTAAACAACAGGTCTGATGGCTTTCAGACCCTTCTGGTTTTCCATAAGCAGGAGTCGAGGGGGATTGTAAGGTTTAGCACCTCATCAATGCGGTGAGGAGCAAGCCTCCCACAGATGGTGGGAGGAGATGTTTTGGTCACTACCCCGTCGTGAAGACCTGTGGTAGTTTTATGTTCCGAGAGAGGAAGCAGCGCTGAAGTGCTCATTGCAGGGTGTCTGGGCTGTTGGCAAGGCAGCTGTGTGGGTGTCCCAGCCCTTGGGAGATGTGGGATGAGGGGCTTGGGGCGGTGTTGGTGCCAGCTGCTTGGTATGTGAGGGCTGTGGGACTGCTCTGTTGCTTGTTCTATGCTTGGCGCTGAGTCGAAAACAAGCTTGAGGCAGAACTGGGAGCTTGGCAGGCACCGGGGCTTGGCCGCATGCTGAAAAGCAGCTCACTCCGGGGGAGGAAAGGAAGTAATTCTAAGCCTTAGTTGTGTTAACAAGTAAGAAAGAAGCTGATAACTTTTTGAAGTGGCCCCGTTGTTCTGCTGGGGCGTAAATAAACGGACACCTCCGTAGCAGCGCGGGGGCATAACAAAGCCGCCGTGTTGGGAAGCAAAAGTAAAACGTTGCTTCAGCACCAGTCGCCCTGGGCGCCTTGGCAGCCTCATCTGCCTGAGATTTCTCCTTTTGGAAACTTCTTTACCTTGTGCTTGCGCTTTAGGAAGAACCAGGCTGTTTTGGTGGCTGGGGCAGGCAGCTGGGCCAGGATGTCTGTCAGTGAGCTTACATAGGATTCCGTGCACGTCGCTGGTGTGTGCTGCCGGGTACTGGGAAGGAGAGTCCTGAGGCTGCTGAGAGCTTTCTGAAGCTCCAGTAGACCTGTGGCACCTCCAGCAGAGTTGTGCTGGGTTGTAGCATGATGATAGCTTGCAGGCATCACTAGGGTGGTGGAAGAGGACAAGGGCAGCTCTGGAAGAGCCTCACCCCACTGACATTCTGTCAAGGATAATAAGGAAAAGCTTACAAGCTTGGCCTGAAACCTTGGTAGAAATACTTGAACCCTGCTTCTGTTTTTTCTTGCATGGCTGAATTAGGCAGTATACTTGTGATATTTGAGAGCCACGGGGAGCGGTGACTTTTGGGAGATGGCCAGCTGTCTGCGAAGGGTGCTGGGTTATTGAGTGGCTGTGGAGTGAGCTGCCAAGCTCAGGCCCTGAGGCGTCGCTGGTGGAAGGGCCTCAGCACAGTCCAGGTTGGGGCTGGCACGTTGGGCTGGAGCCACTTTTATATACCCTGAGACACCAAAGGAGGCCTAATAGGTCTTTTGAAATGTGATTAAATATAAGCAGGGAGGAATCAGCCTGCTCTCACCCAGCCCATCAGCTGACATCTCCAGCCCAGCACACTGCCACCTGCTCCAGTGAGGGGTCTGGTTCAAAGAGCTCGCTTCTGGCATGGTGGTGACCAGTTGACGGTTGGACTAGCTGATCTTAGTGGTCTTTTCCAACCTCAATGATTCTATGATTCAGTCCTCCCTTCTATGCTACACGTAGCTATTTTCTCCTACGCGTGCTGAGCATGGGTGGGGATGAAAAGGAGGAGCACAGGGGGAACGTGAAAGACCATGCATTACAAGCACAGGTGAAGTTGCTGAGTATTCTCTTAACAATTCTGGGGAAATTCTGCTGGTCATCTGCCAGCCTGCAAAGCACACATGCAGATGTTTGGTGACGCTGAGGAAGGTGGCAAGCCTGCACTTCCTCAGCCCTCAATGGTGGCCCAGTGGGGACTGTCGTGCTCCAGGACTCGTTCCCCTCATCATAACAGCAAGGATTTAAATGAGGTTTAAAACAGGGGATGGAAACCCAGTGGGAGAGATGGAGGTTGGTGCGGTGCACGGCTCAAACACACTGCTCAGAAGCAGCCTGGCAGGTTCGTAGAAACAGTTTGAGTCTTGTTTGGGTTGCATCCCCACACGCATGCCTGGACTGGAAATTGCTTAAACAGTGTTAGTCACAGTGTGTCACAGGCTTTTCCAGTGCAGTGGGGTTTATGTTTTGATCCTTGGTCTCCCTGGGAATCACAGTGTTGCAAACACTGAGGACAGAAGGCTTTGCTGGCATCTGGCTGTAGTGACTTGGGGCTCGGTGTAGTTGGGAATGCACAGTGCAGCGTATTTCCACGTGCCTTGGCGGCATCTCGCTGTGATGTTTCTGGGCTATCGTGTGTACACAACCATTCCTGTGAGCCTTTGGTGTCTGCCTGCAGGAGCTCATTGAAACAGTGCTCCATCCCATGGCAGTACCTGCCTTTGCTACCCGAGGAGGGAGCATCACTGCCAGCTGTGTTCCTGTGGCTCATCTGTCAGACACCCTACAGCTCACCTCCTGTGAGAGCGCATACACGCCTTGGGAGTACTTTGATGTCGCGATGGAAAGCGCTGTGTGGGTGTGTGTTATTAAAAAGGGAAAGCTGTTGTATTACCAGTGGAGCTAAACACTGATGTGTGTGGCCAAACTGATTCTAAAGATGTATCTGAAAATGTTTTCCTGTACTGCTGGGGCAATTAACCCTTGCTGATGGGTGCCAGTGCCTGAAGCTGTACCCATGCAGGGAGCATCTCACGGTGTGTCCTCCTCCAGTGAGTGGGGACACAGGGCTCTCACCCTTCCCCTCCTCCTGCTTGGGCTGTGTTTGGCACCCAGCCTACCACTACTCCGGGAGTGTTCCTCTGGGTCTGTTTGGAAGGGCCTCACAATGTTGTTGGGCTGGTAACTATAGGCACCAGCGGAGAACTTGGTCCTGCTCCGCTGCTCTATTAATAGTGGCTGCTGGAAAGTGGCCATTGCTGAGCTGCTCCAGGCACAGCATGGATAAAATGCAGCCTTCCTCCTGTGCATGAAGAAAACGGGCCTTTCTGCTTCATTTTTGCCCCAGTTTCTGAACAGACTTAGCCTGCACGTTTTTAGCCATGTGGCCTCACCTTTGACCGCCATCAGAGACTGTGATATCAGGAGATGATGGAGAGATCTCATCTCTACTTTCCAGAAGTGTTGTGGCTTGCAAGTGCCTGAGTCAAGTTCAGTAAAGAAGATTTTTAAGTTCTTTGGCTTCCTTCAGTTGAATTGCATCTTCCTTTATCTGATTTAAGTCACTTCCTCTGCTTACATTCAACTCTGATGTAGCAATTAATTCCTGGCTGCTTGCATGGTGAGCTGCTTCAGCTTTGGTGAGTTGCTTCATCCTTCCATGCCCTCACTCCCTATGGCCCAAACTGAGCAGGAGGGCCAGCCATGTCCATGGGAAGCTGCACTGTTAAAAATACTGCATTGTGAAATACCGGCACTGACATAACCCTTCTTTTCCTTGGGGCCAGACTGCAGGATGTCTGTTGCACTTTGGTCAAGGAGCCCCATAGCCACGGCCTCTTCTTTCTCCTCCTCCTCCCTGCCAGGAAAATTATTGGGGAGAGAGGTGGAGAAAGGCAGCAGGAGGAAGAAGCGTGGTAACGGCAGAAAAAGAGAATGGTACACATCCTCATGTGCACAAGCATCATCTTGTATAGGGATTCCCCATGTTCATGGCAAGAGGAGGAATGTGCCTTATGCTCTTAAAGCATGGGTGTTTGCTTCTTTATCATGATAAAGTGATGCCCCATCTCTTGGATTTTGTGTCTCAGGAGGCTGCCATTCCCCCCTGTGCCAGCTAGCAGCCCCAGACACCGTCTTAGGCAGGCAGGATCCAGCTAGAAAAGTCTGGCTGACTGAGGCAGAAGCAATAAATCTCAGGAAGCTGGAAAAGAGAAGCAAAGAGGAAACAGCAGAACTACCGTGGTCGGCTCTTCTGTGCCAGTACACTGTGCCCTTTGGGGTGTAAAGCCTGGGATCAGCTCCTTGTGCCTTTACAGAGGGGCAGGAGGAGGGTGGAGGAGGTGTTATTTGGCTTCGTGTTTTCTTCTGAGGTTTTTCTAGATTTTTAATATTATTTGTAAAATAAAGGCAGGCAAAGGCACAAGCACAGGGGGGTATTAGAGGAACTGTCAGTTAGAAGGGTTGTGAAACCACATCTAAGAGAAATGTAGCACGAGCGCTGCTGAAATTGAAGCTTTTACTATCGCTTCCATTAGAGCAGTCCCCAGAAACACAAATCGGGGCTGTGCTGGGTTTGTGTTTGCAATGAGTCTCAGAGACTTTATGGTCTGAACAGCATGACGAGGAAAAAGGAATTCAATAGCCTGCATGAGCTGATGGATACCTACAGGAAAAAAAAAGGGAAATCTAGGCAATGAGGCTATGCAACTTGGAGACCAGGAAGGCACCCAGGGAAACTGGGGTTTTCCGAGTGCTGCTGCAATGTAAATGCTCACATCCCAGCGGACACAGGGTTACTCCAACACACCAGCAGGGTTTTCTCCCTCTTGTTTTCATTCCTTTGGAAAGATGCTGTTGTTGCATTCTGTGCTGCTTGGTGGTAGAAGGATGTATGATTTTCATGGAAAAAGTTACTCAGCGTAGCCTAAATCCTGTTTTCATTAGTGAGTGAATGTTGTTTGCTCTTAAGAAATGCAGCTGCTGTTGGATTGAAACTTCCAGCTGAAGGTTCTTGGTGCTCTGTTTAAAAAATGCTTTTCTTTCTGGGTTGTTCTCTAATTGGAAAAAAACCCAACACGTTATTCTGCTGGAACCTGAGTTTCTGCAGCAGTCCAGTGCTCTATTTCCCCTTCCGTGCTCTCCTTCCTCTCTTCTTGTTTCCTTCCTCACTGAATCCCAAGCGTGGCTGAGTTCTTTGCCCCATTCAAGAGATGGGTTGTTTGCAATGGCATCCATGAATCTGAGGACTGCCCCTTCCTTCCCAGAGGATAAGTGGACACAGGCTTTGTTATGTTCTCAGACAATAAGCAAGCAATGCCAGGCTCAATGTGGGGCGATGCCGCTGGCTGCCTTATTTAGAGCCCAGTTGGGGCACTAGCTGCCTCCGTGGCACGTCCATAGCCAGGGCTGGGAGAGCCACACTGGAGGGAGCCTGCAAGCAGGGAGGTAGCACTGATCACTGGGGACAAGTGCTAAAGGTGGTCGCTGTGGAGAGCAAAGCTTTTCTCCTTGCCCTCCTGCATTGCCCACAAGGTGAAGGTAGGGAGCCTTTATGCCAGGAACCACGAGGTCAGCTTGCCCAGGGAGTTCTGTACAGGCTGTGTGCTCGCCCAGGCTGTGGGAGCACCCCAATGAAACAGAGTTTTGGTTGGGATTTGCAGGAATCAGCAAGGGAGAAACTCACTTTCTGGCTTAAGGAGGAGCAAGACTGGGTTGAATGCAAGGAGCCTTTTTTGGAAATTTAAGTCCACGTGCATTTGGTTGAGCACTGCTGCACTTGCACAGCTGAGGACTTTGCACTTTTCCTAAGCAAAATCTCTATTTTCATATTGTCAAATGTGACCCTCGTGCTTGCACCTGACCTGCCTCAGACCCTAATGAAAAACACCGTGTGTCCACTTCTGTAGTTTTCAGGAGTTATCTTCCAGTTTTGTACATGGGCTCTTTTTTAAGATGAGTGGCTTCGGGAGTTTCAAATGCTCAGATGGGCATTTAAGCAGATGTTTCCAGCAACTGATCTGAAATTCCATCCTTTCTCTGATGCTTTTTTAAGTGAAAGGGGACTGCCATGGATAGCACGGTGAATCCTGCTGGAAGTCCACTCTGCCAGGAAGAAATAACAGGACATTAAAGCTACCTGCAGGTCATTATCATGCTCCTGCCTTGGTGTTTAGGTCTGGCCATGGGTAACATGTGGCTCTGCTCTCTCTGCAGCTGGCCGGGGGCATCATCCTTGGAGTGGCTCTGTGGCTCCGCCATGACTCGCAGACCACCAACATCCTCTACCTGCAGCTGGGTGACAAGCAGGCTCCCAACACCTTCTATGTCGGTAAGTAGTGCTGGGATGGAGGCAGAAGGGAGGGCTTGAGATACATGCTGCTGTCCTGATATTCTCTGTACTGCCCTGCTTTGTGGTGATCATTCATGGGTTGCACAGGTGGGGTGAAGACTGGTCCTTCCAGAACTCCTCAGATCAGTGACACGGAAAGTATGTGTCTGTATATCAGGGGAAGGCGGAGGTCTGAGTTTGTTCCTCTTCTCGTCTGTAGCTGAAAGTGTTTATATTCCATCTACCCATTAAGTGGTGTATCAGAGAATCACAGAATGGCTTGAGTTGGAAGGGACCTTAAAGTCCACCCAATTCCAACCCCTGCCATGGGCAGGGCTGCCCTCCACCAGCTCAGGCTGCCCAGGGCTCCATCCAGCCTGGCCTGGAGCACCTCCAGGGATCCACAGCTTCTCTGGGCAGCTGTGCCAATGCCTCACCACCCTCTGAGGAAAGAATTTCTCCTCACCTAAATCTCTTTTAGTTTAAAACCATGCCCAAGCCCTTCTGCCCAGCTGTGCATGACTGCCAGAGATGCTCCTGCTGTCAGCAGCAGTGGGTTTTGCCCCCTCCTGCCTTGTACCCAGAGCTGTATTTAAAGTATTTCCCCTTTGTATGTTTTACATTAATAATAATAATAATAATAAAATAAAAAAAAAAAGTTAAACATTTTCCTTTCCAGGAGCTGATCCAAACACCTCCTTTCTTTGGAGGCCAAATGGATGTGTCCCAAAAGACACTTCTCCAAAACCTATGAGCATCCTTTGCTCTTTGGCTTGTTTACATTCACTTTCTGTCCTTGCCCTTTGCTGTTTGGGTGCGGGTGGGGAGTGCACAACAGCAGCAAGCCAAAACCCCCCCAGCCCCACTGGCTCCCAGTGCTGCAAGCAGCCCGGCCACACGGCTCCTGCTCTGTTTAAAGTTATAGTCAGCAACACTCTGCCTGGATTCCTTCTGGTGGCTGTAATTTCCATGCAGTAATAATAGCAAAGCGTTTCTTTCAGCTGCTGTCTCTCTTAGCCAGCCCTCTTCAGCCTGAAGTCTGGGATTCTGTTTTTCTCCTTTTACTCCTCTTTTTCCCCCCAACAACTGGCATGCCCTCCCCGCCCCTGCGCCCCCCCCCTGGCGCCGGGCCAGCCAACAACCACACTGTGTTCCTGCCTTGGAGACTTCTCCCTTGAGCCCAGGACTGGTCTCTAGATATGTATTTTTCCCTTTCAAGCTGCTTTTTAGTGGCTTCCAGGGCCTGTAGGGAGGCTGTAATGCTGGGCAGGCCTTGCTGTGGGATGGGGAGCACAATGAAACAGTCAACAGGGGCAAACATGCACAGTGGGGGTTTGTATCCGGGAGAGGGAGTGGTGCTTTGCTGCCTCCTGGCTTTTCTGCCGGGTCCAGAAAGAAAAAGCTGTCCAAAAAGAAAGAGCTGTTTTTTAAAAGTTGTTATAGCCACGTGTGTGTTGTGAGAGGAAAAAACAGCGCTGCATGCAGGGCTGGGCAGCAATGGAGAAATGAGAGGAGGAGGATGTGGGGAGCAAGGCATGATGCTTATCTATCTTCAGCCTGCGTCAGGGTTTCATGTCTCCCCAGAAATAAGGCAGAAGCAAAGCAGCTTGCCACCACAGCCTTCTCCCCCTGCAGGTCCCCTCCTGGAGAGCTCATGCTGCAACAAGGGGCACAGCAGCTGGTTTGGGGCTTCCAAGAGCCAGCGAGACTGGGGATGGGGATCTCTGGGGTGCTTCGTGCTTTTGAGACTGTAGAGGAAACTGCTTGCTCTTCTTCCAAGGTTATGGTTTTACAGTGTGCAATTTCCGAGGTGATTTGACTTGCTAAGGGGCTCTGCTGGCACTGGTGAGTTATTTTTGCCTAACAGAGGAAGCCTGGGCATGCTTCTACATACACATCAGCTGTGAGCTCGCAAGTGTAAGTCACCATACAGAGAGGCAGCGTGAGCCAGCAGTGGGAGCTGGGTGCCTCACAGCCCTCCCTGCTGGCAGCTGTTCTGAGAGAGCAGCTGGGTTTCCTCCTGCTCTTCCTCTCTCTCCCTTTTAGTTGTGGATTTCAATCAAAAACCTGTCCTGAAATATGCTGTTAGCTGGTCAGCCACCAGCCTTTACAGTAGCTCGCGGCGTTGACAAACTGAATGCTAACAACTGGCTAACCATTTCCTAGATGTCTAGTGACCCCCCGCATAAAGAACCATCTTCTTTTTCAAAAGAGCAGTGCTGTGAGAGCCTCGCTGCTGGCTCCTCTCAGCATTCCAAACTGGGCAGTGGGTACCCAGCTGTTCCCAACTGGGATGGAGCAGCACGACCCACGGCTTTCATTGTCTTATCCCTGGGCCTCGGGCCAAGCACAGAGCCATGCAGACTTGGGTGTAGTTTTCCATGCGGCATTGGGTGTAGGAAGAGGGCTGAGTTTGCTGCTGTTTAGTTTTCCCTCTGACTTTTCACTTTTTGTCAGTGGTTCCTCTGCTGTTTCCTTCCCAGAACAGCAGCACCGGCACTCTTTGGGAGAGTGTAGGGTTTCGGGCAGGCACACAGTAACGATTTAAATTTGGACACGGAGTCTGTCGCTGCCACTCCCTTTCTTTCCCCTTCTCTGCTGTCCTGCAGTGTATTGCTGCCCAAATAGAAAACATATCATCACTTTTCTATGTTTGGGCTTTTTCCCCTAGCGACGAGGCTGATAAAGATGGCAGTTCTGGCTCTGGCTCCCCCGCATCTGCATGTGATCATGATGCGATACCATTGCTGGCATCCTCTCTGCAGCCTGCTTCGTACAGCACCTTCAGGAGACTTTGCTGGCCTCAGAGGCTCTGATGCTCACGTTAAAGCTTATTTAGCAGCTGTGCAGGAGTGGTCAGGACACCTGAGCTTCCCTGGGTTTACCTGCTGGCCTTCTGACATGTAGGAGCGCTCATGGCCATGGGTTCCAGTTGTGGCCAAGCCATAATGTCACAGGGCTGCATGTCTTGGGTGCAGGCTCTCATGGAAAGACCCAGGGAGCCCCAAAGTCCCAATTTCTGGGTCCTTGTGCTCTGCTCCTTCAGGCCCTGATGTGTGGCTGACTGGCAGAGATGTGAGCGGTGGCCAAGCTCCCACACCCAGCAGTAGAAAACAGGGCTTACATTTGGCATTGAAGCAGAGTGAGCAGAGTGGGTGATTGCTAAATTAACTTGTACATGGTTTGTTGTTTGTTTATTTTTTTCTCAGTTGGAAGTATGCGTATTTTTCTCTATTGGAAATAAACCTATTTATAGGTAAGGATAATTTAATTATCTAGTCTCTTAAAAGAAGAAAAGGCTGTGGTTTGTAGGTCCTCAACTTGCCAATAATCACTGACAGATCAACTCCTTCAATAGTGGTAGAATTTTTCTTAAAATAACAGATATAGTGCACAACACGTTGTCAATAGTTCCCTCTAAGTGTTTGGCTTATACCATTTCTTTAACAATGAAAATAATCACCTTTCTTTATTTTTAGCTCAGAATCAGTTTCTATTAAAAAAGCAACTTACACTTAATTGTAACCCAGCATACCTTCATAGTGATTAGCTCCCGAGGATCATTAACTCTGCAAGCTAAAATTGGTTCTGACTTAAGGCCACTTCCCTGCTGGCTTAGTAAATCTTGACTTAAAGTTGGTGGCAGTGAGTTATTTTGGGTTCAGATCTACCCGAGTGCAAAACAACTTGTGTCATTGCGTATTCGAGTTAGGCTCAGAAGGCAGCCTCGTTGCCTCTAACATGCAGCCTGCTCGTGCTCCCTGTTTGTGCACTGAAGTCAAGGGAAGCTCCAAAACTCCCTGGGCTTTGTGGATGCTGGAGACATGCAGCAGTCCTCCTCCAAGCTGCGTACTGACTTTTGAGACCCAAGGTCTCTGTCATATGATTCTATGACCCAACATTTCCCAGACAGGCAGAACAGAAGAAATCTGGTTGTGTCATCTCTTCCTGTGGGGTCAGTTTGCGTATGGGTGTGTACACATGTGGATGTTTGTTGGGTTTCTCCACACATTCCCTTTGTTTTTGTAAAGGAAGGTGAACCCCTTTCCTTTTCCTCGTGTTCTCCCACGCAAAGGCAGTGTCTCCACATGCGTGACGTGTGGCCCCAGAGGGCTTTCCATGCTATGCGACAGGGTTACTCCATCTGGAAGGCATTAGCAGCTATGGAGCAGCAGCATTTCTCTTAGGAAAAGGGCTGGAGGGAAAGGAAGGGGCTTCCCAGCTGTCATCTCCCAGCACTCTCTCTATTTTTTGGCACCTCTCACACCATTTCCAGGAAAGCACTGTTGGTCCTGCTTGCACTGTGAGATGGGATACAGGCTCCTGGGGCTGGGGGGGGACCTGCTGAGCTGATTCCATGAGTAAGTGGATAAAAATATCCCAGCGCAGCCTCCCCTCATCCAGCCCAACTTGGAGGGACTTCCCACGCCCTGCCTCTGTCTCACCCTCAGCTTGAAAGGAAGCGGACCAGGGTCAGGACTTGCTGGCTATGGAGACAGCTTTCTCCAGGACTCGTCCTCCCCACCTCCAAGCATTGGTGCCAGCCTTCCCTGTTTGGCGGCCGCAGCCCTGCCAGTCTCATTGGTGGCTTGCACAAGCCTTGCATTCTCCTCCCTGGGAGCCGCTCTGGCGGGAGGATGAGAACAAAAATCTCTTTTTCCCTCCCCACAAAGGCTCCGCAAGCCCTGGCCTGGCAGCCTAGGGCAGGAGGAGAGCATCGTGAGGGGGGCAAGGCTTGGAGAGCCGCCCAGCTTTCCTGGGAAGAATGGTGCGATGCTGGGGAGATTTTTTTTTGTTTTTTTTTTTTTTTTTTTTCCTTTTCTTTTCTTTTGGAAACATTGCCATGGTGACCTGAGGGGAAGAGACTGGCTTCCATTAGCTTAATGAGTTAAAGCTGCTGAGAGAGAAGAGAGAGAATGGGGGGAGGTAGGTGGGAGCTGCTTGGGAATGCCCCTGCCTGGAGCCTTGCACAAGGGGAGGGCTGTCTTGTCCTGCTCCTCATTTCGCAAGGACACTGCTGGGCTCATTCCTTCTTTTATTTTTTGAGGTTTTCTTTTTAATTTATTATTATTTCTTCTCTGCTTTTTCTATTGTTTTTTCTTCTTTCCTTCCTTCTCAGCAGAGGGAGGGTATGGGTTTTAGAACACTGTGGGTGCCAGCAATGTGACCACAATGCTGGAGTAAGCAATGACATCTAGTGCTTCCCACCCCTGCTCCCAACACTTAGCATCCTGGATCCTACCTGCAGCGGGAAGCTTTTTCAGTCCAGGACGGGCTTACAGACATTGATTCCCTTCTCCGAAGCTGGAATCAGGAGGAGGCTTGGGCAAGGGGAAGCCCAGTCAGGTGCTTAGAGGAACAGTGTGTCATTCAGGATGGGATGACAGGTGCCTTGCTCACTGACACCAAGCCCACACTGGCTGTCATCGCTGCAGGCTGCCAGGAATGAGAACTAAGACGTGTCAGGCTGCTTTCTGAGAAATGGGCTGGGCTGTTCCAGACCTGCCATGAGCAGCCCTCCCGCTGCCTGGCACCCAGGCAAACACCAGGCACCAGCTCCTTTCCCTCAGGGGAAGGGTTGGGTGTGGGAAAACGTGATCCAGAGCATACAGCTGAGTGTCTTGGTTGGCTTTTGTTTTCTTTTGCAACCTTCAGTGTGGCATTTCCAAGGAAATTTGTATTGTATGAGACCATATAGTATTGTTATGTATTTTGTAGATGTTTTTGAATAGGCCCCATTGCCTCCCCATAGGCTGCAGTGCTCTTGGTTGTGCCCCACGCTGCAACTGGCCTCTATACCCAAGCTTTAGAGGGTTTTTGATCTCTCTGTGCTCAGACCCATCTCCCTGTCTTGGCAGCGTGGGACCTGGGGATGGTGGTGAGGTAGCTGTCCTTCATGACCCTTAAATGAAGCACAGGAAGGGGCTCTAGTCCCTTCTGTTCTCCCAGTGATGTTCTGACAATGCTTGCTCAGCCTGGAAGTTGCCTTCAGTGTTCATTTTGAGGGATATAAGAATACAGCCTTCTATAGCCCTGTGGGGAAGCTGCCTGTCGACTCCCCGCAGCATCGTGCTCTGCAGAAGCGCTACATCTGCATTGTTGCCTCCTACTGGGAGGGTCTGTGGGAATGGTGGCTTTTGTGCCATGGTAATGACTTACCCCCTTGTCTGCAGTGGAAGTAGCAGCCAGTGGATCGTGGTGAGGATGTCTGTGTCACCGTGACAGGGACATCCTGCTGGGTCAGCTTGCCATTGTGCCGCTCTTCCCTTGTGCCCGGCTTCCTCCCTCCTGCTGCCTCTAAATATAGTAAGGGAGAGATGTGGGGTCCCAGCAGAGGGGCTGTACTGGGGACACTTCCCTGTCCAGGTGGGCTGGGGTGTTTGCAGGGTAGTGGCTTTTGTTTTAAAAGGGAAGGATCGGGAGCTGAAGTTGACCCTTTCTTGTGGCTGTCACATCCATACTGGGGTTTTAAACACATCAAGGTTGTTGTCTATCTGCTTTTTAGAAGGTTTACCTTGGCTTAACTTCACTTGCAGTGAGGTCAGTAAGAGCGCTCATGTCACGCACGCCCATTACAAATGGCTACGGAATGGAAAATAGAACCCATTTACAAAATGGCAGACCCACAATACTTAAGAATATTAGTTAATTAAAATACACCAAACCTATGGACTACGTGAGGAGAAAGCAGTACTTCTGGAGCAGGAGCCAAGTGATGTGTAACTGAGCTGGCAGCACTTGATCATTGAGAGCACTTGGGTGACCCAGCTCTGGGTTCCTTGGTGAAGGAGCTTTGGTTTCCCAGCGCCCTGTGTCTGGTGTCCCAGCATTGGAATAGTTGAGAAGCAAGTTTGCTGTGAGAGTTTAGAAAACTTCACTGTGGAAGAGCCTCTAAAAAACAAACGCTAGATTGTATTAAATGAGATGCTTAAGCAGTGCTTTTCCCTTAGTTTTGTGGTGGGATAAATATTTGTGTAATGTATAATATAAACAAACCATACGCCCTGTTGCTTGTTTAAAAAGATAACGCTAACTCATCATTTTTATTTCCTCTGCTTAAGTATTTAAAATAGGGCGCCATGGGAATTCCTATACTGCAGCTTTCAGGATGCTGTAGTGCCTTTGTCTTCCCCGCTATGCCCTCTTCCTAACACTGATCAAGCAATTTTGGGGGTGGTTGCTTTTAAAAGGTTCAGTGTTACCTACTTGGAACACTCTGAGGTCTGACTTCTCCCGTGTGCTGTGTGGTTTGCTGGGGTGCGAGCATCCCACTGAACAGTGAGGGTTGGCTCGGGCTGAGGGAATCTCTGTGAGCAAAGACACCCCAAAGGTGCTTGCTGACAGTAATAACTTTTATTTTAATGGGAGGAATAGTAGGGTGGAGGTTTGGACCTGAGGATGTCAGTGTTGGTGGAGCAGCAAGCAGTGTGAGATGCAGTGGCTTTGCTGCTGCCATGTCCACCGCTGCCTCTGCTCCTCTGTCTCCCAGCACTCAATTATGCACACCTGTAATGAGCAGCAATAAGCAGCCAACATGCCTGGCCACAGTGAGATGCTCCCACAGATCATCCCATGTTAACATCCTTACCTCTTGCTCTGCCTTGCAGGAATCTACATCCTGATTGCTGTTGGTGCTGTCATGATGTTTGTGGGCTTCCTGGGATGCTACGGCGCAATCCAGGAGTCACAGTGCCTTCTGGGGACGGTAAGGCTCGGTGCTTTGGCTTCTGCCCAGCAATGTGGCATCAAGTGGTCCCTGTGCCACTTCTTCCCTACCCTACATCCCCTGCCGTTTCTCATTTCAATCTTGGTTTGGAGGCTGTTGTGGAGATTCCAGATCTTAATGTTTTTTGCCTGTTAGGAGGACTAGGAAACAGCGAAGGTTTCCCACAATATCTTAGTGAGATTGTCAAGGTAAATCCTGGGAAACCCAGTGCTGCAGAAGTACAGGTGTCCTTGATGTCAGGCAGCAGCTCGGATTCCTGGCACAGTGTGAGCTCATTTGCACGAAGTGCAGCCACACCAAAAACTTGTGCCTCCGGAGAGGGACATGCAAGTACTTGCAGCAAGTTCTCACATGCAATTCAGCTTCAGACCAGGTGCCAGGCTTTGTAACATTGCCAGGTAGTGGCTGCAAGCCTCAGGGAGGTGCTGGCTGCAAGATGCTACCAGTGTGGAAGACTGTGACCCATGATTGCAGACCCTGATAGGACAGAAGGAACAAGAGCTTTCTTCCCTTTACTTTGAAGATCACTTACCCCCAGGTTGCTTCTGTATCCACACGGGCTCTAAGGAGGGGGCTCTCATCAGCTTTTATAAAGTACTTTTGTACAT
Organism: Lagopus leucura; assembly: GCF_019238085.1. Classification (NCBI taxonomy): domain Eukaryota; kingdom Metazoa; phylum Chordata; class Aves; order Galliformes; family Phasianidae; genus Lagopus; species Lagopus leucura. The sequence continues at coordinate 3,169,058 of NW_024962291.1, forward strand.
TAGTGGATAAGAGCAGGGTTTTGCTGCAGGCTTTATCAGTGCTACCAGGAATAGGAGGAGCCCCTGCGCAAATCTGACAGCGATGGTTGCAGCAAGGTCTGACAGCTTTGGGTTGTTTTTTTTTGTTAGCGTGAATGATTACAGAATCTGAATTACCCCTCATACCCTCTTGAAGTTGGAAAGAGGATTAGGAGGGCAGATGGTACCACGTACCTGCAGCCCAATGGGGAAGCTGTCTGCTTTGGCTGAAATTAGCAGCTCGAGCTGCCGGGTGCTGCTTGCATGTGCTCACGCTGTGGCCTGCCAGGAAAAGGCTGGAGATGCTTTCTGATGGCCCTTCCTGCTGGCCAGAGCTCCCACTGGGCTCGAAGGACATTTAGGGCAGCATACTTGGGGTGCTCTGTAGGAATGACCAAGAGACCTCCGTCACCCAGCCAGGAGCGCCTCCATACGTGCCATGGTATAGAGCTGTACCGGCGGTGCTTTGCAGCTGGCAGAACTGTGCCTGCAGAATGCTTGATCCCTTGATCTGGGCTGAACAAGCCACCCCTCCTCAAAGGGTACCACCATGAAAGTGAGCCCTCCCGCTGAGTTCTGTGTGAGCTCTGCAGCACCCCAATTCCAGTCTGATGGATTGACCACCACAAAATGTTCCTGAGATGCAAACAAGGAGGAGGAGGAAGGCTTGGTGTGGTGACAGGGAAGAGTGTGGGAGCTGCAACAACAGGGCGAGGCTGTGGGAAGACATCACTTTTTATATTTATTCAAAAAACTGCAGTAGCTTTGCAGAGCTGAGAATGCCGAGAGAGCTGGCCGTTAATCATCCCCTGAAGCCCTGCAGCTCCTCAGCAGCCAAAATGTGCTTTTAACCCTGCGCTGGCAACTCCCACCCTGGGGCAGGATGGGAAGACTGGCTGAGAGTTTCTGCAGCAATTGGCTTGGTGATACTGGGGCATCCTTGAGCCTGCTGTCTCTGGGGGGGGAGAGGGGCTCTGGTTATCTCTCCTCAGCTGTGCCAGCATGGAGCTTGGGAACGGAGTAGCATCTGGTAGCTTGTAGGAGTTTGGGATAAGTGTGTGACAGACCTTGCTTGGGTCTCCTCCATCAGAAAACCTGCCGTGCACCCCTCCCACCTTATTGCTTCTTCAGCCTGTACAGCTGTGCTTAAGCGTCCCCCTCCCACTTTGTCTCCACAGTTCTTCACCTGCCTGGTGATCCTGTTTGCCTGTGAGGTTGCAGCTGGAATCTGGGGATTTGTCAACAAAGACCAGGTAAGGCAGTTCCCTGTCCTGTGACTGTGGGATGGGGAGGCTGTGCAGGCACGAAGGCCGGGTTAGAAACAGCTCCTGGCTGCCAGTGGTGGGGAGCGAATTTGAGTTTGCATATAATGCGTGCCATGGCAGAAGGTTGGGCCTGCTCAGTTCTTACATAGCTCAGGGCTGTGGTTGGAAACACCCTTACACCGAGAGCATGACTTCACCAGAATAAACTCCCTGGCTAAATGTACTACTGTGCAGACAGCGTGCTGTTCCCAAGCAAATTCACCTTTGCACATGTTGGTTTGTGAATCCTGAGCAGCTCAAGATGTATGAGTGAAGCAGCAGAGCAAGTTGGAGGCAGGGTAAGGAGGGCTGTGACTGCTGCTCTGCATGCAGGTGGAAAGCTTCAGGATATGGGAGAAACTTAGGATTTGCCCACGTGAAAGCAATGACTGCAGTTGCTCACAATGAATTTCACTGTTTGAAATGGGTGGGGCAGCTGTGTGTTGGCTTTTTCAGCCACAATAAGCAAGCTGCTTGGAAGCCTCTGACAGCTGGCTGTACCCCAGTATTGTGTGATTGCATCTCGTGGGCTGGGAAGGAAAAGATGGGTGCACCAAGGGGACACTCAGGAGGACGAGGCAGAAAGTCTGCCTGGGCCAGCACCCTGGGGGACAGCAAGTGCAGCAGGCACAAGATGCCTCCATGGGACCACAGGCAGTCTGTCTCTGGCCCTGCCATGTTAGTTCTGCTTTAGCTACAGGATCAGGAAGCGATTATTTGTTTTGTTTTGTTTTTTCCATACCTCTGTACCATAATCGGGGAGTACTGCCCTCCAAACCCAACTTTTTGAGTAATTATGAAAAAATGCTGGGATAAGTGATTGATATGGCATTGCTTTTTGCTACAGTCCCTTTATTTGTGTGCTAATCCATCACATGCTGCAAAAACAGGTGTTCTGGAAAGTGCTTTCCTTTCCCATACTTGCCCATATTTTTTTCTTTTGCCTGTCCTCCTTTCATTGCCCTCCCAAATTATTGGTAAGTGTTGGAGGATAAGCCATGAGGTCAATTTCCCTGAAAATGAATGGGGCTTTTTTTCCTGGTCTTCTTTTTTTCTTGCTTGGCAGAGCAGATGCTGGTGGGTGTGTGCAGTCCACCGGGCCAGCTGGCTGAGCTGGGGCATGGCTGTTAATTCTCCAGCAGCCATTACAGGATGGGGACTTCGTGCCCCATGATAGACAAGGCTTTGTCCATAATAAAAAGGGTCCAAACCTATTAAAACAGCATGTCTGCCTGTAAGTGCTGTCTAGGGGAAGCTGCTGGGTGGGTTTCCTTATTCTCAGGCTGAAAGGAAGTTTTTCTGGTCTTTCTTAGATAGCCAAAGACGTGAAGCAGTTCTACGACCAAGCGTTCCAACAGGCGCTCATGGCAGATTCAGACTCGAACAACGGGAAGGCTGTGGTGAGGACTTTCCATGAAACGGTGAGGCTCCAGCTGCACACAGTTGGTCGAGGCAGCTGCTGGGGAATGGGGTCTATTGTGCCACACTGTACTTAAACTGCTCCCCAAGGAAAAAGAGACATTAAATTCACCTGCGGAGCAGGGAGTGAGGACAGCACTGCGTTATTAGTGGTTAGGATTGAGGTGAAGCAAGTCTGTTCTTGCTAGGCTTTTGCTGCCTGCTTTCCAAGCTCTATGGAAAAAAGAAAAAAAAAAAAAAGCTCCTCTGCGTAGGAATTTCCTTGCAGCCAGAGGAAATGAGAATGTGGGAGGAAGGAGGAGAAACTGTGGTCAGGAAAATGGATAGGAAAAGCAGTGTCCAAAGCAGATGATAGTTCATTCAGGCCCTAGCCTGTAAGGCTACCTCTTCTTAAATGCTGAGTAACAGAGCTGCACCTTCTTATATGTTCTGTCCTTCACACTGTGTGAAGAAGTGTGGCCTGAGCTTTAACAAAACTGCTTTTAATTTACCTCAGCACTCTAAATCAAGTAAAACTCAGTGGAAGACAAACGTTGCTCTGAGCGGCTACATTTGAGACTTCCTCTGCTCAGCAGGAAGTAAATTTCTGGAGAGAGCTGTATTCATTCTCCTCCAGGATATGAGGCCAGACATGTCTGGGATCACTGTAGGAAGCAGCTGCCCTGCATGTGAAGAAAAAAGTTGAATTTGGAAAGTTGTTTCTTCCTCTTGCCTTCCTCCCCTTCCCCCCCCTGCTCCTCACACACATCCAAGATGCCTCCAAAGTCTTGGGTGGCTTTTGAAGATGTTTAGTGGTGAGGAGAGGGATTGCTCTCTTCTAACCTGTTTTTTCCTTCTCTTTGCAGTTGGACTGCTGTGGTCCTGATGCTGTGGTTGGAACACTCACTCCTCTGTGGAGAGATGACCTGTGCTCGAAGGACTTCCTGAAAGGCTTGCTGCAGGTAGGACTGGCTACTCTGCCCTTAGCGCTGCCACAGAAAGCTGAGGCTTTATTTGGGATCTGGATACAGGGTAGAGCTGTTGTTTATTTGGAGATTGTGTAGAGGGACATCAGGTTCCTGTTGATACTTCCTGTGGTGCTCCTGCTTGAGGAGCTCGCATCCAGTGGGGAGTCCTAGAGCCAGGACCCATAAACATGAGTGGGACAAGGGGAAAGCGGGGACCTCAGAGTGCTTTTTTGGATATCTGGGGAAGGTGGGAGGACAGCAGGTGCTGACCGTGTTGGTTCTCTGCTTCAGGCTGATGCAAGCTGCCACAAAAAGATTGACGAGCTCTTCTCTGGGAAGCTGTACCTGATCGGTATCGCTGCCATCGTGGTTGCTGTCATCATGGTAAGCATCACCGCAGTTGGGATGGGAAGTGGGAAGCTGGACCCCCACCCAGCAGACCAGAGCCCTCTGCACCGCAGCTGCTCTGGTATGCAGCAGGACTGCAGGCTTCGTGCCCCCAATATCTTGTTGGGGTGGTGCCCAGGCAGTGGGGTGAAGCAGGACCACACGCAGGCCCTTCTGGAAAGGTAGGGGGCTGGAGCTCATCCATCCTCACTGCCTCCAATGCTGGTCCTTCCTCCTGCTGTGGTGCCTGGCCTCTGGGGTCCTGCAGCAGGAAGGAATCTTCTCCCTGGTGTTCAGTGGCACTTGGGATCTTATCTCAAATTGGCCAGATCCTTGAAGAAATGGCAGCAAAAACATCTCTGCCTTATCTTTGGCATGAGAGTGTTTACTTGGAGGGTGTGGAACGTGAGAATGTCTTAATCCCTAGCTTCAAGAGAGGGGAGCTCCCATGTCTTGGGGATCAGCACCTCACTGGTGGCTTTGTGTCTCCTGACAGATCTTCGAAATGATCCTGAGCATGGTGCTGTGCTGCGGCATAAGGAACAGCTCCGTCTACTGAGGCGTGAGAGCGGGGAGGGGAAGGGGGGAGCAGGGCAGACGGCGCTGGAGGGGACCCCAAGTGCCACCAAGTGACCAGGAGACATTTCAACAAAAGACAAAGAAAAAAATGTACATAAATACTTCCAATATTACCATACAGTACTTATCATTTTTATTTTGAAGTACTTTTTTTTTTTTTTTTTTTTTTTTTAAATAAATAAAACTTTCCCGTATCCTTGTGGCTCAGTTAGTTACACATCACTTTTGTGTGATAGGGAAAGCTGCTGTAGCAGATCTAATCCTTCCTCCCCCTTCCCCAGCCCCAAAATTCAGAAATAACAGTGGTGGAGGATGTACAGAGGAGAAGGCTGCAGCCTGTTATCAGAAATCTTTGCCTTGCTTTTTACTATTTCAGTACAGACTGTTTTTTTTTTATTGTTATTATTATTTTTATATATGCATAGTTCGATGCTGAAGCTGGATTTAGCTTTTTTGGTCATTTGTTTTCTTTTCCTACCATCATCCTAATTCCCAGCATTTCCACACTGTTGTCTGGGAAGGCCAGGAGAGAGGAAGGGGAGCAGACCCAGTTGGCCGGGTGCGATGTGTCCTGGCGAGATGGAGGTGAATGCTCCTCTCAGATCTGTTTGCATCGCTAGGTAATCTCTTACCACAGGTCACACTGACATTTTTTTACTCTCTGAAGGTAGATGATCTTTATAGTTGTTTTTTTTTTCTTTTTTTTTTTTTTCTTGTTAGTTTTTCTGTAAGCTCTGACTTTATAAATTGGCTCATTTCCAGCGATCTGTCACGTTGAAGGGTCAGTGGCTGGGGATGAATTGAGTCCCGGTTCTTCTAACAGAACATCCTGAAAACTAAGTTGTTCTATTTTTTTTTTTTTTTTTTTTTCTTTTTTTAAACCTCACTGAATGTTTATAGACATAAATTTCTGGAGTGAATCTAGCGTTGTACAGAGCTTTCCAACTGATGCTTAGATACAAATGATTATGGGGAAGGGGGGAGGGAAAAAAAAGCAAGATTTTTTAAAAAAGAAGAAAAAAAAAAGTCCTTAACCTTAAAAATTCTACATTTACACACTGCAGGGGTTCCCAGCTGTATACATATACGCTTTAAGATTTCATCTTTGCATCACTCTTTTGCTCGGTGAAATTTTCCCCGCTTCAAGTATATTGTGGCACTCTGTAGCATTGCTGGGAAAATTTCATAGCCTGATTTTGGCAAAAGAATTTTAAAAATTGTTTCTCTCTTAAGACCTTTCATTTTCAGTAACAGTACCTAGAGATCAGCTTACCAGAACAAGGGAATTCAGGATTATTGCACCAGTCAAATACTTTCCTGTGCTCTGGTAAGCGCTGGTTGCCAATTAGATGTATGTGGCTTCTGTTGTATGCCACTCTTACCGTGTACATAGAGGGGAAGAGTGACCCAGGATCTATGTAATAAAATCAGAGTGTCTCTAAAAAGATGATCTATGTGTATAGTTCTATAGATATATATTTTTAAGCAAAGCTTTTTCCTTAGTCCAAATGGGCACCTGAGCTGGAAATCTTAGCATCTCTCAGCTCTTTGCCACATTGAAGCAGGAAAGGGGAAGATGTAAAACTTGCAGTCGCCTTCCTCACCTCAGGAATATTTCTGTTTCTTTGAGGATTTCACTCTCCCCTTACCTTCAGGTAGTGGGGAGGAGCTCCAAATCAGATGAGGAGAGAGAAATGTGGTCAGTATGAGCACCTTGTCTGTGGCACGTGGGTGCCAAAATGGAACAGGAAATTCCTGCAGTGGGGCAAGCTGATCCCTGCAGTGGTTTTTCTCCCCTTTCTCTCACCCCCTTCCCATTCCTGCCTTTTGGTATATAGGGCCTTTAAGAATTATATAGAGGGAGAAAAATATATAAAATTGCGCTAGGTAAGAGGAGGATGTGCTTCAACAGACCTTTGTTTTGAGGGGGTTTGGAGGAGAAAAGATTCAGCCTTAGAAACAGCCTTAAAGCAACACTGCCCTGAATGTCCACTTTGTGCACGTGGAGAATGAGGCTCGGGTTTGCAGTAGGTAACCCCTTCCAGGCTCCCCAGCATAGCTCCTTCAGGTCATCTACTCTGTGGCTATAGATGTATGCATTGGCCAAGCATGTGTGTTTACATATATGTGCATCAGGATTGTCAGCATACAGAATGGATGTGTAACTCGCCGCCTTTTTCGTTGACTGTTGATAAATGTGTATAAATATGCCATTAAGCATTTAAATTCTGTTTTCTTTCCTTGTACCGTGTTTTTGATATTGTTCAGTATTCAGTTGACGCTGTGTAAGTAGCTGCAGCTCTGTTTGAAGATGGACTGGGTCTCCCTGCAGAGAACTCGATGCAGGTCAGGCACGTCCTTGGATGGTGTAGCTTCAGGGATCCGGGCTGTCCCGTGCAGGAGCAACTGGGAGAAAAGCGGTGCTCGCTGAGGGAGTTGGGGCTGTGGGAGCAGAGAGAGCAGCAGGATGTCTGCTCAGACCATGTGCTGCCTCCTGTCCTTGTGGGTGCTGATGGGGATGTCACGGGAGGGGCTGAAGGAGTTCTGTGGGGAGAGGGGTGCGCTTTCTTTGGAGTTCAGCTGAGAGTCCCCATGTTCAATTGTACGGTTTGACCCAGAGGGGTTGCAGATGAAATTGTGGGTGATCCATACAAACCCTCCCTCTCCAAAGAAGCATCTTTCTGAAGCAAGAGGCAGCAAGCTGCAAGCCGAGTGAGAGGGAGGAGGGAGGCTGTGGGGAGGAGGTGAGTGAACTGTCCAGGTCTGAGTTCAAAGACCACATGGAAAAGTCAAACAGAGCTGCTGACAGCTCAACTGAATGCTTGGGATTTTTTCATACTGTGGAGCATGCCACAAAGCAGTGTGTTTAACAATTTCTTTTTGCCTTTTTTTTTTTTTAAAGAAACAAAACAGAAATCAATTTAATAAACATTTCTCATAGTGTGCATAGTGTGATGAACCGCTGCAATTTTACAACCAGTTAACCTTAACACCAGGATGCTTTGTGAACCAGGCTTCAGCAGCGTGGGCTTTAGCAGCCTCAGGGAGGGGGCGGCAGGCTGGGGATGTGGTTGGAATGGAGCTGAAGAGTGAATGGGGTTGCATCTCCGGGGGAGCTAATGTGTATTGCAGAACGTGTGACTGTTGAAATTCAGGGTTGGGGTTGTGGCAATGGCATGCATGCCTAAGGGGCTTCTAAAGTGACCTGAAATAGGGAAATAGGCCCCAAAGCCCTCTGCTGCCTTCCATCTTGGGGCTGTTTGTACGGATGGTCTGGTAGAGTCCTTGCAGCTCCCACAGCCTGCTGCTCTGTGCCATCAGAGGAGCAGCGAGGGAGGAGGTCAAGCATGCGATCCAGCAACCACCTTTCTGTCTTGTCCTGGCTTGGACTCCTTGCTGCATTTGAAGCACGGCTGTCCTGCAGCCATCGCCTGTGCTGGTGCAGAGAGGGACGGAGAGCCCTGCTTGTGGCGGCTGTGCCTGTGCTATGAGATCGTGCCCATCTGTTGTTCTTTCATTTGTTTACCTGAATGTTAATGGAGTCGGACATAATGACTTCTGGAAAGAAAGAAAAAAAAAAAAAAAAAAAAAAGTGATATTTAAAAACAATTAAAAAAGAAACAAAGCAAACCACTCCCTCGTTAGTGGATTTTTGATGATGTGTTGTCAGATCTTGTTTCTTTCCATCGCGCACCGATTTCTGCCACGTCTTCCAAGGAAACAGGGTTGTCTTGTTCTCGCTTCAAAGCAGGACTCGGGCTGCAGGGAGTGCAGTCCTTAGCTGACCTTCCAGGTGGTTTCCCGTGAGTGTGATGCTGTTTGCTTTGTGCCATAGAACATTTGAACTGTGGTGCTGCTCCACATGGGGATGAAATTATGCCTGCCGTTTTAGAGCTAATGTTACACTGATGTGAATTGCTGTCAGCCTTGAGCTGGTGTTAAACAGGGAGAGAGGCGATAGTGGAAACAAACTGGCAAAGCACAGCACATATCTGGCATCTGGGCTGTATGCCTTGGGACTCAAGCCTGGAAACATAGCTGGGATCCTAAAGCTTGCCCAGCTGAATGCTGTGCCCTGTTGGCACTTCAGGTCTAAGCATTAACACGTGCTTGAAGCAGATCAGTTGTATGTGATGCTTGAGCTGAGATGCTAAGAGAGAAATGGGCAAACCAGGCCCTTTTAAGGTGTTGTTCAGGGAAGGAGCTGGTTGTTCTCAGAGAACAGCGGTCCTGCTGCGTAGGAGCATGTGAGCAGCATGGATAAACCACTGTGCGGGGAAGGGTGGGTGGAAAGCCTGCAGCCCTGTCCTTCTCAGATTACACCAGCAGCCACAGCTTGGCCTTTTTTTGAGAAAAAGTTTCTTATCCAGAGGGTTGAAGGACTTAAGAAGGGCCAACTCACTGGAGGTGTTACTGGAGACTCCTGATTCCTAGGAATATTAACTTGAAAATATTGTTTTGGAGTTTTTTTAGGGGTTTTTTTTTTTTTTTTGGTCAAACAATTGTATACTAATTTAGGCTTTTCCCAGCAGAATCCTTTTCATTCATCCTCTGCCCCCACCAACTGTTTTTAAAACAACTCTCTAGAGCATTTCTAATGAGAAGTTTTGGAGGTATTTTTTGCTTTGGGCAGCTCTATTTCCTAAGCCTATTCTGGGCTGTTTGTGTTACCAGTAGCAATGTGTCTAATTGCTTCCTACTAAGAGGGCTGGGACTAGCAGCAAAGGTATAAATTGCTGATGTCCATTCTGTGTTTAGATGTTGTCTGAGCTCTAACTACATTGTGCTGTAGTCCCATGGGGTGTTGGGAGCAGGCAGCTCTCCCATAGAGCTGTTTACAGCAGCGGTTGCTGCAGGGGAAGGCACCCTCCCTCCCTCTCCTCCAGCTGCCAGCTCCACTTGCCTGGCTCAGAGATGAAGGATGTCTCAGTTGCTGCACTCAAATTCCTGATCTGAGCCGCCGCGGCCTTTGCTGGGCGTTAGTGGGTGCTGAAGGGGAAAGGCAAACATAATTAACTGCATGCCAAGTGCTCGATTAAGTGACAGACACAGGCTGGAATCCCCTCATCCCGTATGCACCAAACTGAAGTTAAGAGTGCAGTGTTAATTTCTGTGATGTCTGCCTGACCATTCCTCAGTTTCAGCCTGGGGATCATCACGCTGTCCTGCACAGGGCGGGAGCTCAGCAGGAGGTAGATACACAAAGATGCACTCCGGTGGTGTAAACATTTCAGCTGACCTCTAGCAGCTTGCCTGATGCAGGCAGCCCGCTGCTTCCATTTCGGAGCCCAGGGAGCTGGAGAAGAAAGAAAACACCACTCAGCTGCTAAAAATGCTGGAAAGCCCACATCTTCCCACATGCAGATACATTACAGTGGGTATATAACTGCAGCAGCTAGGCATGGGAATGTGGACTTCCTGCATTTCTCTGCAGGGATTCCATGAACCCCTTTTGTCTGGTGGTTGCAAGTAACGTTTCTTATTACAATTTAATCACTTTTTTTTTTTTTTTTTTTTTTCATTTTCCTTTCTTTCTAAGTGTTTCTTGGCCCTGTTTTGCTAGGGAATCGCCTCATGTTCAAACAGAGCTTTGGTGAGCACCCAAAATGTGATGGTGCAAGGCCAGGCAAATTCTCTCTTACATACAAAATGTCCCTAACAGAAAACAATTGCAGGTTCTCCCTATAGGTTGGGAGTAACTTTGTTATTGGGAAGAGTCAGGTAGTCAGGTTGATACCTGTCCTCATTAAGAATATTGCCTCCACATGAGTTAATTTTACATAGCTCACTTAGCAAGGAAAAAACTCCAATGTGAGTAAACAGCACTGGAATAAATCAAATCTGCTTGCATGAGAGCCAGGGTCAATAAGAAAGCACAAAAGTAAAACAGGTAAGCAAAAACTGATGTAGGAGAAAGGCAGTGTCAAGCACCAATCCTGGAAACGTCCCACAGGGTTTCAAGGATATTTATAGGCTTTCCTTCTTGTAAATAGGAGAGGTCAGGTGATTATTTCCCCCAGCCTTTACTCATTCTGGCTCGGTGCAACTGCAGTCTTCCAGCAGAGGAGGACATGCTGTACATTGCTGTGCTTGTGATTTTTACCTACAGGAAAATGCTCCTTTCCTTCTCCACTTCCCCTCATGAACTCTGGCATCAAGCTGAGCATGGCCATACCAGACTCATGTCCACAGTCGTTCTGGGTGCATGAGATGGAGAAAATGCACTGGATTGCCCTGCTTGGTCTTCAGTATCACAGTGGCTGCTGCCAGTTTGCTATGCCATGAAGAGAAGGGCAGGCAGACTCTCCCAGCCAGGCTCTGAGCGCAGAAGCCTCCAGAGCATGGGCTGGGCTGCAGCCTGCCAATTGAGCAGCGGAAACAGTCACCGGATAGGGGCCAACAGCGGATTTATGTGCAAGAAAGGAACACGGGCTCCCAACAGCAGGGCTGAGTGGAGACACACTGCTTCCCGTAAAGGCATAGGACCTGTGGAAGAGCTGAGTCTGCTCCAGGCACAGTGTACTTGCTTAGAAGATCTCCTGTGATGGCACACAGAGCCATGTCCAGCCCCACACCCCTCTTCAAGCCATCTTAGTTCACGCTGGCTAGGGGAAATGCTTTACCATCTGTTCGTCTTTAGGATCTGACTCATTATTTTTATTTCAGCTGTCACCAAGCAATAGCAAAAATCCCAACACAGCAGCACATTCACCATCGTGAACTGTCTTGTCTTCAGTCAGCAGAGAAAAGAACAGCTCATTCCCAGTTCTCTGCAGTGTGTGAGACTCATCTTCTGCACAACGATAGGAAAGAAGAAAAAGGGTACAGACAGCTGTTGTAGTAACCTTGGCCATCAACTGCATCCTGGCAAAAAAAAAACAACAAACCCACATCCATGGCTTATGCTGTGTGTCTCCACCCTTACAAAAATAGGGCATGACAGTGCTTACTACACATCGTTTCCCTGCCTGCTGCTGGTACGCCCAGACAGGGTTATGCAGCAGGCCCAGCCCTCAGCCAGCCTGTGTCTCGCCTGCCCAACGCTTGCCTTTGCCTGTGACTGCCCTCCTCACTTCTGTTCCTGCTCACATGCCAGAAGGCTCTGCTTTCTTCTCTCTTCCCTCCAGCCAGGAACCCATCTGACTGTGCCTGCGCTATATATGTGTATACATTTAAGGAAAGGGTCACCAAATGGGGAGACATCTCTAGAGCCGCTGTTTTAGAACTCCAGCATGGCTCCAGCCAGACGAAAGACATTTTATGCTAACTTTGGTGCTGCTGCCAAACGTATTCCGAGAGGCAGCCCTCATCTCATAAATTACTGCAGTTAGCAACGCTCCAGAAGGCAGGAGATATTTAAAAAACTGACAATGCAAATGAAATAGCTTATGTGAGGGATGTCTTGTGGTGAGGCCCCTCTTGAAGGGACTCAGTGTGACCTTCTCACGAGCAGTGCAGCCTCACCTGTGGCACATGCATCTGCAAGGGGTGCAACAGGGTGTGGATGGCATGGCTGTGTGTGTGTGAAGGTGCCATGGACACCAGACGAGATAGGGCTGCATTATTAGAAAGATATCCCATGCTTCACAATCACGCCTTACTGATGTCATTATTTTTTGTCAGCACATACATTTGTGAACAACTATTTTCAAGGATGACGTGCAGTAAACGTTCATAAAAAATCTCTGACAAACACCTTGAGAACTCGCTAAGAATTGAAACTGCTCCCACTGAACTACACTGCCGCATCAGTTTCACAAAAGCAAGGTCAAGCATCCCACTAGTTTCATGTTTTGTTGCTCTCTTTGATGTTTTAATAATAAGTTTTGTTATTTATATACATTTACTATATATATATATATATATATATACATATATTTTAACAAGGGCTGCTCCGAAAGTAATGCCTCCTGTTTTATTACATTGGCCCACGATGTCAGGGGTGGATGGTGGTGGTATAGCAGCAGAGGTTGAACCTTCCCACCAGTATCTCATTACACATTGTTGGCATGTGACACATGGCAGCAGAGGGGCAGCCTGACAAAATGGTGTCTGACACAGAAGTGCAGATGAAGCAAAGATGCGTTGCTAAATTCCTCCCTGCACAAAAACAAAACAAAACAAAAAGCAAAAAGAAAAGCACTAACTGACATTTATCAATGCTTGTGAACATTTATGGAGTGCAAACAGTGCGTGTGAGCACTGGCCTGGAGACTCGGTGTGGCTGAGCGCTGCAGGCCACAGCACCCCATGGGAGGGCAGACAGACTGAGGGGAAAGCCGGTTTGGGACGTGCATTTCCACTGCAACAGTTTAAGCTTTTAGCTGAACGAATGGGGAAAAGAACCAGGCAGCTTCGGCCAACACCAATAAAACATGTTCCGACAGAATTCCACATCTTGATATACACACAAAAAATGTTCTTCTGGGACAAAGGATGGAAACTTGCTTTTGGCTGGACACTTGTCTCACACTCCAGTGACTGGAGGCTTTCTGGTTATAAAGTACAGCAAATAAAAAAACTCCACGCTTCCTCTTAAGTGCTCACTGCCGCCAAGCCCAAGCGATCAGGAAAAACCCAACGCCTGACACGTTTTTTCCACACGGCTTGGGAGAGGCGGGGCCACCCCCACTGCTTCACAGGCTGCAAAATGGCGGGCGAACGGCTGGAGGAGGGCAGCGGTGCGTCCTGGGAGCTGTAGTCCCGCCGCGCCGCCGCGCCGCCGCTCTTAAAATGGCCCCCAAAGGGGAAAGCGTGGGCAACTACAACTCCCAGGATGCAAAGCGAGGCGACGCGGAGAGGAGCTGGCGCGCTTCCGCTTCTTGTTCCTGTCCTCGCCGCTTTGCCTTCTGGGAATTGTAGTCTCAGAGCCGCGTACTGCAGCGCCGTGGCGCTCGGTGGGAACTCGGTGTCCCAGCGCTCCCCGGGCAGGTGCCGTCGCGGCGGCCGTGAGGAGAGCGACAGGCGGGAAAGGCGGGTAGCGCTGTGAGCGGGCGCCGGGCCTGCGCGGCTTCGGGGTACGGAGGAGATCCAGGAAGATCCCGGTGCGGGGAGGGGAGCTGGGCCCTGAGCTGGCAAGGAGTGCGATTGATGGGCCCGCGGTGCAGGGCAAGGCGGTGGGCTGTGCCGTCGTGCTGTCTTTGCAAGGAGAACGGGGTCGCGGCCGAGGTTTGGGGTAACGGAGCTCTGCGTTTGCCTCACAGCTGCAGGAGGGCGAGGCCAGGATGGGAGAGGCTGATGGAGAATGTGCCAGCCAGAGAGACACGGGCCTGTCTGCGCTGTGCCGTGCCCGCATTGCTGTAACGAACGTGTGAGTCTGTCTGGTGTGCTGTCAGCATCTGCGTGTTTGGTATCAATGCTGTTCGTATGTTCTTTCTGTATAAATGTTCTTAGAAAAGAGGTATCCGCATTCATAGCCTGAAACAGCTGTCTTGCTCAGCTGTTCTTCTTGGTGTCTCTTTAGAGTTGCGCTCGTTTCTTTCATGTGTTATAAAACTAAACAGAAAGATGCAGGACCTTCAGATGATTATGTTGCATGTAGGGGTTGCACTAAAGGCCACGTCTCAAAGGAACCATCAGTTTCCTTAGTCAAATACAGCCAGACTGCTCACAACACAGCATTTGGGCTGTTCAGTTCTTTAGAAGTTTCTCCATGTATTAATGCCTCATGCAGATCTGTCCCCAATGGTGCATATGACCCTTCTTTACAGACATCTTTGTGGTATCCTGGGTCTCTTTTCCAGTGGCATGCAGTACCTGCAGTGCATAAGTACTACTACAGTATTTCCTGGGCTGCACTTAACTACATTTACAACTACACTGCATTTACTAATTGTTTACTTCACGTGTAAATTACAGCTTTGTTTTTTTAAAAGCCTCTCTTCTGTTGTACAGAATAAGGCTTGGTGGTGTGAACGTGGAGACTGAGTAACTGTACTGGAGCCTGCCCTAGTAGGTCTGTGCTGTTCTTTTGCCAATATTCAGGATTATCTGAAGACTTTTTATGCGAGCTCGAGTTTGTGTCAGATTTAGAACTCAGCTCTGTAGCTTTGGATGACTCAGGGAGAAAGAATTATTTTCAAAACTCATTTTAAAACTACATTTCCAGTATCTTGATGGAAATGCTTGTTTTCTAGGGCGGAAGTGCTGAGATCTTTGGTGGCTTTAACTGACCCTCGGGAAGGGAAGCTGACTCAGTCTCAAGAGAAAGTGAGTGACCAGCAGACTTCCCATGTCTGTTTACTGCGGCTTTTCAGACGAACCTATAATTGTGCAGTTTAACTTAATCTAATAGTAAATGAGAACTCTTTCCCTAATTCACATTTTGGAGAGCTGAACTGAGGTGTATGTTTGCAAACTCTATTTTTGACTGCCCAGCAAGCGGTGGGGTGATCATCAACCGCCTCAGTTCCGCAGGGCTGCCTTCAGGCAGGCGATAGGGTGTTTCAGCCTGTACTGAAACTCAGGTCGCTGTATCTTTTGATTGACCAAATGGCCAGTTCTTGCTGACCCTTGGTTGCACCCTCCCCTTGTTCCCAGTGTGCTCACACAAGCATGGCATGTGCAATTAGTTTTCACAATCCCACTCAATTCATTTCTTAAGCTCGCTCATCATGTGATCGCAACAATCTAGTAATAACATAAAAGCTTAAAGCCAAGGAAGGAGTGGACCTTGTACTTTGTCAGTTTAAAGCTAATGCAAAACTGTAGCCCTGACATGTTAGAGGCTGTTCTGCCACATTCCTTGATCAGCAGCAGTGCCCTTTTTCATAGGTAGAACGTGATTGCAGCTGGATATAAGTTGGCAATAAAGAACTGTAATAGACAAAAGAAAGTGTAAGGGATTAGGATGTGTTTTGATGGATTTATACGGTATGATAAATGCACAGTGTACTTTGGAGAATCACTGCTGTTCTTGGAAGATGTGTGGAGCAGTTATGCTCAAAAAACTTATGCTCATTGTTTAGCAATCGGTCTTGCTGATACCTTTAATGAAATTCATTACTAATTTATAATTACTTTGTATTCTTGTAATGAAGAATACAGGGCTTGTGGATGTCTTTAATATTAACGTGCATTCATTCCATGGTAATGTACTCTGATATTGTAGTAATAATTATCAGGCCTGTCTTTGAGTGATGGCCATATGTTGATTCTCATTGTGCAATTGAATTTTCATGCTTCTTTGTATTGTAGGCATTGAAGTTGCTGAGCATTTGGAAAACCATACATACAGCCATTCCTGGGCCTACATCAAGGACCTCAGTGGAGTGATAGCTCAAAGATGGGAGACCAGGATGATGATAAACCCTTCCTGGGCACTGGGGCTGCCAGTGCTGCAGACTACGAAAGAGCTCAGCCCTCTGACACAGTGTCGCTCAGCGATTCTGATTCTGATGATTTGGGGTTAGCAGATGAAGCAGAAGTTGATACAATATCTCCTGAGGATCCATCTGTAGATGATGGGGATTACAGATCAGGGGGCGCTGCTGACCCATCAGACAACACCGAGAGATCTCCTGTTCAGCCGTTCCATCTGAAGGGCATGAGTTCTACATTCTCTCTCCGCAGCCAGAGTATTTTTGATTGCTTGGAGGAGGCAGCCAAATTGTCTGTGCCCTCAATGTCTGAAGATAATGTTGTTGATGGGAGATTTAAACGTCCCTTACCTCCAACTACCATGTCAAGTAATGTGATACCAGAAAGCCTTGGAAAGCCAACCAGACCAGTGCAGGCTCCCAGAATGTCTCCAGCAGTGCCTGACTATGTGGCACACCCAGAGCGCTGGACCAAATACAGCCTAGATGGGGTGCCAGAGTCTAGTGACAAGACTAACAGGGCAGTGGCCATGGAATTTCTAGAGGGCTTGAAGAAAAGAGGAGAGGAACAAAGCTCAGCTGCTCAAGATAGCTACACCCCATATTTCAACCAGGACCCTTCCAGCTGTGGAGCTGGGAGGATTGTATTCACCAAACCTGCAAAAAGGGGTGTTGATGGACTAGAAAAGAAAATGTTGGCAGGAGAGGGTGATAAGAAACACATCAAAACAGATCTGAAAGGAAAGACTGATGACTTGAGGGAGGAGGATAAGGTAGAGCTGGGACACTTAGGTGGTGGTAGAAAAGCAACAGAGGAGGAGGAGGGATGCCTGATGGTGGAGAACCTGAATACAGAAGGTGAGCATGGTGTGGGTGAAGAGCCATTAGCAGAAAAAGTTGGATTCCATTGCAGCAAGAAGAGAAATAGGAAAAATTTCCGACCTAAAGTAGATGACGAAGGAGAGGAGGAAGAGTCTTAAATGATGGAACAAATCAGAAACATGCAAGAATTGGTATACTCTTGGATTCTGTTGTTATATATGCTTGGTTTTGTTGTTATATATATATATATATTTTTAATCAGGGACCCATGTGATACCATTTTGTTTTACTAACGGTTTGCTTTATAGCCACCCAGACCTCTTTCACTTTTAGAAATTAAGCTACTAAAAATACATTACAGACTTTGTTAGTGAGAACTCTGCAGGCGAAGGATAGTTGCAGTCTCTCAGGAGAGAATATAGCTTGCTTTGTTTGCTTGAGCAGCTCCCTGGGGATTGCTCAAGTCATCATGAGCACCATAGAAAAAGACTGTTAGCTAGAATGCTGCAAGGCATCCTCATTACCCCAGACTTTTCTTAAGTCCTGTAGAATCCAGGAACAACAGTGATGAGATTCTCATGTAGAGTTGTTTAAACATTGAAAATAAAACCAAGTCTTCCACTAGATTTGATTTCTCCTGACCTGTCCTTTTTTTGTTCTGTTTGAGATTGAGAGTACAGCATGAGAGGGCCCAGGTGGGAACTGGCAAACCAACTATTTTTTAATGTAATTTCAAATATTTAACTTACTTACTGTTACATGGAAAAAAAGAGATTAAGAAAATACCATTTTTCTTGCAGATGGGCACAACTTTGCAGAACATTCTAGTAAAGACACACTGAACATTGCTTCAGCCAAGGCTCTTCATGTTGAGTGTAGATCAGTTAACACAACTTCTTTTAGTACTATGATGTGTTGATTTATTTTTTTGCCTGCATATTTGTTTAGCCTTTCTAGATGGCACTACTTCCACGTTTCTTGGTGTACATTTGGTGGGAATCAGGGTGTTTGTAGAACTGGGTGCTTTTTACTTTGGAATTCAATAAACTTTCAGTTGTACTTTGATTTCTGCATCCCTTTGAACTGTACTGATATTAATGCAAACATAGGAGTTCAAACGACTACTCCATTTATTTGAGAACTGTTTAGAACACCTAGAATCTGGAATGTTAGTCTCAGCTTAGCCTCTTGTAACTTTCCTTCAGCTTCTTAAGGTTTGGAATCTAAAATTCACATTTTTAAGATTTTGGTGATTTTACAATACATAGATACATACATAGCCTGATAGACCGAATCAGATCAACAACAAAAATAGCTGTATCAGAAAGGAAGTGGTTGAGAAGAATACAGCAGGTTGCAGATTGCAATATACACCTTATTTCCTAACAAACAACGCAGCTCAGTACAATCATGCTGGTTTTACAACTTACCCTTTGCCTAGAGTGAAGAGCATTTAGCACAGGATCCAAGTTCTGTCACTGTTAATGGTGCTGCTATGGTCAGGGGTGCAGCTGGATAAGCTGGACAATCACTTATTTATGAAGAAGTCAGAAGATTAATTTCTATTAATTAAAGACTCCTGGTGAAAGACATTTTGATCACATCTGAGATTTTTTTTTTTTCCCCCCCAACTCTGTGTTGAGATATCTGGCAATAGAGAGTCTTCTCCCAACCTATCTTTGTTGTGTATGAGCAGTGTAAAATATGAATGAGGAAATTAAGTTCAGTTCAAACGTGGCAGCATGTGACCACAACCCACTGCTTACTTGCCTTTTTTGACACTGTTTACATTGATACAAAGAAAATTCCTGTTACAGGACAGCAGTCATGCTCATTTTATTTGTATATCTCATACAAAATTATAATAAAGCCAGCTAACATTTGTGTGCTAGAAAGGTACATGTCAGTTGCAGTAATGCAAAAAAAATGGCCATCAGTCCAAATTCATAATTTCTAAGAAAATTCTTGCTAAATATTCTTGGTTTTTTTTTTTCCTTTTTTTTCTTTTTTTTTTTTTTCTGAGCTTTGAGAGAAAAACAGAATAAAGTCAGAGAATTGAGAATTGCTTAGATGCAAGGGTGATGTCTTAGAATAGCAGTGTGCTGACAGCAGGTACATGATCTGGCACTGAACTGAAAAAGCAAGCAGCAGAAGCTGGGGGTCTGACTGGAAGGGTCACTTGCTTTGTGTTTGGAAACTGTCTGCATGCCACTGAAGAGTTGAGAACCACGCAGTGAGTTTTTGGGGATGAGTGAGGAGCCTGCATTAATGAACAGCCAGAGAAGAGAGCCAGAAGTGGGAGGAGAAACGGTGAGTGCAATCATTTGAGAGCTACAAGAACTCTAGGAACTGTGTGAATTGTATAAAAGTTGGTATCCCAGGCCCCTTCTTTCCTGTGGAAACTTTCTTCAATTCTTTTCAAAGCAACTCATAAATGCAAGCTCGCTTTTTTGGCATAGGAAGTGGGTTGGTTTTTAGTGAGGAAATGATCGCCCTTTAAAAGGGAAACTCCTTTGGAAAGAACATGAAAATCAGTGATGATGAAGTGTGATTAGAGCATGGAACATTGGGAACAGGCTGTGTAGAAAACAAGGTGGTTGTCATCCTGGACCTAGTGCAGTCTGTGGGGGGAGCAATGGAGAAAAAGGCCAATGGAGGAGCGGTAGGGAAGAAAGCTCAAGAAATCAAACATTAGTATTATTTCTCATAAGGTGTGAAGATAGCACTGAAGACTTCAAGGTTTGGGTCTTGTGCCTTCCTGAGATCAGGATTTTACTTTGATGGTAATTCAGCAGGGCAAAGGGTTCAGTCCAAAGAAATGAGAATGAAATTTAATTATCCATGTAGGTGACGTCAGCCTCAGTTGGATCTGCACGCTCTTCTCTTCCAGCCCTTTCTGGCAAAGGCACTTCAGTGCTGGCATTTCTCAAACCTAGTAGGATTGTAAAAGTTACGTGTTTCTTCAAAGCTTTAGGACAAGGGTTACATAATAGTAATTAGGAAACTTTAAAATGTTGGAAATAACCCATAGTAAAATTACACTGTAGGTGGAAGTACTTCATGTTTGCTCCGTAAATGATAAAAACAGGTTTCTTGGGGTTTTTTTCTTCTTTTTTCCTCAGCTATTTCAGTCTATATAACACAGTATTAAAATCTGAGTAACGTGCTACAGGACAGTTTTTACTGGAATGCTTATAATGAACCAGTGTATTTATGTGCTTTGAAAACTACAAAAATTAAGTCAAATATGAGGTTAATTCGACTCTTGAGAAGCTGGTTATAGCAAACTGTTGTAGGACAGAGCTGCTGTTAGGATCAAATCTGCTTGTTTATCGATAGACTTCAATTTTCACTGACAATTTCTTTCAGTATTTTCAGAATATTATAGCTTGCTGTGCATACTGAGGTGGTATGAAAGAAAATATTTTTCTAAGCTGGCTTTGCTTTGCCTATGTTTAAAATTAGAATAATATGCCTGGTTAAGTATGTTGATGTTTCCTCCCATGGTTGGGAAAATTGCAAATTATTTGTTTCTGGTATATCTGTGGTTTGCTTCAGGAACCTCAGACAGATCTCATTCCCCCTCCACCTTCACTGATGTCAATGCAAATGGACAAAGACAAATTGACATATTTCATGGGATCCAGCACACCTCTGCCTGCAGGAATGCTTTGAGGTCTTGTCATGTCAAGACTTACTTGAGTTTCCAGCTGTTTGTTTCCCTTGTTGTACCCTCATGCTTGGTTTAAGTTTTTGGAGAGATGGGTTTGTGGTTGTTTTTTTGTTCTTGCTGTTGTTGTTTTGGCGATATATAGTAATTAGTAAATATTTGATTGTATTCTTAATTATCTATTTCAAAATATTTATTGAATTGGATATCCTGTACTGGCTGAGATATAGTCTCTTTCTGCCTCTGATCTTTTAAACTCCAAAAAATGGAGTTCTGGGACGTAAGACGAAGTTACCAAATGACAGAAAGAATTGCAGCACCAAAGGCAGATGAACTGAGTTGATTAAAACAAAATGTGATTTTTTTTTTTTAATGGTTATTACTGTGCAAAAGTCAATTTCTTGGTAGTATTGTCTCTCATTGACTCAAAAAAAAAAAAAAAAAAAAAGGGAAAAAAAAAAAGAATCCCAAGAGACAGTCCTTTCAGGAAACCACGTATCCTTAACATCACATGATGTCATTCTAAGCTGCAGTGAACAATAGTCCATTCCCATAACCCCAAGCTTTTAGATACGTTTTGCCAAAGGTGCATGAATATTCTGTTTGCTGTTTGTATTTCCATTACCTGTAGGCGTACTCCTTTGCACTTCCCTCTGTAGTTCCTTTCCAATCTTTTTTGGTTTTGTTGCATTTTTCTGAATGAAATCACCTGGCTGTGTTAATTAGGTTTTCCATGATGGCTTTCAATACTTACATGTGTAGTTTGGATCTGTCTGCTTGCAGAAGAGGTTGGTTTTGGTTAAAACATCTGCCATCGAGGAGATAACAGCTGTACAGTAGCAAATCTATAGAACAGGCAGTGATTTCTGCATCAGTTTTTCTTTTTGTAGTATTGCATCCAATCTTAAATTTACAGGAAAGACTGTAGGTAGCAACTGGAAGCAGTGTCAGAATTATCATACTCAACTTTGTTCAAAATAGTTGAACTGACTTGGAGGAAGATCAGTGTTGAATGTCTTCCTTATTTTCTGAGTATATTGCATTATCTCATTCTGGCACAACCTTATTAAAGCATTTATTGTCTATTCCTGTTGAACCTGTATTTGGTTTCAATTTTGTTTATTGAATAGAGTTGCTTTTTCCAGGAAGCCATAAAAGTGATAAGAAATGGGGGAGAAACTGCAATGGGAGCATTAAGGCAAGCAACTTTCGACTAGGCCAAAATTGCATTGGAGAATTCTGGGAACAAAGAAAACAATAACAGTTTTATATGTAGCACACAGTAATGCTCAGCGTTTTCAAACTGTTTAACAAACATTTATTTATGTTCTAAGGGTTTGCCATCAAAAGCTTGAGATAGAGTTTCCTTCTATTATTCTTGTTGAGCATTTATGTGTTAATGCTTCCCTTTGAGAAGCTTGTACGCAAGAAAACTTGAAAACCGATGTCCAATATTAGTCTCTGTCAAATAAGACAGACTATGGGTGTTTTCATTGTTGTCACTTTTAAAGTAAGAAAGGTTGGGTGAAGAAAGGGGAAGGAGTGTGGAGGATTTGCATCCAGAGGCAGCCTGAGGGGAAGAAGTGGGCACTTCTGAAGTATGCCAGCAAAAAGAGCGAGAAACTGTGTTCCCCTTTCTATGGGAGGTTAGAAAAGTTTCTTTATATCGTTGTAATTACAGATAAAATAAGGAAAGTGAAGTCATTATACAGATTATTCCTTTTATCCCTACAGAGTGAATACCAAACACTGTCAAAGACCGGCATCAGTGATAAAAAATGGGCCAAGCCACACACACAAAAAAGAAAGAAACAGTGAGATCCTAATGTTGATATGATGTTGATATGACTTACCTGGGATTCTATAACTTTAAGCCTCTTTTCTTGCTCCTTCAATCCACTGAGGTATTTAGACAAATTATCCACCCTGTGGAAACAAAAATGATGTGCTGCTGAGCGAAAAAGAAATGCCTCCGATTAAATACTAAACCACAGATAATGAGTAACTTACACTTTATCTGTGACCCCCTGCTTGCAGTTCTGTGCTGCTGGGACAGCCCAGAGCCCCCTAGAAGTTTTGCCCTTTTGAAGGGTTGCTGTAAGTATTTACTGAACAGAGCAGCACAAACCTCCCGTACTCGCTGCCCAAGGGCTCTTTGTGAACTTGCCTAGATGACAGTGATCATACAGCTTGTGGTTAAGGCTGCTTAGCTGTATCTTTCCAATCCATTATGTCTCATCTATTTCAAAAGTAAATTGATCCTACCATGAAAATTAAGACCATGATATATATTCCATTAATACAGGGCTATGAGCCATTTGATTTCTTCAAGGTTTCATCTTCAGAAACTGATTTGGTGTATAAATCTCTAGAGGGACTATGTGTATAAATCTCTGAAGTGTGGAGAACTTGAAAATGATACCTCCAAATCGAGCTGTCCACACATCTTCTACATGCTTTACCTCTTCTTCCATCCCATCTTTACTCCTCTCATCTGATTCCCCATAAGCTCCCCAAATGCAGAGTTCAGTGAATGGCTTTCTGAAGGTTGTGTAAGATTTCAAATAAACAGGCAGGTTTGCTAGCAGCTAAGACCAGCAATAAGAAACCACAGTCTCAGTGGTAGTCATCTGAACTTGTCTGATCTCTTCCTGGCTCTGCTACATCTGATATTATGCCCATTATTTAGGAGCAATTACACACGTTTGTGTGTAACAAACCATTATTGTTTGATTTCAACAACGTAATAATTCTAAATTATTAAGAATAAAGAGCCTGTTAAATTACAGGGAGAGGAGTAGTTTCCAAGAACACGTATCTCTTTGTCATTGTTATTTAAAGAAGTGAACTTCTGAATAGTAATTTTGCACTTTTATTTGTCAGAATACTGTACCAATTTAAGTGATACTCCCATTGGGATGATATTTTAGAGAATATTAAAACGGAGACCCAGTTACTTAAATTAAATTTGAGACCTGATACCAGGAATTTCTTGTGCAAAATTGTAGTGTTATGTCCTAATGCCATTAGTAGTAGTTCTTCTGTACCTATGGGCTGGGGATAATTCCAGAGATCACAAATCTTCATTCAAAAGTCTAAATCTCTTTCTGTTTTGGAAAGGGCAATTTCATTGGATTTTGATCAATGCTTTGTGTCCAGGTATGTTATGTTCCTATAGAGGATGGAAGTACATGCTCTGCAGTGTAACAACAGAACTATTCTTCCATCATTCCATTCATTTCTTCATGAATTTGAGCTTAACTGCAAGTTTGGCTGGAGCTTACAGGTTTGTAATTGTACATACTTCAACAATGTCAAGAAATATCTCAAAGCAACACTTGTTCATGAAAAACATTCCATGAAGAACATCAATCCCATTAGACTCTTCATATAAACCGTACAAGTGCCTGAGCCTTATCTCATGCAAATCTGAAGACCTGCAAGGTTCACTTAATGTAGGTCAGAGTAACATACTTATTAGATGTGGCCTTCAGCCTTTCTTCACCACTTTCTTTTCTTTCTTGTTCAAGTTTTATTAGATAATTTTCTTTTTGCACCAGCTCCCATGTTATGATTTTTTGATCTAGGCCTACTGGAAGATCTCTTTCTGTAGGGGGGAAAAAAAAGATACTAAATATTATATGTTGCTCCCTTTTCTCCTGCACTGGTTTAAGTAATGAAAGGCTGCTATGCAAAGAAACCTCAGGCCTTGCTTTGCCACTGTAGGAGTGACAAGCTATGAAAGTTTAGTGTAAAATAAGTATTTTCTACACTTTTTATTTTCTTGTAATGCAAGGCAGTAGACTTACTGCAGTTGAATAAGAGTCCTGAGTTTTCTAAAGAACAGCACAGGCCAATTTCAGTGATTCCTGAATAATTCATTCAGAGTATCACTTGTTATCTCTTCAGAAATCAAGTGTGTTTAGGCAGTTTGATATCAACACCTTTGTCGTAATAACGATGTTGTGTAGAGAAATGCACTGTGGGAAATTGTTTATAGTACAGACTGTGTCATCATTTTTCATGTCTGCTCTCCTTTTTGTTAAATACAATAAATTACAGCTCTTAGCTTGTGGAGATCTTACTTTCTCTTCTGTGTTGCTTATGCAGCATATCCTTGCAGAGTATTGGGGTCTCCTGTTGGCAGATATGTGTTAACAGCTGTAGCATAAATGCTAGATCACAGTTTGAAGCAGTGATTGAGCACCTGGTGGGAAGACAGGGCCAACCCAGGGAAGCTCAGGTGTATGTAGTGTACCTGAGTGACCAGAAGGGGTGGAGCCAGGATCTGCCCCTTCACAGACTTCATTTTAAGGTTGGCAGTGGAGGTGATGGCCTCTCTTGCTGGAGATCCCTGACTACCTGAGGGCATCTAAAGGTAAACAAATTCTTCCCTTTATTTCTGTGCTTACAGCTGTTGCATTTGAGCCAGTCTTCACTTGTTGTAGCTTAGGTCTTTGCTACTCCCCTATCGTTCCTGTGCTTTCCATCACGTTATAGCATTAAGCTAGCTTACCCAGATGTTGCTTCTTGTGTTCCATTTTGTTGAAGATTATTTGAAGAACCAAAGTTATGTGATTAATAATGATAAATGGTGGTGCTAAGGCAGGCCGCCCGTGGTATTCAACGATCAGGTTGTAGCGTTGTAGTTTCCAGAAGATATCTGCGTTGCCCTGAACAACTTGAAAAGTGTAGCTGTCATTGGGAAAAATAAAAATAAAAAAAATTGCAGAACTAGTTTTACCTCAGTAAGCTAAAGCTTGTTATTACAAATATAGCCCATGTGTACTTTAATAAAAGGAACAGCAAGTTCAGTAAGCAGCGTTTACTTAACCTAAAGTTTGTGTGGGTTTTTAACTATTAAAAAAACTGCAGTTGCGACTTCAAATGATAAGGAAATAATCAAGAAAAACTATCTCTTAAAAAGAAAAAAGGCAATTCAACTTCAGCAAGATTGGCAAACACGTGATGTTACTTCTTCAACCAAATGAATAATCATTAACATTTTTGACTTGATGTGTTTCTCCAGCATGCAGAGTATCCAGCATCTGCCAAGTTTACAGCTGCTCTGTACCTGCAGACTCTTGCTGCAGCATAGCTAGAGATCCAGGCACATTTAATTGATTATTTGACTGTAAAAGGTCCTTTTTTGTTCTTGCTTTTAATGTAGCTAGAGTGAGGACGATGAGAACTTAAGAACTATATGATCCTGAAAGTCTAGTTATCAACCCCTAAATAATTAGTTGGGAAAGCTACTAGTGTGTTTCAGTATAGCTAACCAACAGCAGTGTAGTAAATGTGGGCATTTGGTTAAGCTCTTACCTTCTCTGTCTTAATACTTACTGAAGCTGCTCTTACCTGAACATGGCAATCAGGAGATTCATAAGGAGAACATTTGTGACTAGTAGGAAGATGACCAACAGAAGTATGACAAGCCAGTTGGCATAGTTGTTGGGACATGATGGTGAGTTCTGCAGAATCTGCAGTGGATTAAATGTACAGTTCCTGGGATATACTCGTGAGGCTATGAAGGAAGAGAGAGAAATAATGTAGTTTTGACAAATTTCTCTTGCTTGTATTTCTTAGCCTGGAGACAAAAGCTTTGCATTTTGCTGAGCAAAATATCTTGCCTTCAACCGAGAATGTCAAGAATTGCA
Source organism: Lagopus leucura (assembly GCF_019238085.1). NCBI lineage: Eukaryota > Metazoa > Chordata > Aves > Galliformes > Phasianidae > Lagopus > Lagopus leucura. The sequence continues at coordinate 3,195,179 of NW_024962291.1, forward strand.
AATTTTCTGGTTTGAGGTGCTGCATTTTACAGACTTTTCAAGGAAAAAAGGAAACTGAGTACCTTTAAGTATGCCTTCTCATAAGAACTCATGACGAGAATGATTGCGTATGTTTAATACCTTTTTCTGGTAAGGTATAAATCAAGGATGATGTTGAGATCTCATCTGCATGTGAACAGTAGCATAATTTTCTTTTGAATATATGTAATTATTAGAGATTAAGACAAACGTTGTGGTAGTATGTAACTTTTGTACTGTCTCAGTTTTTGACTAGCAAGTGGAGCTGTAAATACGAGGCAAACAGGCCAGCTTTCTGGCTGGTTGAATTACTGAGTTAATTCTTGCAATCATGCAATCCTTTACGTGAACTAATATCCCATGTTGCAGGTTTTGTAAAAAGGCACAGTGATGCACATCACTGCATCAGTTGTGGACCCCTATGTCCTTGCATCTCCTCAATCCTCATGCTAGTATGCATGCTAGAGGAGAGTACTTGGTAGAAGCAGGCAATGGTGTTCCTCACTCAAATTTAGACTGTTGCTTTGTACATCAGAGCTTGCAGTCAAGGTTAGGAAGAACAGTGCTATTGTATCAGTTTATAGGTATAGCTAACCTTTCATCCTGCCTCCAGTTATAGCAGCAGCAAGTTCTTAGACTAACGTACAGGAAAAACATGGAGTGGCATTGTTTGGGTATCTTCTCCACTGGAGCATGTGGCTGAGCAACGTGCCCAGGCAGGTTATTTGTATTTAATAATGATATTGAGGGATTCCTCGATGAATTTGTCCAGCTGATTTCTGAGTCTGTGTACGTTTCTAGCATTCAAAGCATCACAAAGCAATGAAGCAGCTCACCTTTAGTTATGTGTGTGAAAAAACACCACCTCTGTCTGTTTGGAAATCCTTTGCTACTTACTGAGGAAAAGGTAACTATTTTCTATTGTTTATATTAATGTTAGTCATCCAAATCTTCCTACACTGGGATGCAGATCAGAAGTAGTTTAACTGGTTGTTTACTTTTCGTTGTTGTTCAATTGTTTTTCTGGAAGTTATATCATGTAATTATTTAAATCCACAAATTCAAAGCACTTATATTTACATTTTTGTTCTCCATTTTTTTTTTCCCCCCCACTAATAATGCCTTTCCCCATGACAATGGATAAACTCACAATCTTACCCTTTAGTACAGTTATCTCACAGGCTGCCATAGCTGTCACCAAGCACATTAACTTAAGTTATCCATACTGAATTTCTTTTGGTGTCTCTTCACTCATGAGGTCATTTTGCAACTTTTAGGTGTTGCCTTCAGTTTTTACTACCCAGTAATTTTTTTCATCTGCAAACGCTACCTTTTTTCTTTGGAGTTCCAGTGGAGAGATGCAGACTTTATACTGTGTTTTACCTGTTCTCATGTTTATATCCAAATATTTGCCTGTCGTGATTGTTTTTATGTTGTCTTGTTTGAAATATTGCACAAATGCAATTACTAGCTTTATTTGATTTGGGCAGATTTAACTACGAAGTAAACAAATGCCCGACCAGAATATTTATTCAAAAATACAAGTGTTTCGTTATGGGCCAAGCTGTACTGCTGTAAAACTGTCATGTTAAACCAGTGCCAAAAGTATGGAGATGTTGTTATTTTGCTTTACATGAAGGTTATGTGGGTCTAGATTAGGCTGGATGGAAGCGGATTGAGGCAGAAGAAGGTATGCCAACCTCTAAAACTGCAAGTCCTTGTGAGAATACTTTAGGCAGCCTCTCTAAATAGGGCAAACTGTCATGTTTGATGTAATTCCACCCTGTACATTATCTCATTTTGCAAATTCACTACTTATATCATAGCCACGTGAAGGCTTTGGTTTTCAGGACAATTTTTTTTTTTTAATTGTTATTTATTGAAAAAACTGAACAACAAATACTGGGAAGAAGGCATTCAAAGATGGCAAGGTTAGGGGAGAAAGAAATTTCCTTACTGTCTATTTCATCCAGTGGGATCTGGCCAAATATCTGGAGGTAGGGACGGTAAAGCACCCTTCTGAATATCCACTCCACTCGGCTGTCATCAGGGTGAAGCAGAGCTTGAGTTGTCACACCATAGGCAATGAGCCACACACTCAAGAAGAATAGGAAGAAGAAAACATCTTTCATCTAAAAGAGGGAAAGGAAGGAAGAAAAGGAGGGCAGGTGATTGTAGCAGCATGTTCGAAGAAAGAACAGTAGTTCAGTATGATAACTGTTCAAATAATTGTTTTTCTTTGTAAGCTTGTTTAGGCTAAAGGAGGTTGAATCTGATGGAGTTTCTCACACAATTCCCTTCCTGACCCTGCTGTTAAAATGTGGCTCTTGGCCAATCAGCAGCATTTTTCTTTGTTAGTTCATTCAGATAAAGGCATGTTATAATTTAAAGTTTTTGCTTTTCAATCATGTAACATTTATTTTTTAAACATCTTCTCCTTTAAATGATTGCCTTTTAAATGGAGGTTTTCTATGAGATCTTGCAGTACCGTTGAATTACAAAAGTCTGCTGCAGCAAATCCTGGCTAACAGTGCTCATTGATAAACTCTGAACCATTGGTACAGCAAACATTGGAGATCAGAAGGATCAGGTATCAAAGTAATGCATTTGAGGGATTCTTTCCAAGGCTTCCTGCTTTTAAACATTGTGCTTCTCTACAGAAGCACATAATTGAATCCTAAGACACTTACTTAAAAAAAAAATAAAAATTGAATATGTATTTCAAGTGCAATAATTTTTCCCTAGTGGAAGAAGAACACTTCATCCTCTTTCCATCTAATCTGACAGAGTTCATTATGGGCTGTAGATTCATTTCAATTAGATTACAGGATTGCACAGTTTCCCAAATGCAGAGGTATTTCAGACCTTCAGAAGGTAACTATAAGTCCCGTTAAGAAATGCAGTATCTGTGGCAAGCAAGACATGGTTGATGTCTCTAACTTTTATCAAACTGGTTTGTTTTCTGGATGATTCCAGATTTGTCAGTGCTACAGGCCTTTAACAACATCGTAACTCAGTGAAAGCAGTGGTTTGTTTGGGAATACTCTTTTCCAGTCTGTGGTCTCTCTAAGCTGGCACTGTTCTGGCATCAAACTACCATTGTAACAGACTTGTTTCAGCAATTCAGTTGGGGGTAAAAAGGAGAAAGACAGTAAAACACAATCTTGGTTTTCTTCCCTATTTAAGAGAAGTGATCTTGCTTTAGCCAACCTGATGAATGTTTCAGGGAGATACTGTTTACTGAACTAAATTTCACTGTTCTTTTGTTTGATACAAGGCTCAATATTGAGCTACCAAAGGTAAGGCATTGCGGTGGCTTGAATATGGGGAAGATGAAAGCTCCCATGTTATGGCTTTGTCTAGGCTGCCACTTATTTTCTTTTGTGTATATTCTTAATCCGTGTTACTTCATATGAACTCAGATGCTAACGTAGTAGATGCATCACCATATTTGTTCAGGGCCGTGGTTTAGCTTGGTATGCAGCCAGGAAGGGTTAGGAGCTGTAGATCTGCCTTCTTCTCTTACTTTAAACTCTGCTAATGTGGTGAACTAGATAATGTACGAGAGCAAATATTTATTTGCCATTTACCCTTTTGCTACTCAAAGCAAATGTCATGCTGGAGTTCCCGTTATTGCATCTGTAGACAGATCCAAATAGCTTGGCAGTTATGTTTATTCAACGTATAGGCTTGTTTAGACTGTAGGGCTTTTACTGAGCTCTGCTGTGAGTCACAAGTCAAATGTTTGTAGAATCTGTAATAGCATTTACTATTAGATAAACTATTAATCAGTTATCATGAGCTAATTGGCCTGGAGGATTAACATACTGAAATAAAAAGCTGTTTCAGCGTACTGCCCCACACCCAAGTACAAAAACCATAGTCCTACCGTCTCATTTCCTGCAGGAGAGCTGAAATAAATAGAAATATTTCATCTGCATCTTCCAGCGCATGCTCACAAGGTGCTATGTTTTCATTGTAAATTAGACAGTCCAATTAAGAGCAGTGCTCATGGCAAACTTGCTACTATCCATTTTTACAGATTTTTCTTCACACTACTTGCGAATAATGTAATCCATTTCCCCAGGCAAAGAACTGCCAGTCAGTAGCTGCCCTTCTGTAAATGGCCTGTCTGAAGTCTTTGCGCTGAATGCACACAGCTTATGAAACAGTCTGTGTCTCTCAAATCAGGAGTGCAGTGTCTCAGTACTCCTGACTTGATAGACCAAAGGGCAAACGATTAGATAAGAATGAGGATTTGTGTACTAGGGCCAACCTAATAAACTACAGAGCTTTCAGAAGGATCTGTTTCAAACTCACTGCCTCTAATTTTCATGGTAAGTAAGGCAAATTTTGCATTGTATGCAAAGTTACAGACCTTAAAAACAAAGACACATTATAAACTTACTTCCTTTGTAAGAAGATTGTTTTGGCCACAGTTTTTTTTTAGCAAATACAAGTATTTGAGAGAGACTGCACTTACCATCCTCTCCACAATTATGATCTTTGGTCCAAGCTGTCTGTGAATTGCAAAAATGTGTATAAGTCTAAGTGTAAACACCATAAAATCAATGGCGAGGATTGTGCGGCCAGCTTGAAAAGTCGAGTTGAGCATCCTGAAGAACAAGTGAAAGAATATCAGATCTCAGCAAGTACTACTGAGAAATCTGTTCTCAAATATTGCACTCAGTCTCCAGGCATTGTCGAGTTAGGAAAAGGCAAGTGCTTCAGGCTTGTGGTTGCTGATGTCAAGGTCATTACAGCTGTCAGAAGAACATAACATTATCTGTACTTTGGTGAGAAATGACCACAACACAGAGGGAGGCTGATTTGCTTGGCTCGCCTTCAAGGCGATACTAAGGGATAAACAAGGAAAAGGATTATTTTGACTAAAGGGGCTTGCAAAAAAAGGAAAAGCAGAGCTGCTTTGCACAAGTGTTTGGATATTCCAATAAGCTTTCTGTGGTCTGTGGAACAACATCTGCAGTTCAATAGAAATGTAGAGGCTCTTGTTGCAGAAATGTAGCTCAAAACTCATAAATGTCGTAGCCTGCCTTCTTATGCACATGTATGCCAAGTGACAGGACTGTCATGGCATGTGCTTGTAGCCCTAATGCTGACCATGCAAAACAGGTGTATACATACCTGCAGGTTACCCCAATTATGAAAAGGAAGATGGTCACCATGTCACACTTATTCCAGTTATCCTCTACGTATAGTTTAAACTTTTTCATCAGATTTGTGTCTTCATCTGTAAAGAAACTCTGAAAAAGAGAAATGGTCATTGGCAGTGAACTGTTTGAAGTTTCACCATTTCAGTGGAAACTTTGACTTAATACCTGTTTCACATTTCTCTTTCACTGCAAAAACACATCAAAAAATTCCTAGTGTAGCATGTAAACAAGCTCAGTTTACTGTCTTAAATCACACACACATACATATGCACACACACTTTTTAATCTTGCGATGTAGGCCTAAGGATTTTTTAAGCCTGATTTGAGTCTATCAGCATTCAGGCCATTAAAAAATATAACAAATATCTAGAAAATAAATGTTGACAGGATGTTGCTATCGAAACAGCATGTACAGATTGGTGTTTGTACATTATGATTGCCTGGGAGTGCACATTTGATTATCTACATGAGGAGCTGTCTCAGCTGGATTGTAGCCTGGCATTCTCCATATTTTACAGGTTTATAATGTAATATTCTTTGTTTCAAATATTCTTGGTGTACTCTTCTGTTTATGGCCTGTCTGAATAATTTCAAATAACGTATAACCGAGATCCCCTTTGCTGTTCATGTTGCTGAAATTACAAACACCTTCTTCTGGAATAAGTGTTGATAACTGTTTTTCAGGGTAAAGAGGATAACAAGGATAGTTTTATGCAGGCACAATTCTCAGTGCACCAGCGCCGTTGTTCATGTGCTGTTTTGGTGGACTGAGGAGAGCTCTGTTGTACTTCCGTGGGCAGACTATAATTTCCAATGTATGTTAATTGTGGACCTAGTTCTGGGAGGGTGAAACCAGCCAGATGCTTTGCAAAGTGAAGGACACCTGAGTCTTAGCAGCCCAGTTCTTTATTGGCTGCAGCTGAAGTGCTCTGGAAAAACAGGAGTAGCTACAGGTTTACATGGAGGAGGAAGAGGTTGGTTTGGAGGAGAGATTGATTTGGATGAGGTAACGTTTGTATTGCTTTTCTATGCAAAGCTGCATTTGACAGTTGAAATCTTCAAGCTTGCATGGTTATACAGATCATAAAATTATTCAAAGCATTATTTCAAGGTTTGTTGTATTACTGCTGAGATGTTGTATGCAACTGACCTGTCGGATTTCTTCCAAGACCAGGGTAAAAACCCAGAAGTAAAGTATAATTTCTTTAGCAGATGGACCTTCAGGTGGAGGTGGCTTAAAATCCAGTAGAAGGACATAAGTGAACAGAAACAGAAAAGCAAAATACATAATAACATTTCCCATAAATACAGTTACGGGGGCACTCCAGAATTTTTTCCACCGAGTAAAGATGAATGTTGCCCACGCTGTGTTTTCAGGAGGGTTCTGCTTTTCTAATTTACCACTTCTTCTGCAAAACAGAAAGAACATAGGCTTGATTGACGACCTCTTAAAATTAGTTCATGGGAATAGCCTCAGTATTATTCTCTGCAAATTGCATTAATTTGATTTGCAGCTTCAGTCTGCTCCTACACATAGTACAAACCATGTGAATAAACAAGAAGAGGGGGTATTTGGCCAGCTGCAAGGAAGGCAAATAGCTACTGTAAGTCAGTTCTTATTTTGGTCCTAAAATTTATTGCAGTGATCACAGGCAGAAGTTCTTGCAGTTGCTGTGACTGCTTGAGACAATTACTCGTTTTGACCTAGACTCAAAAGTGCTGAATCACACACTAAGCATGTGTTCCCTGACTAGCCTTGCTGCAGCCTGAGAGAGCTACTGAAGGAATACTGCAGTTGATGTAGCTATGGACGCTGGCCTCTTGCCCTTCATGACTAAATCAGATTGGAAAAAGATCACCAGGGAGGCCTCTTAATAAATGATTAATTACGGTAGTCTTGGAGTATTGTGCAATTGCACAAGTGTTTTGGTAACTGAAGGAAAACTTGACCTGTAGATCTACATGTCTAATGTTCCTGGTAATTATTATATGCATTTATTATAAGGAAAAGTTTCTCCTTGCAGCCAGTCTCCTCTGTGTGCCTGACTCTGTGCTGCCTCTCAGTTTATGACATTGTAAGGCACATTCCCATGGCAACGGGCTAATATCATAAATGGCTAATTGCAGCTTTACTGTTAGATGCTGAAATAGATCTGGGAGGGAGAGAGAGCCCTTTTGTTAAATCTGTAAGATAATAGCAATTGGAACACACAATATTATGACCAAGAGCCATCAACCATTCTTTGCTCAGTTGTGAAAGAACTTTATGATATTATTTGCTAATAGTCCCCAAAAGGCATACACTTCTGCATCTATTTTACAAGTTAGAGAGGGAATGAAGACTCGATTTTTTTTCTGATATGCCAGCAGTTAAATGCCAGTGCTAAAAATACAAGCTAATAACTGACTGAGTCCAGCACTAGGTACTGTGGATTGTTTCCTTGGTACCATTATTCACGCATTTCTGAAGCTCTCTTCAAATCACTGAAAAGTAAATGTTTGATACAAGTGACTATACAGCTCTTATTAGCTGCAAAGTGAACTTTGTACTAATCAAAAGTTTTCCTGCCTCACCCGAGTCCCCAGGTTTTGGTGATGAGCGTTTGCTAGAAGTGAAGGTTGCAATTAAGGAGCTCTGTACTGTGGATCTGTGAATGATTGTGTGCAACTGCCAAAATCTTTTTGCTTTGATCTTTTATGCTGCCTCTGAAACGTCTGTTATGCTCCAGGTCTCTCAGGCCTATTTTTAAAAATAAAAATGGAGAGTTTTCCTAGCATGGTGGGAAGCTAGCTATATAAATTCATAGGTACTGATGTTTGCAAGTATTTCTGTTGCTGCCATTGTAGCACAGTATGTGGTAATGCACTCGAGTAATACAAGGGTTAGCTGCAAACCCTCTGCCTGGTTGGGTGAATAAGTCTATCACGGATTACTGTTCCTAAATCCATTGTGTGTCAGCCAGTGCCAGCTGAAGGGAATCTCAGGAATGCCTTCTGATTGCTGGATATTGATCAGATTCCTTGTCCAGTAGAAATGACCAGCTCACAAGAAGTTATCTCCTGAAATACAGTGCTCTATGCTGTATCTCTGTTTATCTTCTATATTCATTTTATGGAGTACAGCTGCAGCAAACAGGGAGCTTTCTAATGAGTAATAAGTTCCTTGATCTTTCAGTTGTTTCTTACATCATTATCTGGTTGTATATGCATGAGAATTGACCTGTTCTTTGTAGTCAAAAACATCATGTTAACTGATGGTTTAAATTTACCTGTGTTCTTCCTTACAAAGAAACAAAGTCCTTTCTGTATCCAAACTGTCCAGCTCCTTAAAGGGCTCTGTCTCATTCTTTGGTTGTTTTTCCTCACTGTAAGGAAATAAACTCATTAGTTGAAATACTGGTTAGCGATTCAACTACTGAACTGGTTTTCCTACAGAGCTGTGAGCATGCACTCATCTTGGACTCTCTCCACTGAGAAGCTATCAAATACACATAATCCTTAGCTCTGTGTGTTCTGATTATTTGAAAGCTGAAGTCAGACACAAGAGTCAATGGTGAAATGATAATCAACACATGTTTCACAAGAGTGGAGCAAGATGCTCAGTCTTCTCAAAACTGAAAGGAAAGCATTTGAGTGGAAATAGACCACTCAGTCAGTACTGGAAGACGATTCCACAATACCCCCATGTTCCAGTCCTGGCCATTCTTAGTAGTGCTTAATACAGGAAATGCCAAAAGCATTAGGGAACATGATGTCAATTCTTGCATTTCTAGTAAAAGGAGGCAAAAACGTCCTCAAGAAGAGATTTAGAAAGGCTTGCTTTGATCAGGAATCCTTATTTGAACCCTTCCATGAAAACAGATAACGCTTCACATTAATTTACTTAAATTTGTGAATCTGGCAGCCAGTCTACCAAGAAGAAACCATCTTTAGTGACTGATACTGACAAAATAGAAGTCTTAGGTCAGCAATGGCAAAGAAATTTTCCTCTTGCTTTGTAAGTAGCTAGTAGTGGTGCAGTCCTCTTGTTGATCTTCTGAGACAATATTATTATTTTTATTCCTTACGTGAGAAATTTTCAGTTTGGGTATTTTTCATGACTTACTTTATGTCCTTCACTTATCTTTTGCACTCATATATTTGTACCTGAATGCTATTAAATTTGTGTAGATTAGGAAGGGACACCAGAATCCACATATTAGCTTCAGGATCTGTGTGTTTGTAGACATGTCTCCCCACCATATTTTTGTTAGGAAGGCCTGAAATTGAAGGGAAGAAGTAGCTTTAGCATCACAAAAACATATATGCAGATCAAGTGCTCCTATGTTCTGTGTTCTCCTAAGGCAGCAAAGATTAGGCATTGCTCAAAAAACCTAAAAAGTATACAGACACTTTGCGTGTCATTCTGCAGTTGTTTCTTAGTATACAAAGAGTTATGAGGACAGTGGAAAGGAACTGTAATTCAAGTGGAGTTGAGGAACATTGCTACTGAGGAAGTACAAGTCAGCTACTGGGAGCTAAAAGCATCATCACTCTTAATTTAGTTTTGTGTATGTGGACAGAAGGCAGGTTGTGGGAGCAAAACAGGACAGCAATTTGATTTAACTTTTATCAGTGAGCTTCTCTGAATCTGAACAAGCTCTACTGGGGAGGTACCTCATGTCCTTAGGAGTCATCATGCTTCAGGCGGATTTTGAGTGCTTTCCTTATGGTTCTCTGTGATCAATAGAGGAAAAAGTATGGGATGGGATGAGGATTAAACCTTCTCTTTAGTCCACCTGTCTCGGGGCTAACTGGATGGAAGAGGAAACTTGCTTTTTCAAGTATGTAGCATGGCATCCTCTTGACCTGGTGCTTAGGGAGAGGGCAGATCTTTCACGGTAAAGGATGTATCTGAGAATAATGTATTCCATGGGGTCATTTGGTTGCTGTAGTATCCTTTTCTGTGTCCAGCAGCATGCTGAGAGGCCCTAGGGAGTGGAGATGGTAAGGGAAGTGCCAGTAGGTGTTACCTGGACTCCATCATGTGCGAAGAAAGACTTTGCATCTGCTTCTGTAGCCAGGTGCAGGCAGGTGGTTTTGCTCCAGTACTGACTTTTCCTCACCAACAGAGAAAATGCTCTCTCCTCACTGTTGCTGTAGCATTCACTGAATAGCTCTGTCAAATGAAAGAATTGTAGACAAATGCATCTTGCAAAAAAAAAAAACAACAAATGTGAGACAAGAGGGTGATGTGTGTAGGGTACAACTTGGTCACACTGCCAAATGCATCCTCTGCACTGAAGAGTTCTGTGAGGCTGTAATAGTCACAAAGCCCCACATAGCTAAGATGAGGTTGGTAGGAGTAAGGACTAATTCTGGTTGTGAGAATAATGCTACAGAAGGCATATGCAGTAGATTTGCATTGGTAGGGGGGAAAAAAGAGATCACTGGAATTATTGTAATCTTGAAATTCCCACTACTTTCTGGGAGGTATGATGCAAATCTCAGCATCTCCCTCTCGCCTCTTTTCATCTGCTTGCTTCCTTCTCAGCTCTGAGGTGCTCTACTTCTGTTACTGTTTGATTTCTCCCTGTGGAGAAGTTCTTCTACAGCCAGTTCTCAAGACATACCTTGGAAACCTATCAGTGTACATTATATAGTTCCTCATCTGTAGCTGCCTTGTGCAGAGATTTAGACAGTACTGAGCAAAAGCAAGTACCGTGGGAGATCTTTTAGCACTTTGAAGGACGACTTGCCACACTGCTCCTTTTCCCCTGAGTACACTAAACAAAAGGAGCAGCTCAGGTTTGACTTGTAGCCAACAGATGCTTTAAAACATAGATATTTGACATAAAATAGTATTAGACTTGGTAGTATGTTGTGGTGTAGATCTATTTCAAGATAAGTTTGTTCTAGAGTCCAGCCACTCTGATAAATGGTACAGAAAGTGAATGTTTTCTCATTAGACAAAATATAGATCTTGAGTCTGCTTCATTCTGATTCATTAAGTATCTCAGTACCCTTCCTTGGCTAGCCTACGCTTTGATATTATGCTGTGAAGGCTGGAGAAGGGTCAAGTTCATGTAAAAAAGCTGATACAGTCTTCTGCAGTTGATGTGGTATTTACCATTTTAAAAGAATGTTCATTCTACTTAGCATTGCCAGTATTATCTGGGCCAGATATGGAAATTGCAGATCTGATCTAATGCTTACCAAAGCCAAGGAAACAGACTGCTGTGTATTGGATTAGGCCCTCTAATTCCATGACTAAATTGTTGGAGTCCTGTGACTATATGAAAGCCTTATCTTTTTTTAAATAATAATGGTCCTGTGAAAGGAGGGTAAAATGTCTGTGTTTAAATAATGCAGCAATGTCTGTGTGAGCCTTCAGCAGCTTGCTGGCTAGCTGTAAGAGGAAAAAGCTGCTGCATTTCTACATGAGGTGTATTCTAAAGCTCTTAGTACATTGCAGCATTACCTTCAGGTAGAAATTGGACTGTTGTCAGATCAGCGAACATCTGTTTCTGACCAGAGTGGGAGAGAAGGCTTTGTGTTCCAGTGCTGCAGATGCCTGAATGTTGTAGGGAGGGGCAGCTTGTCTGCTGTTAAGCCAGTCTGAACCTCAGAGTTCTGCAGCGCAGTGAGCCCTCTTTTAGGTGAGGTAATCTCAAATTATTTTTAGCATTACAGGCAACCCTTAAAATTTGTTTTCTAGTGGCCCTTACAGAGCAAGCTTGATACTGCAGGAAAACCAGGCTGCTGTAAGCTTGGAATTGTTTCAGTTCTCCCATCTTGCGCATCGTAATATACCTTGTGCTAAAATACCAACATGTAGCAAGGGAGAGCTTTTTTCATGCATCCCTTGGGCCAGTCAGTCTGAAAGCATTATTTTTGGTTTTTTTTTTTTTTTTTTTTTTTTTTTTTTTTTTTTTTTCAGAATGAACATTTGGAATGTTTTAAAGCCACACTACTGCAGCATTTGAATGTTTGGGACTGGCTGCATTGCAAGTCTGTTACATTATTCACATCAGTTAACCTTTCACAGCTTCAAGAGGGCTCGTTTTTCTTTCCCCACTTGTCTTCCAGCAGCAGTGCCCACTGCCATTTGTTATGCTGTTAAAAGCTGCTGTAACTTACCAACAGCGAGCTGCTCATACTTGGCCTCTTTCATGACCTGCACTACTTCTGTCTTTGTCTCCAGACGGGACATCTCCCTGAGGATCTTACAGGCTGCCAGAGCTGAAGCTACACCCTCCTGACCCTGTAGAATTGAAAGAGGTGCAGGAGTAGTCACACACTGAAGGGCATTTATGAAATAAAAAAACTTTACTGAATGCATGTAACAAATAAAATTCACGTGTCTCCTTTTGGAAGAATCTTCCTTGAAATACACACTTGAAAGTTTAAATTGTCTATAGAAATTGTAGGTTTGATATGCGAGTTGAAAACCACTTATTGGTATGTCTTGTGCTTTATAAGGCTGGTGACTTCTGGATATGCTTGACCTTAGAGGGGTCTGATTTGGGGTAGCAGTCAAGGACTTGTAGCAGAATGGGTTATGAAAGTAGAGCAAAATGCTCTCACTGCTGAGTTTCCTCCCACATGGTTGTACTGAGACCTTACATAAGGGCACATAAGAATTGAGGGGGCACAGCTGGCAGCGGCATGACAGAAGCACACAGCAGGGAATCGTGCCTTCTGATAACAGAGCTCCACAAACACAAGGCCCTCCAAGGTGCAGATGTGTCTGCATGCACACATGCACACACAACTCACTGGCTGAAGAGCTGTGCTGCTGTTTGTCTCCTTCTCTGTGACCCATCCCTCCTCCTCCCCCCCCTGCCAGATGCAGCTAGCTGGATGCTCAGACAGAGCCTCATAGCTGTGTCTGGTCTCTGTAGAGAAAAGGGAGAAGAGATGGAAGATGTAGCATTGCACGAGATGGGCCTCAGCTGTGGAAGAGTGCAAAACAGGAGCCAATTATGCCAGTTTGAAGCTTGGCCCCTGGGACTGTGATGCTCTTGTTCCTTACACAACCAGCAAATAAGCTGGAGATGCTCAACTGTGCACCATCCTCCCTCTAAAGCAAAAGCAGACAATTGACCTATTGAAGAGGGAACAAAATCCGAGGCTCAGTGGTGAGTCATCAGCTGCAAGGAAGACAAGGGGTCAGCTCTGCAGCTGAAGTTAATCAGCAGTGTTTCAGGCTGTACTGATTTACACCTGCTGTTGCTTGCTGCCAGGCCCTTTGGCCCTTGCTGGCATCAGACAATCTGAGATGAAAGGCTCTATAAATGTGCACCCAGCATTATAGGAACAAACCTACCTGTCATCTAAGCTTCAAAGCTGAGCAAAAATCATCTCATATACATGAAATATGACAATATTTCACCTGCAGGAGCTACAGCTTGATGCTTACCATAGCCCAGAAGTAGTTTGCCATCTTGTGCCGGTTTTGAAGTACTGCCCATACAAACAAATCCCTCCAAGGCTTTTCACTTTTCTGGTTCATATCCAAGGGCCCAGGTAATTGCCTTGAATTCGTTTTATCCTGAAATGTGGTTTTCAGAAATTAGAACTCAGACTCATTCCATGCAAATGACATGATGTAACTAGCCTTTGGCCCTGCCAGCCTCTTCAGTCTTTTTTTTTTCCTTCTTTTTCCTTTTCCCTGTAGGTCTGAGAGGTAATTAGTTCATTCTGCACTGAATCAAAGCATTGTTGTGTCCCTGACATAACTCAATATGTGTGAGAACGCTTTGGATGAAACCACGACTCCATTGAGGTCAATGGCAACGCTCTCATTGACTTCATTAAGGCTGGGATTTCGCTGCTGGTGTGTAATATCATATAACACAGACCTATGATTAACTAATCTAAGCTGGCCTACGTTTATATCAGATTCTGCTCAACTGCCACAGAGGCTGTGGTTTCAGAGAAAAGGGAACAAAAAGCATTTTATTTAAACAGGAATAAGTCTCGCCAAGGCTCTGTACATGGCAAGAATAGAGCACGTCAATGCCCTCTTTCTAGTCTTTCCTTTGAGTCCTTTAGAAAAAACCTCTCCTTCATGCAGGGAGTATTTTAAGTAGAACACCACTTATTCCTTTAATGTTTGATAACAACCTCTCTGGAGGAAGTATGGCAACTTAGGTCAAGTGTTGAGTTTTATGTAAATTCTAATATTGCCTTTATATCTATTGTGTTACTTAGAAGCAGGCTGTGTGACTGTTTTTGTTTCTGCTAAAAAAAAGCTTCTGTAAGGACATATGTTTTTATTCATTTATTTTTGAAATCCTTTAAACTATGGGGTTCTACTCAAATTTACATTAATGTTTTGAGTTCTTTCTTACCACCTCTTCTTCCTCCTTTTTTTTTTTCTAGTCTGTAGTAAGCTAATCAATCTACTAAATTACACTGAAAAGTAGGACTTATAATTTAGCAGCAGCAGCACTGATATCCCACTACAGTGATGTTGCCAGCATTACTCAGATTGGGCTACAGACCTTGCATGGTATATCGTGTTGTCCTTTCTGTCTTATATCAACAACTGTTCTTAATTTTTTCTGTGTTAAGTCACTCAATTATAAGATTATAACAACCTAAAAGGCAACCATCACACACAGCGCATCATTTGAATATCCAGTGTGCTCCTATGCAGTATAAATCTGAATTGTTAGGTTACCATTTTCAGAGTTTAGCTTACAAAAACAGACTGGGGACTGAAAATGGCCAACAGCTTCTTGACTTCTTCCTAGAAACTCTTTTGAGTGTTTATGCTTGAAATTCTGTATGAGAACTGCAGAATACTATTTTGATGTCTAATTACTCCTTAGCAAACCTAAACTTCTTGAATAAAAGAATGAGGAATACATTCTTATATATGTGATGCTAAAAAGATCAATCTGCTCTCCATGTGCAAAGTGCTGGAATGAGGAATGGTCTATGAAAAGTGAAGTATGTGAGTGTGGCACAAACCTTTGCAGTAGACTTGAATTGAACCTTAATTAAAACAATCCGTAGCAGAATGGGAGAAAGAGGAATTGTAGCCTGTATTTCATAAATTCCATTCTTACACTTCTTAATTTTTGAAATTAAAAAGGTCATTTTTAGCTGTAATAATAATGAGCTGGAAAAAGAAATAAGCAACAGAGGTGACTGTACCCATATCTGCCATTTTGTTCCCTGTCCCCTTAAATATAAGATCTGGTCAAAATTTTTCAAATTGTAAACTGTACAGGAACAGATAAATGATGGAAAGTTGCAACTCACTGATCTGTTCTTGCCTCCATGTCTGACATCTTGATAGAAACCTTTACAAGCATCATGGAGAAAATCCTTGAGAACTCTAGAAACTTCACTGAGAGTGAAGAGTGGGGAGATCTCCTTCTGCTGTTGACCAGTGAGCCCTGCCAATGTCAACTTGCTTTCCTCATGTTTCTTCAAGAGAAGTTCATAGAGGAGGCACTTTTGCGAAATGGAGCAGTAGAGTCTCTGCAGACGACTGTATGTCAGGAATTCGGATATGTTTGCCCCATTGTCAACGAATAACTTTACAAATTCAGGTTTGTCATTGATCAGGGCATCCATCATCACTTCTTCCAGGTCGCAGGACTAGATGGATTGAAGGAAGGAAAAGAGAAGAAAAAACAACGAAGTGGTTTTGGAGGTAATCATTGATGGATGCGGAGGGGCATAGAACTTTTTATTAGGATGTGCAGATTTTACTTTCAACCAAGTTAACAGAAGATCCGATGAGACAGAGAGGTAGAACTATGTAGGAAGTGTCTATGTGAGCATTAATGTTAGAAGATTAATGTTATCATCTAGAGAATACCAGAAAGATAACCTAAGCAAAGGGTTCTATGGCTGCCTAACCTCTTAGTGAAGAATTCAGGTAATGCTGAAAACTAAAACCTTCTGTCAAGACGTTTGTGTCCCACACCTGTTGGATTACAAAGCAATAGGCCTCAAAGGCAACAAAACCGTGTACCTTCCACTCCACGTCACCATTGAATATTTCACTTTTAGCTATGTCCACTCTATTCCAGGCCACTGCCAACTTGAGTTCATCCAGATATTCCTGGGCATCCTGACTGTGACTTTTACATGCTGGAAGAAATAGGGAATGCAAATAAACTCAGTACTTTACACTAGTTACATTTAATTTAATATACCACTGGTAATTTGGTTAATAACATGAACTCTCATTCAGTTATCACAGGTTTGTGGGTTGCTTAAATAGGAAACCTGCACAGATATTTTTTCTCTTCACTTAAACAGTAATCTAAAGGCTTATATATATATTTTTCCTCAGTATTTTCTATGGGTAAGTTATCTATTGAAACATTAAGTTAAAATATCTAGTATTTTAAGAGGAAGCCTGATCTGCAGAAAGTGGCAGGTAGGACTATTGGCTTTTTTATCTTGTTTTAATTAGCACATCAAGATTAGGATGTCATTTCTCCATGCAAAAATTAGGCTAGTCTAACACAGATTGAAATGGCTGGCAGAGCAAGTAATGTATTTCAGAAGATACAGTGAAAGCTCTTTATAGAACCTAGTTGATTCTGAGGTGATTCTGAAGTGATTTATGTCTGCTTGTGTTTTCTTTTTTCTTGGCTTGTAAGTGAAATAGCTTCCAGCATATTTCTGTTTTTCTATAGTCTTTACTACCAAGAGAAGCAAATGCTGAAATGAAAGGCTGATTTATAACAGTACTATAAAATAGCATGAGATTAAAAACCGAACACTAACTTAATGCGAGGTTCAGGAGCTTTCCTCCTGGTGGAGGTAATTACCTGGTGGTAATTGCCAGTCACTTTCTCTGATGCAACTCTGCATCAGAAATGAAATCTTATCCAGCAGCCAACTGAACTTGCTTAGGACAAAACTAAAATACATTTACGGCACAGAGAAGTCCAGTAATAGAAGTATTTATCATTCTTACCTTTTACTAAAGCTTTTAAAATGACTGTGTCTAGTTCTGAATCGTCTTGCTCAAAGTTGTGCAGAGTTAGAAGATGTTGGTGTGAAATAATGTTCTGAATCTATTGGGAGTTGGAATGAAAATCAGTTAGCATGTTAACCTACTGCTAAATGCTAGTGCTTAAGAGCTCAATATAGATCACGTGTACAGTTTTCTTCCAAAGAACTTACACTCTAAATGTAAAGCTGACGTTTGGCAAGAAGACAAACATTAGTTTCCTATGTAAAAAGATCCTAGGGCATGGAGGGAGTTGCTATCTTTTCCATCATCACATAGCATGCATGGTAGGAAGGACAGAATTTGGATATGCTGAGAACCAGAGCAGTGCTTGAACTGAAAGATCCTAAACTCTCACTGACTCATAGCCACACTGTAACAAGCACCCCACTAATTCTGCTTTACCTCTTCCTTCATTATTATTAACATTTTCTTCTCAGAGTTGTTTATATAAAGCATAGTCTCTAAAGCTTGAGTAAAAGTCATATCTAATACTGGTATAAATAGTGCTCTTCTTCTGCCTCTTTATTTGAATTTTGTTTCTCACAGTGCAGCTGCACTGGGGCTGTGTGAACATCTGGCAATGTTGCTTCTTGATGCCCTTCCATCTCCTTGTGGTATAATCTGACAAAGTTCTCCTACTGGAATTAGCATGTGGAACTTTAAAGCTAAGTTTTTTAGTGGAGACTGCAAAAAATAAGTAGTGGGTCAGGTTTTGTGAATTTCATTTCTCTTAGGGACAGGCAGTGCTTTTCCCCAGTAAGACAATGTCCAAGTGGGTTTTTTGTTTCTAAAATGCATAATGGTTCGAGTCCAGTGTGCCTCAAAATCTCCTCTGTTTTGTCTTTCCTTTTTAAGAATATGTATAACAAACAATAGACAGGATAACTTCTAAACATCCTTTGTTCTCATTAGTTTATTATGCTCACAGTAAGTTCCCCACTTAACAGCTGTAGATTGTGAATTAGGTCTCTTCTGTCACAGCTGTACAAGCTCCACAGCTGTGGAGGATAAACAGTGCTTCATGTTCCCCAGAAGGACTGTGGGGTTCTTGGGTGCTGGTTGTTACTTGTGGAAATAATTGAGAAAGGATAGAGCCCTTGGTATTCAGCTGAATCACTAGGACAAAGTCATTTATTTGATCAACTGAGCTCTTGATTTTAATGCTAGAGAGGTGTTCTGTCATTAACATCAGAGCAATGGAGTAAAAACGTTCAGGCAGTACCCCCTCAAACCTGTGCTGAAGCTAGAAACGGTTGGAGAGAGCTTGTGAACATTATGCACATAATGATCAAACACTGCATGCAGTTATCAGACATATGATCTCACTGTTGCTGTCCATTGGAGAATGTCCTTCCACAGGAAGCTTTCTGCAGGGAATTTCTCTTTAAATTGCTTTTCAACAGCTTCTGGCTTGATGAGCTGTGGCTCATCCATGAATGCAGCTAAGATGTCAGCTGCTCCTCCAGACCCTGTTAAGATAAGCCAGGGAGCGGAATTTTCCAAACCGATGCAAATCCTCTGTAGTTTAAAAAGAAAATTATTAGATTTCATGTATGGAAAGATAATCTTGCTCAAAGAGAAATCACTTACTGCAAACTAGGAATAAATGCGTATCCAAATCAGAGTTACTCTGGATTTCAGAGTCTTTTCTAGACCATCTTTTTATTTTGTAGCAGATTAATCGTTATCAGCCCATGACTATGCAAACTTTGCATGACGCAGCTGCTGATGAATTAAGCAACTGATTTGGACAGGCAGTGCATAAAACCTACCTGTCCGTGGCTCCTTTCTTTTTTCCCTTCCCAGCTCTTTTCCTACTGCAATTTGTGCTTATAATATGGTCAAATACAGGAGTAGCATAAACAGAAATTCTCAACAGGTTTTTATGGTGGCTAAACTTATCTATGTGTTCTGAAAACTGGGAGCTTGTGAGACTACAATGCTGAGCCACAGAAAAAAAAACATACTGAAGCACAACAGCAGCAAGAGCTAAAGGCTGCCAATTCTGTTGTGCAATTAGAAAGAGTCAAGACGGTTGTTGGGAGAGAGAAAAAGCAGAGGCTGTGGTAGCATAGTTGCAATAATGACTAATTGCTGCCTGTTACTTCTTACTCTGGAGTTATGCAAGATGATGAAGAAACTCTACGTGTTTCAATACCACAAACAGCAAGAGAATCAAAGGCGTTGTTGGTTTATTATTCATTTGTTTTAAAACGACTATTGTAGTCTTTGGTGTGTGTTGTCCAATTTGTCTTTAAAAGGTGGATATTAAAAATTATATATATATATATATATATATATATATATATATATATATATATATAAAAGGAAGTGCAATTGGTTATTCTTTCCTAGCACATATGTGAATGTACAGCAGGTCCAACCAGTCACCTTTGGTTCTCCAAGTCACTTTGTTCTCTAGAGCTTTGAAAAGATGTATTGGTTCTGATGTGACTTTTCAATACCTGAGATGTAGAAGATGCTGCCATATTTAGCTTTGAGAATGAAAGCTCAAGAAGCGACACTGCAATTCAACCAGTGAGATTTCTAATACCAGAGCGTGTTTTAATCTATGTGACAAAGATGTGATGAGATGCAGTGACTGGAAACTGTGACTAAAAAACGTCACTGGAAATGAGCTGTTATTCTTAAAGAAGAAATGTGTTACAGAACCTGGTAAACATCTCATCGTTTGTAACGTTTAAACAATGGTTAAATGTCTCTTTGGATATTCAGTAGAGTATGCATCCTCATGCAAGAGTATTATATAAGAAATACAAAGCTGTGTGGACATTGACTGCTACAAAGCAGCAGATTAAAATATTTTAAAAAGAAAAACAGAAGTCAGAGAGTGCCTCCTAGCCAACAAGTTCTGTATGTTATGGAAGTGCTCAAATAAAATCATAGCTGATTTTTCACTGAAGGTGACGTGAATGTCAGCAGGCAACCATCCAGCCTTCTGTCATACAAAGTGTTTTTTGCTCAGGGGAAGTAGGGCACTATAATTTGTAAGCTGCATATCTAGCAAACCTGGCCTTGTATCTCTTTGGTGCTCTGTGACAGTGGCAATCATCTCTCTCTTGCTGAACAGCACTGAATTAAGGCTTTTGTATGTCATCTAAGTACTAGTACAGTGCTTCTATGCTGCTAGATTTGAAGCTAATTTCTGAGAATTTGTTTTTGATTGATCTGAGAATTTGATTTTGGGTTTCCCACTGTACTAGCTGGCAAGAAGCCCTAATGATCTGCTGGCACCTGCTCAAAATGAGGTACTTCTCCTAAACAAGTACTGTTAAATTTACTATTAACAGAATTCAGTTATTATGTGGTGTATTGCTCTAAGTTTTGAATTTATGTAAAGTACCAGTATGTGTATTTACCATCCAACCAAATTTTCCCCTGCCTCTTACCTCAAGAGTGCCTGGTTTTCCATTTACCAGTAAGCAGAGCACAGGGATCTCAATGCTGCCTGTTCCTGTGAAATAGGTGATTTAATTTAAGACAAACAAGCAAAGAGCTTTCACAAGACTATTGTGTTTCTGCTCTTCCCTTGAAAAACTTCTTCTGTTTTGTCATGATTCAGTACGTGCAAAAACTCAAGCCTGCAGACTGCAGGAGAGTGCAGAACAAAGTGTTGGAGGGGTAATGGTGCTGCCTTAGGTTACAAGACAAGGTTAAGTTTTTAGAGAGAGTCAGCTGACATTACTTATATTCATATGCAGTTAGAATTGATGAGATGTCACTTCATCCCATTTGTTGAGGAATGCTGCCCCATTCCTTTTGTGCATGGAACCTAGCACCAGCAGACAAATCATAGAATCATAGAATGGCCTGGATTGAAAAGGACCACAATGATCATCCAGTTCCAACCCCCTGCTGTGTGCAGGGTCGCCAACCAGCAGACCAGGCTGCCCAGAGCCACATCCAGCCTGGCCTTGAATGCCTCCAGGGATGGGGCATCCACAGCCTCCTTGGGCAACCTGTTCCAGTGCCTCTGCATGAAAAACTTCCCCCTAATATCTAACCTAAACCTCCCCTGTCTCAGTTTAAAATCATTCCCCCTTGCAGTGGAAACACACAAAGAGGACTAAATACCAAGAGGCAGACTGTGCAGACTAGTCAGGGTTCTTCATTATTCTGCTTAAACAACCTAAAATATCATTTGAAACTGCCTAATGTTTTGACTATCAATAACATAATATTACATTTTTAGCAGTGCTGAATTCAAAAGAAATTCCAGTGAAATATCTGAATTATTGAATTGAATATTTGATTTCTATCATGGCCACAGGGGAAGAAATGACATAGGCCTCCCTGTCCTTACCTATCCTCACAGGTTTCAGCTATGTAAATACTGAATTCAGCATTCAACAAATGACTGTAGAATGGCCTTCAAAAGGTTTTGTCAAAACAGTAGCATTGTGAAATGAAAGCCTCTTACAGGTGGAAGATGAGAGGCTTTTGGTTCAAACTATTTTTTGATGTTTCCCAAACTGTGTATGGATCACCAGTTACTGCAGGTTGTAACGTCTGTAGTGGGTTGCCTACGAAGATAAAGTAGAACTGAGAATGGCATGGAATTGTTATACCTCTTTAAGGTGTTGTTCTAGGTTGAATAGTGACCCCTGCGACTACAGGATCCTCAGGAAACACTTGTGGTTTCAAATCTTTTTCACTTAAAGTAGATGTAGATTAAATTTAGCCTTTTTGTGTGTGTGGTGATGGAGAAATTCTAATGTTATACTGGGGAAGGTGGGAAGTTCTTAAGTGCAAAGAATATTCCAAATACTAAAGCTTCCTGCTTAACTAAGTGTAGATATTTTTAATAGAGAATTATGCATGATCTTGGAGTGTTTTAGTTTAGTAAAGTCGAAGTTTGCTGAAGTTGAGTATAAATGAACTTCAGTGAATGATACTGGTTTTGTTTATTGAAGATCTCACTGCACTTCCACTGTTCTAGGGAAATATTTGTCAAATGAATCAGCATTTTTTGACAGGAAATTGTTCCACTGAGATTTGTTCAATCAAATTTGGTCTGCAAGTAGAAAGAGGCTACTTTCTAACTGTCAGCACTGATACCTCACCCTACCATTACAGTCCATGTGTGCTTTATCCCATCTGAGTGACCAGATTTGCTCTCTTTGGGTGCATTCACAGAGGTACAACTATAGGCTGTGTAATTGAATATTCCATTGGTGCACAGAAATGTGAATAAGTGATCTTTCTCTTCTGTTTTAGCACTGTAGGTATTATAGAAACAAAGAAAAGGGGAAAGTAATCATCTTAGAACTGAACTGAAGTATTTCCACAAGTAGCAGAAGGAGGCCTGTCCCCGTACTCATTTCTCATTTTAAACAAAGCTCACATAGGTTTAGATGAGCGTTGGATATATATTGTTTACCCAGGATAAGATACTGATAATAATATGGTTTAAAATTTTTCAGGGGGCTTTGATCAGCTCTTTTTGGCCAGAGTGGAATCAGCTCAAGATCCTGTGTGTGAAAAGGGAGGAAAGTGTACAACAGTGAACATCCATTTCTTAGAGCTGCTGGTTTAGGGCACTTAAAAGAGGGTTTATTTTCCATCTATTGTCTTTTAAGGCAACTTAGGCTGTGCTTTGAAGGTCAGCTTTGAGTTATATTTAAGGAGGTGCAATAAATATCAGTATTTCTGCTTCACAGAGCAGCTTGTTTTTTGTTTTTTGTTTTTTTGTTTTTTTTCTTTCAACCTAAGTAAGCTTAATTCTGCCTCTTGCACAGTGACAACTGCGTTTACTTGATCTTGCCCATGCAGATGATAAACTGAGAACTTGACTTGCCTTTGATAAAGACAGAACCACGGGTATCCCTGTAACATCACTGTTGCTCAAGCTAGCATGCTTCTCTTGTCTACTTACCACCATACCCAGTACGCTGTTCTGAAATGTGCTTTTCCAAGGTGAGCCGTAGCTTAGTGGTCTCATCTGGCTCATCTGGTGTTACATGATCTACCAAAATAAAATGGGAGTGATTGTGGTCCAGTGAATACAGTGGGCCTTGGGCATTATCATCTGATTGGTAGTGTACAAGACTTCCATCCTAGAGGTAAGAGGAGAGATGTTAATGTTCTATATGAAGCACAGCATGTTTCCGTGTGTTTTATCTCCATTTTTCATGTTGTCAATGCCTTGCAGTATAGCATCGTCTTTCAGTCTTGAATAACATCCATAAAAAGGATGCTGAAGAAGAAAATGCTCCTTCTGAAAGGTGCCAGATTTGATAGAACTGAAAGCTGAAGTTCCTGAAGCTTTTCTCTCAAGCTTTACAAAATATGCTGATATGAATCATCATCTCTGAATCACAGGTATTCATTTTGGTGTTTTGGAAGTGTTAGTTAGGCAGGTGAAAGGGGCAATGAGACTTGATAACTGTGAATGAAGCCTTACTGTTTCAGAGGGCTAAAGTCTCTGCTGGTGCAAGCAGGCTAACTTGCTCGTTTCAGTAGTGTTTTTGCCATGTGCATACCAGTATATAAGTTAGCTTGCTACTCGTCCACATCAAATGAAATGCAGCTTGGGTTTAATTGACAAGATTATATGAGATCTAATGGCAATTCATAACTTGGAAGCCTTATTCTAAGAAGTGAGTGACAGGTAGATTTTAGGAGGTGTAATCTATTTATTTTGGGCAGGAGGTGTCACTGAAATTATTTATTAATGAATTTTTATATTAAATAACTGTCTAGCTAAACCAGAACCCCTGTTTCAGCCTCCTATTGTAAGGATTGCACAAATCACAGACAGCCATCCGTGCTCTTTCAAGCTCTCCTTCCATAAATATACCCCTTCTTTTCCACTGCTGCACTTTCATTTGATATATCATTTCTAGCTGCAAGCCAGGCTGTGTATGCCTCATTATTTTTCTTTTTCCTCTTCATAACCACTGTTCTGTTGCAAGTCAGCCAGATCACTGCTGTGGTTTAAAAGCTGCCTTATCTTTCACTTCTTCCCCAGTTCCTACAGCCTTTGAGTTGATGAGCAAAATATCAGCTTAGCCTATCGCTTTATTCCTCCAGCTAATTTTGTGTGTACAGATGGTGCCCATCTAGGTATAGCATAATGTAATTATGCAAGTTACTTAGTTGTTACTAAGGTGTGGTAAAGAGATTTACATTGTTTTTAAGAGCCAGATATTATGTGGAACCCTTGTGAATCTCAGCTTTTGTTGTAGTCTGTTGGAAAAAGCAGGTGCCCAAGCTGAATCCTGGGGGAAATTCAAGCTAGGAGCTGTTCAGGTTCTCCTCCACAGCCAAGGCGATGGCTGATGTTGGAGAAGCAGTGAGCTTACTACCAGGAGCTTGTAGCAACTTTACTAATTCTTTAAATACGTAAAGGAATTTGGAGAACAAGCTCTTAAATGCTGCTGATAGAAGTGCTGAGCATACTCCATGCCATTCTGCAAAGCGGCTTTCTGAAACAAAGCTGTATAAGGTCAAACTGCAGAAGTGAAATATCCTCCAAAGGTCAAAAGAGTTGTAATAAGATGTGTTCCTATGGCTTCTTTCCTTCTCAGCAGCTCTGGGAAGAGTCAGAACATTGGAGGCTGTTCCAGAGGAAAAAAAACCAGTAAACTTGCACGTTCCAGTGTCACAAGTTTTTCTGGCCGCCTCCTCTCACTCCACATCTCTCATTTGTTGGGGAAAGTTATATTAAAACAGTTCATTTGTCTTTAAATTTTGCTTTGATGGAGGGTGTGCCTGTGTTCTGCTGCCATGTAACTTTAGACCTGCTCACCAGAGATTTGCCCTTAGATTAGGACCGTGAGGTGTAGCAACTAACTGGAAAAGGCTCTCAGGGATTTTCCTGTATATTCCCTGAAAACCTGGAAGTGATCACTCAAGGATATTTAAAGCATGCCAGTAAAAGAAACAAGGAAGAGATCAATTGATTTCAGGGCTTGCAAGTGTGTGTTGTTAGCTCTACTTTATACAACAAGCTGTTTGTGCTAATAGCAAGTATAAGGTGAACTGGGTTTAGATCAACATCCTTGTCTGTAGTTCTTTTGTTTTAAAGTAACTGACTAAAATCTAGAATGTCTTTTGGTAGATGTAGTGCCAGAAGTCAGCGGGTCAAGAATGTTCTACAAGTATTCTTTGACAAAGAACTTGGGCTCTGATCAAGAAGGAGAAAATCTAATTCAGTAAGAGTGCACTTGTTTTGGAGCTGTTGTTTGGGATGGATTGAGATGTCTTGTGATTGCTTAGCCCAGGAGGGAGGTGCAACAGTTGGTTTACTCTTGCTGAGGGAACTTTCCTGAAGAAAATTCCCTACTGTGATGAACCAAATTCTTTCCTCTGAACCACTCAAATAGGTTGATGTCTTCCAACTGGAGAGTCTCATCTGACAGAGCACACAGCTTGGCAAAAGGTGTGGATGGGAGGGAACCCAGTGACAATAAAATGGCAATACAATCTGGCAGCCTCTCCCTGCTCATAGCAGTATTTGACTGCTGTCTATCTGATAAAGAACTAGATACAAGTTCAAAGAGTTGTCTTTGTCATTTGCTTATCAGATTCTGCAGTAAAATAGTACATACAGATTGCCATTAATTGTCGCCACATACCTGCATTACTCTTACAACAGTTTGCTTAGGACAGACAGAATACACCGTGACAAGAATGTCATTAATTGTCTTCTCCACTCCCAGGTCAATTCAGCATTTCAATTCAGTCTTGGCATTTGCAATAACTGATGCATAAACTTCCATTGCTTTGACCTGAACTGTGGAGAGCCTAAAATTCATGCAGACTAGACCAAATCCTGCATGTGTAGCATTTGTTAGACACCAATTCAGTGTCATGTTTAGGAGAACTCGATATTGAAATATTTATGGTTTCATTTGATACTAAGATATAGGGTACTTCTGAAATAGTTTGGAATTCTGCAGTAGGACAGGGTAAAAAAAAAAAAAAAAAGTGTTGAAGGTATCCTGTGATGTGTTGTTTTTCCTTAAGTTCCCTTTTACCCAGATACTGAGCTCATGTCCAATGCTGTCACCTGCTGGATATTTGAAGAACAGATGCCAGATATACTTTGCAGGGCACGGAATCATTGGGTTCTAACGACTTTCCCTGCTTTTTGCCTCTGTCTTCCCCTAAAGCACACATTGAACTCCATTTCTGTTTTCAAGGTAGCTCAATCTGTTCTCTATTACTTTAACAGTTTGTGAACTTGGAGATCACTTCTGAACAATCCTGTCTTGCAAGTAGAATAAGGGGAAAAAATACCTTTGTGTTGTCCAGAATTTCTCTGTGCTGAATTTTTCCAAGGGAAGCAATTCCTATGGTGATGACTCTTACTTTGGATGATGTACTAGCCAAGGCATGATCTCGGACTGCTTGCACCAAGTGCCTTGTTATTCCAACACGTAAAGCGCTGGTAAAAATCCAGGCATCTGAAATTATGTTTTTTGAATTGTTAGATACTTTCTTTATAGTTGAACATTTGTGTGCTTAGTAACATTATTTTAAGTATCGGATTGAAGTGTTGTTTAGATAGTCAGGTTACCTGCAGACAAATCATCACAGAATCATAGAATGGCCTGGGTTGAAAAGGACCACAGTGACCATCCAATTCCAACCCCCTGCTATGTGCAGGGTCACCAACCAGCAGACCAGGCTGCCCAGAGCCACATCCAGCCTGGCCTTGAATGTTGATGGGGCATCCACAGCCTCCTTGGGCAACCTGTTCCAGTGCCTCTGCGTGAAAAACTTCCTCCTAATATCTAACCTAAACCTCCCCTGTCTCAGCTTAAAACCATTCCCCCTTGTCCTATCTCTATCCACCCTCATAAACAGTCTTTCCCCCCTCCTGTGGACATACTCCCTTCAAATACTGATAATCTTAATAGACTGTAACATTTAGAATTTAAAAATGTATACTGAATGCAAGCTTTTAATAGAGAAAGTAAGAAATCATGTGCCCAAGCAGACATGCTTTATATACCATGCAGTACAACCTTGTTGTCTTTGCTGTGCTGTCAACGCACCCTTCTCAATTTCTAGACTGGACTCAATGTCTGAAAGCAAGTAGAAACATTACTACACCAGGCAGGCCTGGTTGTTAACAGAACACTTTCAAAAATGTAACACAAAAGACCTGGAAATCTTAAAGCTATGTAATCTTAAGTATGGAAATCAGCTGGATGTAAAAGCAAAGAAAACTGTCTGGAACCAAAGTGCCAAAAAAAAAAAAAAAAAAAAGGTTTGATAGTTGACTCTTTCAATACAGAATCCAAAGCTGTTTAAATCTTGTCTGACCCAGTGAGCTGAAACCAAAAGCTGTGAAGCAATCATGCGAGTAGGGCCAGTGACTCTAGAAGATCACTAGATGTGAGAATCCAGCAGGAGTGTAAATTCTTCCTTTAATGTGTAAACTACTAACCTGTGCTTTGGGCTGCCTTAATGAGTCCTTTTTTTAACGTGTCCCGCAACCAAGGCTTCATCTGGAAATTTTCATCTTCCCCTACTAAAGAGACAACCAAATTGGGAGCCGGTAGCTTCCATTTGTTGAGCATAACTTCAAATATAACTCCAGGGTGAATGGTGCACGGGACCTTAATAAACTTGAGTAGAAACAAAACAAACAAACAAACAAGTGAAAAAAATAAACCCTGAGTAATAACAGCACAGTATGATACAGTAAATGTAAAGGCAAATGTGCCATAACAATTAAATGGTTATTAGCACCCCTTGATTATTTGAGCAAGACCTGACAGAGAAGAAATACTAGAATGAATTTAACAGGCTTCTGTGAAATTCATAAATAGTAAATATTCATAAATAATTCACAAATAAATTCAAAACAATCTCATTAATCATGTCAGCTCTGTGGGTTTGTTCTGCACTATGAACTCATAAATTGCTCTCTCCTTTAATGCTGCTATTCTTCTTTAATTGCCTTCAGTTTCATGGCAGTTTAGCAAAGCCAAGAAATCTCTTAGGCATTTCTTGTTACTGAGGTAGCCGAAATGTTTGCCTGATTTCATGTCTGTTTTTCAAGTGTCCACATCCTCCTCATTTTCAATTGAGTTTTCTTGGCCTTTGTTCAGGTTAGGTTTCCATTTGGCAAAGTAAATGCTGTTTACTGTTGGATTACCAGTGAGCATTGTGCTTAGACTTCACAATGAAATGAAACCTTAAGTCTGTTAAGGTTGAGTTCTGATCCTAGGAATTCCTTCTGCTTGGGAGGGAGCAGATGAAAGAGAGCAGTGAGGAAGAGGGTCTGTCTGTGTACAGCTTTCTTTATGTATTAGCAGGAAAGGGAGAGAGAACTTTGAGAGCCTTGAAACAGCTCAGCAGTTTAAATCCATAGTGATTAACTATTTGGAAGAAAGTGATTACAACAGGGAAATAATGCAAAATGAAGGACACGTGATTTTATTTATTTATTCATTTTTAAAGTGGAAAACAGATGAGCAACTGTAACTGTAGCAGGTCTGTGCAGGGCAAGTGATTGATTTCTCTTTGTTAATAGGTGTCATTTAAAATTACAGTGCTGTTTATAAAGGTTTGGTCTCTACTTTGGTTAGAATGTGGTGCCTAGCACTCTAGTACACTCATCTTCAATTTCATAATCTCTATATTAACAGCTGAACAATAGCAATAGTGCCACAAGCTTGAGACTCCTTATTGCTGTACCTTTCCACGTTTCTTCCCAGAAGCTGTGAAGTCAATTTCTCCCATGCAGTATGGCAGTTCTGTTTTGAACGTTTCTTCTTTGTCACTGCTGCAGTACTTGGTTTCCATCTTCTACATTCAGTTTCTCAGGTGATCACCAGGCTATTCACTGAAATGATGGTGAGACTGGAAAAGGAGAAGTGCATTAAACGTGGAGAGGCCACAGAATCCACAAATTTACATCTAATTGAGTTTTTAGCTAAATATTTTTCTGTTTCAGTATTATGATTGTACAGCCTGGCTAAAACTGCAGATGTTTATGTTGGATGTGTGAGCAGAGGGAGGGAGATTCCATAACGCAGCTTTGTAACTTAGGTTATAGAAAGGCATGAAAGAATAAAGCAACTGGAGTATCGTTTAGCTGGTAGAAATCTGAATTATGAAGTACAAGATCCCACAGTCTGTCCAAAGCCATGTGGAGTGTTTTAGAGCCCAAGAGATAAACCTAACTCTAAAAGAGAGAAAGAGATACCTTGACCATAACTATTGCAAGCAAAGGCTGAGCTGTGTCAGTGGGTGTCTGAATAATGCTGTCTTTCTGTTGTTCTGCACCATGCTAGTATAATTTTATCCAACACAAATATAAAATAACCAATTGATGGCATTGTCTTCACCTGAAGATCATAGGATCATGGAATGGTTTGAGCTGGGAGGGACCTTTAAGACCATCTAGTTCCAAACCCTGTGATACAGTTAGGGACATCTCCCACTAGACCAGGCTGCTCAAAGCTTCATCCAGCCTGGCCTTGTGAGGGGAGGTTTGCTCTCTATTTTCTCCTGGAATAGGATATTTATTCATAAGCCAAAATATGTAAGACTAGATTTTACTTAACGTACTGTTCAAAAAGTGACGTGGTTTTCTTTGTATGTGGCTACAGGAATGTTGGCAAGTAATCCATCCTAAAGCAAAGGTCGTACAGTAAGAGCTGCTGTTCTCTTTTACATTACTGGAAGAAGTATGGTTGCTTTCCAGCTGCACTGGGCTGGTATAACCATAATTTGAAAAGAATATGTACAACTTGTATGCTTTATTTTGTTTCTCTTCAGTGCAAAAACAATGAAAACGAAAGATCTCTGCCCTGTCCCCACATCTCCATACTCAGTACATTCTTAAAAAATTCCACGTGATAGCGAGCCAGAAATGGTAACCAACCCTGCATTAATCAGACCATCTTCATAAAAATCCTAATTTCAGTGGACTTAAAAGTGGGTTAAACTAGCAAGTCCCATGTGGTTCCATTAGGATGCTCCAGCAGAGGGAGCAAGCCCTCCAGCTGTTTCCTATGGGGAAAGCTTGTATTTGAACTGCTTTAATACCGCTGTCTCTTTATTTCTTCTCCTTTACATTTCCCATGAAAACGTTGTTAAGAGTTGCCTTGTTCTCAGATTTTCCTTTGAAAATTTTAAGGACAGTTTTCCTTATAAGCTATTCCACGCTTCCCTTCCTCCCCTTAACTTCAGACTTAGATCAGTGCTTTAAAGATACTGCTCTTCTTCTCTCTGACAGCTCAGAAGTCACGTTTTGAGAGAAGTGTTTATTTCTAATTCCAGGATATCAGACTGTGGCAGGTTAGAGTCTTACCAGGAAGACCTTATTTCAGGTAATCAGTAACAGATATTGCCACAAAGCCTACCTGCTTGTTTGAGCACACTTGGCCACGGGAGACGTGGCTTTATCTCCTAAGACCATGGAAGACAGTATTCTAAGGGGGGAAAAATAGTAAATACAGAGCCATACACAACAGATTTTAGCTATTTTGAAGTATAGAAGTATTACTTCCTGGAAGTTGCTGACAAAACAAAGGATTTGATTAGAAAAAGGTACTTAGGGCTGAATTCCCAGGGTACATTTAGTCACCATTCATCACTGTTCTATGTAGTGTTTATTTGTAACTGCACACGGGCAATGACCTCAGAATAGACAGCAATATAGTAAGTCATCTGACCGTTAATTTGCTCTCATGGAAAGGCCTCAGGTGGTTAATGTTATGTCTAATTTCAGATCCTAACTTGTAAAATTTGATCGTGAGGTTATATTTGACACCTCTTTTGGAACAAAGGCATGGAATTACGAGACTTGTGCAGGATCTTCTGGTATTTGGACAATTCATTTTTGCAGTTCTTTGTTTTTTAGTTCAGCAACTCTGGCTCTGGATGGTAGCAAAAAATGGTGAAAGAGACAAAAGTGGATTAAGGTGCAGAAGTTTTGTTCATAAGCCAGCTGGTATCTGGCACTGCACAGGGCATGCTTTTCTCTCTCTCTTTTTTTGTTTAAATTTAGTTTTTAATTGAATAATCTTCAAACCATGATGCTAGAGATTGAGCGTGTATTTTGGTGGAAGCATTATGTCATGTTTCCATCCTGTTCTTGTGTCCAGTCCTTCAGCACCCCTGCCAAGCCGCTGTCTGTGGTGGGATACAGAGCTAAATGGAATTTGATATCTTGTACAGCTGTTCTTGTATTCATAACCTAAGCCAGAAAGACATCCTGCATTAAGAGAAGCAGGAAAGTGGTACTGACAGAACAGCAGAACAAGTCCCCAAGCTGTACAGGATTCTGAATGCCATCCATACAATAACTTAGTATGGCCCTACATGGAGCTGAGAAATGACACTGGATGAGGTCATGAACTGTTGTTTGGGTGCAGTTTAGCAAGTTTCTGCATGCAGCCTTCAGGAACTTTTACAGACAAAGCCAAGAAGCAAAGCCAAGTATCTTTTTGTTTTCAACAAGTTTTGACACATTGACATTTCTATTTTCTTTCTCTTCTACCTGTTGTTTAGCTTGCAAGGAGTAAATACTGGGCTTTTCAGTGTGATGCCATATTGTACACGTGTAAATGTTCCGTGTTGTTGCAGTGTTCTAGCTAATCGTACTAATGGAGTAAGGAAATTTTGCTACCTGGAAGTGTGGGGGAGAAGACTTTAAAGGCAATTCTATAGATAATGTGCAAGTGAAAGAACCAGGGGTTCCTTAGATTATGAATACTGCAAAATCAGGACATCACCAGCTGCATAAGATTTGCAGCTGTGATTCCTGAACCTGAAAGCTGATCCACAATAAAAGTTGACTTGCCTTTCCATACATCTGTATCAGCTCTTGCAATGTAATCCCTCACTATGATGGTCAGAACCATAGAATAGTTGTTCAGTACTGCACACCTCCTCACTTTGCACTTCAGTGAAGCTCCACTGTATACCAATCAGTCAGCACACGGACATCTTTTTTCCCTCATTTTTGAATATATATATTCAGAACATAACGTAGCTCTGACATTTCCTCCTGGATTGTTAAAATTTCTGGTTTTCTGTTGATATTTCCTACTTTAAAATGCAGGCATGTTGCCCAACACCTTCTAACAGGAGAAGTGGCATTAGGTGTGCATTGGCAAGCTGTGTTACAAGTTTTTTATTCTTTCTTGTGTTGAATTCTGTCTTATTCTGTTTAATTCTGGCTTTCACTTAAGTCTCTCCAGTGGTTTCAAGGGCTGTTCTTTGAGACTTGAGGCTGTACTGGATTGCAAATGTCAGGTCACAGCAATTGGGTCAAATCTTTGAGGTCAAACTCATGACGTTACACTGAAGTCAGCCTAAGTGAGGATGTTGCATCATTGCAACATCACAGAGCGTCGTTTAATTGTAAGGGTCTGGAATATATCATGCCTTGGGAAAGATTAAGCAGATAGCCACTAAGAGGAACGCAGTTCAAGTACTTTTGAATGATAGGGAAGGTAAAGAAGGAAGCAAAAAAGAGATAATTAAAAGCACAGCTGGGTGAAAAATCAGTGAGCAGTACTTCAGTGTTTTTTCATTCTCTGAATATTTCTTCCTATTGTAAGTTGGTTTTGTTTTCTTTTGTAAAGAAAATTCCATATGTTGCTTTTATTCAAAATTTCATTTCATTTTTTTGTCCTTTGTTATTTATAAAAATACCATTGTGTTAAATCTGATGAAAAGATTCTTGAAGACAGGCAGTTGGAAACAGCTAAGGAGTGGAAGAATGCTGTAAGAATCTTGCCTGCTACAATCTGTGCGTTCATATTTTAAATATATCCTCTGTTCATATGTATATATATTGAGCAGTCTTACTTTAATTCTGGTTCAGGCTTAGGTACAGATTTTCTATCTAGGCTGCTGCTGGATATTTAAGTTTGTAGGTCAAATTCTGTCCTAGATGTTCCCACTGACTGTAAGTACAAAACATCTATGAAAAGAATGTACCTCTAATGACTATCAGATTTGAAATATAACCTAGAAAACTATTTCTAACTAGCAAAGCAAGTTAAGACAATTATGAAAAGACAATTGCCAGTTCCACCTGCAACTGGAAATGTGAGTCAATGTCATTTACGTTCGGGATGGCCTGCTTAAATCATTCTGGGTGTCTGCCAGTCTCATGAATCATTATTTCTTTAACCTCATAAATGGGAGCTGTTAGAATTGTGCCATTGTACAGTGAGTGCTTGTAACACTGAAATTTGCATGTCCCTAGCGCTCTTTTGTCCTTCATTCCGGGCAGTAATATATTCTTATTTAGGCATTCCAGGTTTCTGGGTTGTAGGAAATTAGCAGATAGGTAAAGCATTAAGGGGATAATTGTTGTCATTTCAGGGAATCTCTGTAAGGCAGATCCCTATTGAGATTCTTCCAAAGAACATCCATCCCTTTCTGGACTATTCTGTCTCCTGCCCCTGTCTCCCTGTTGGTGCCTCTGCCATGTCTTCTCTCCTGCCAACCTCCTTCTCTCCTGCCACTTCTCTCCACTTCTCCACAGCTTTCCAGAGATTCTTGCTAATCACTGTCACTGCTACTTAGCCCACTCCGAATGTGCAGCTCTTCTTCCTTGTGTGGTAACAAGGGCAGAGGTCACTCACCTCCCATTGGGTGATTAGAATGCCGGTCTCTGTCATCATTCCATTTCAGTGCTTTTTAGACATTAATGAGTGTTCTGGATTGTGTTCATAATGTGAACAGAGGTCAAAACTGAGCCTTTCAAACATATCTTGTGAAAATGGACCTGGTCGAGGCATAACTTGACCTCAGTTAATGGCTTCAAGTGTAATGGTTGATTAAGAGAATAGGTGTTTGGTATTCGTATGCTCTCAGACCTCACAGTAGTAAGAATTCTCCTTCATACCAGTAGGCTGATCAGCAGACTGAGACACACCCTGATTTAATCACTATTTGATTCTTCCACCCATGTAAGGAGTCCATTTGAATATGCAGGTGAAATGATTAAATATAGTAATAATGTTGATTTAATATCAGCAGTACTGAGCCAGTCACAAAGCCTGCCCTCTTTTACTTCATTGCCAGATGGAGCAAATCCATTAGTTCTTGGTTTATATATTTTAGAGGATGTTTTCATGTGGAGGAAAGAAAATTGCACTAATTACCCATGCAGGTAATTGGCACAGGATGAGATGGCAATCCCAATGAAAACTCTTAGTCAGAAAAACAGACTGCTCACAGAAACAATGCAAGTGAAAATAAGGGAGAAACTGCGATGAACAGAGATGAATGCATTGAACTTCACTTGAGCAGGAACATTCAGCTTTGAATGATCCTATTGGGATACAGCTGACTTAGCTGTAGGAAAGAACCTAAGGTTTTCAAGCAAACCAAGCAATGCTGTTCTTGCAAGAGGGAGAAATGTCATATAGAACAGTATCAGCAGGAGGGCCTGTGAGAAACGTGAAGTTGCTCAGTGGTGCATCATGACAGCTTCAACTGCAATATTCTGTGTGGTTTGGGGTGCTGGGTTTCAAGAGTATTATGGACTAACTGGAAAAGGTTTGAGCACGAACAACAAGATAGATGGAGATGAAAAAAAAAAAAAGAGAAAGTTTGAGCAAGTTAGAGTTGTGTGACCAATAGGATACTGTATAAGAGACTATAGTGGAGAAATAGGGAAAGTGTAACAGCCTACCACTGCAAAAAGTTTATGGGAATGATGTGTTGTTTGAACAACTGTAGCTAGGATTGCAAGTGAGGCTGAAGGGAAGAATGGTAACATGGCTGACCAAGGATAGTTGCTATATTTACAGAAACATTTATTTGGAAAGGATGAAAATAGTTCTGCCAGTGGTTCCGGAGTTAGTAAAGCCGCAGTCCTTAACAGTGATATCTCTATTTCATATCTCAAAGAACTTAACCTTAACCTGCATGTCACTGCTGCACATGTAACTGCAGGTCTGATCATCAAGATGTATCTATGCTTATGTAACTTTAATAACTGAGATGTTCCTATTGACTTCAGTGCAAGTATTCACTCAAGGAAAAATTGCATCAGTGAGCTTACTGGGTCAAGGCCAGAAGAATATTAATACAATTATTTGTTTCCAGTGGTAGCCATATTTCTGTTTTGAACCGAAACATAATAAATATGCTGAACAAAGTAGAAATCGAGGGTGAATGCAGTGGAGATGGGGATGCTGGAGAAGACATCAATTGAATATCAGAGGAAAAAAATAGATAATAAATGTAAGTATATAAAGTCTGAGATCTTTTTAGAGGATTTTTTAGGGAAAATGAATGCATGTATATGTGAGAGACTTTTTTTTTTTTTTTGTGTACATGCATATACACATTAGCTAGCTTATATTTACATTACAGCTTTAGAAAATGTTTCTTGGGAATTAGCCCTTCAAATTCTGGTAACAATGCAGGAAGTGTTTCTGAATCACAGCCTATAAAATAGAATAATCTACCATTATTGCCAAAGAATTGCTAAATCGTTAAGACCTAGGAATGGTCCTTCTTGTGCACTGGAGCTGGGCCAGACAACCTCCAGAGGTTCATTCCAACCATTCTGTGAAATATACCAGCAAAAACTGTGACCAGCTGTCCAGTGGATGGGCCATGCACACAGAAAATAATCAACAAGTTTCTCCATAGTTTTGGCTAGAACAGAGATAAAGAGCCAGTATTGGGGGTTGACAGCAACTTTGCAATCAGTTCATTAGTTGTAGATTTTGAGCTCTTAGACACAGGACCAGACCAGAGGTAACAACAGAAGCAAGGAACTTAAAATCAAATCATGTGAAGAAGTGAAGTACAGAAGTGGCCTAGTAAAATGTGAGTTTAGGTTGGTTTTTCAGATATATTTATATGAACTGGCTCCATTAGGAGGTTTCAGAAAGATTGGTGTTAGTTTCCTTACTTGAAAGTCAGTTGCATAAAGAGTGTTATAACTCCTAACTATTCCTTATTGCACATGTACATTGTTTAATCAGAAGAAAATACCTCAGGAAGAAAAAAATATTTTAAAAATCAACAGAATCAAGCTATGGAGAGATATTTGGGAGGGCAGCCTTGTTAAAACAATGCTTATGTTGCTTCAGTAACATCTGCGAGAGTATACCTCTCAAGCCTATTCCTTCTTGTAACTACCAAAACACAAGGATGTGAGGCAAATCAAATATTTGCAGGAGTTTTCTCATTGGTTTCTTGTTTCTTGGAATGTGACTTGTGCTTTGGGCAGGGTTAGTACCAAGCCTTTTAACAAATGAATGTGCAAAATGCAAATGCAAATACAGGTGTTTTGTCCTTTCTGTTTCTCTCTTTATACACTTAACACAGTGAAGAGCACCAGAGGCTATTTGAATAATGTACTCTTAGTGAGTTTGCAGAAGTTTGCATACAGGTGCATTCAGCCAGTGAATTTCATAGAAGTGGATTTATCCTGGGGACGGAACCTGAGAGGGTGGAGAGGTAATAAAAGGGAAATGAAGACATCGGGGAAATAAATAATGGAAGGATCAGATGGAATTGATTAGAAAGAACACACTTCAGTACTGCTCAGTTAAAATAAAGCAATGCGTTGTCCTTACATAGTACATTGTATAGGGCATTGAAGGGAGCTTGACATCAGCTTCACATCCTCCTGGCCCTTCATTGCACTGTTCCCACAGCATGGCACGCTGCTTTGAAGCTGTGCCAGCGTAGCTCTTTGTGTGGGCTGGGCTCACTCAAAAAGAATTCATTTTTACCAGGTCGTTTTTCTGCAAAATCCATTCACTAATGTGGAATACAGCATGACATGCAGGCTCCTGAAAACGATGTATTGTGAAACCACAGCCATAGTTAATGCTGGCAGAAACTGTAAGAATATGAGAACGTATCCAATTCAAAACAAATGCATCCGGAAGGGCAGTATTCAGATAAGTCAGGCATAACAATATCTGTAAAACTTAGCTGAAGCTGGCTTGTACTTGAACACATGACAAAGGGCTACTATTGAGAGCTAACAACACTACTGTACTATTGAAAGCAGAAGGACTACAAAATAAAAGGGTCACCACCCAGGAACTGGAAAGGCTTGCTGTCTACTGTGGCTTTGCTCACATCAACAGGTGCTTTTCATTCCTTACATCTTCAGTACACTGAACTTGCAGAATTTACAAAAATTCACAGACCTCTTTCTCTCAACACCAACACCTGACCCACAAAGTCAGCCTTTCAGCTAGTCTTCTACAAGCTTCACTTTACAACTGTGTTGGAATAATCTTTGCCTCATTTCATGATTGTCATGCGTACACTGTATCTGTGTAATTTCATGTCTGCAGCCACTTATTCCGTTTTGAAAAGTGCAGTTATTATCAGGCGGAAAAGAAGTCACTAAAATTAATTTTCATCTTGTTTCCTTGTGGGACTGCTTTTGTCTCTTATTTATAAGAGTTTGTTCTCTGCTTTCAGGCAAATTCTGTAAGCTCAAAAGGGGAGTGTATTCAAAACAATCTCTTTTGCATAAACCGTATGCAAGGTGTACTGTGAGAATCTCAAGGCTTAGGAGCAGAATTTATTCTGTTTTAGATACAACAAAACTGGAGGCAAAATTTGCTTTAACGTTTTGAATTTGGTGCAGTGTGCAAAACTGGTATGGGTAAAACTGAGGTTATTTAACTTCAAGCACAGAAGCAAATGTCTGAAGGTAGATGAAAATAGTTGACCTGGATTGTTAAGGATGGCTTCAGTGTACAGGAGAAAGAGACCTTGTATTTGGGATACTTGATAACAGTTCTTCAGATAGACAAGAGGTGTGTGCTGGTAGGCACAGCGATTCCAACTCTGTCAAACATGTTCTGTATGAGAAGCCCTCATTCCTTCCCCATATGCATATGCTTTCCCCATGTCTGTAACAGTTCTGCTGGGAAATGTACTCACAGCAATATTCAGTAATAAGAAAGATGTGAATCTTCAATTACAGTGAATTCTGTGCTTGACAGAAGCACGTAGTGTAGTCGAGAAATAGAATAACAGATGCTTCCCTTCCCTTGGTGTTTATAAACATTCGAAGCATTGCCTTGTTCCTTTTTTCTCCTGCTTTCAATGTCTGTTTTATTAAGATGAAACTTCATAGTATAGAGTCATAGAATGGCCTGGGTTGAAGAGGACCAGAATAATCATCTAGTTTCAACCCCCCTGCAGTGTGCAGGGTTGCCAACCACCAGACCAGGCTGCCAGAGCCACATCCAGCCTGGCCTTCAATGCCTCCATTCCAGGGAAAAAGAATAATTGTTATTTAAAAACAAATTAAAAAAAAAAAACCAGCACACAACAAAAAAACGAAAGAAAAAAACTTGTCCTCTCCTCTTTATAAGTTTGCTCCGTAGCTGCCTGAACCAATTTGTAAATCATAGATGAATTTTACTCAAATACTCAAATAGCTGTAAATGAGCTATGTGCAACTATAGGCTTCTTCTCTTAGACAGCAGATAGTGATTTTCTTTGTATTTCATCAAGGCCTACTTACATTCCCTGTCAAACTAGCAAACAAAATCATTAAACCGTGTGTGCCTCTTGGTTATGCTATTCTATTCATCATCAATTGCCAAACTTTCTGAGATTCCTAGATCTGTTAAAATGGACCTATTCCATGAAGTTCAAATTTGCCAAAGGTGAGGATGACTTTCATTTATTAATTTATTTATTTTTTTTTTAGCTTACTGGGGGAACATGCTTTCCCAAATGAAGAGTTAATAAAGAGTAAAATTAACCAACTCTGGCCTGTCAACATTCCTGTGTTCCCTGTGATCCTGTCTGAATGGAGTTAAATGACTTTCATCAGAAACCTTCAAGTACAGAGGGCTTTTTCTACCTTGACTGTGGCATCTGATGTTCAGACAGCCAAATCTGTTCTGAATGCAAAAGGAGAACCAAGCAGCATAGTGTGCAGTTATGTTAGGCATATGGTCATGCCATAAGCACAAAGAAGGATCTGGTAGAAGAATCCTGTGCAGCAGAAGTGTATAGTGCTAGAAAGCTAATATGTTGTCTAAACTGTGTAGGGTACAAAATAGTAGAACATTGTTGAGGTCTAATTGCAGAACATCAAATATTGCAAGCGAGGTACCACTTGTGTAACAAAACCAAAGTACTGAACAGTAAAACTACTGATGGGAAGTTATCTATAACGTGGATGAAGAGCAACAACAAGTTTGTGAAATTCCAGATATAGAAAATCTGACAGTTTTGCATATACTTCATATTCAGAAGGATAGAAGAACAGAATGGCTATTTTATATCACTGTTGATTGCTCACGGGTGCTGAAGAGGAAAGAAAATACAGACTGAGTAATGTTCTCTTTCTGGCTAATTCTCTTTAAAACTTTAAGAGGACAGAATCTGCCTTTCTCTCCCAGGGAGACAGAATTACTCTAAAGGATAGGCATAAATGCTAGCAATGCACACAACTCTTAGATAAATGTGTATAGGCACTGTAGTATAGCTAGTGACCCTACCTGCTGGCTGTCCTTTGCAGCAGGCATGACTTCCCATCTGTAATGCTGAAGTCGCATTGAAGTGACTGTTGTCACCAATGTTTTTTGATGCTGCTCCCTTTCCCTGTTTGGGAGGAGGAAGATATTAACGTACTACCTGGCACACCCATCCACCCAGACTTACAACAAAAGTAAACATTGCTAGTGCATAGCGATAACAGCTCTTCTCTGATACGAAAATGAGCCCCGTTAAGCACGAAAATGCAAATAGTGAATATTTCTCTGTGGCATTAAATGGACTTAGAGTTATCAGAAAGAGGTGATTAGCTGGAATAGACTTTTGATGTGAATGTATTTTCTAAACCAACTTTTCAAATTATGCAGTACGACAGACTTTGGGTAACTGCACCAGTAACTAACTCTTCGTTCTCCTTGAAAAGAGCCACATGCCTAACATCTGCTTTTCCAAGCTACAGGAAATCTGTATTAAACTTCCCAGAGCAGTCTGAGTGTTCTCTTAGTGATTTGGATTTCCAAACAAAAACTGTTCATTTATCTTCAAAGATAAATTCAAATTCTGGTGCACGGCACATCAGCCTTAATAATGTATTCATTAAAGGGAATTATTCTGTATTGACAGTATCGACGTTGCATCACTGTGCTTGCTTAGGTAACTTGCCTGCAGGGTTTGCTGGATATGCAACTTGGTGTAAATCATGGAAGCCCAGCTGACTGCTGTTAAGACAAGCTTCTTTGGACAACCCAAAATTATACTTCAGCTTTTCAACCTTTTCATGATCAGTCACACATTTGTTGAAAGGTTTTCCTGTCCTTCACTATCAAAATAAGTGTTCTCGGTTCTACTTTTCTTTGTGCTGGGATTTTGGCTATTTCAGCATGTTGATCCACGTGATAAATATTCCTTGTCCTGAAAGCAATCTGCTATCTTCATAGACTTTAAATTCACCTTTCTTCTGCAAGTCTGGATTCCTTTGTGCTTTGTTTTCTAAGGCTTTTAGAAAATGTATCTCTGACTTTCCTTTTGGTTTGATTAGAATATAAAATGATGTAAAGGCTGTCAGAAATCTAAATTCTGTCTGTTCAAGAAAACAGCAGATTTTATTTCCTTGGTGGTGACCTGTATAATTATTCTGGATTGCTTTAAAATTTCCTTTGTAGAGAAATACTTTTGACTGCCTATCTTTGTTTCTTAAACATGCCTACAAACATGCCTATATTTCTAGGAAGATAATTATGTAAAATTCCATTATGCCACACTCTTAAAAAGTCTGAGACAGAAATTTCTATAAGCTTCTGAATGTACTTTATATACTGAAAATTTGGGACAGCATTTATTCTGCCCTTAACTGACTTGCTTGTTCTGCCTTTGTATGTGGAATGACTTATTACCTGCAGTTCTTAGTTTTCAGAGGTAAAACTACTGATTAAATGTTCACTGAGCTCAATTGCTTCCTAACCTGGCATTTGATGGCTCCTCAACAGAATACCCTATTTCTCCTCCTCTGATTCTTACCCTCAGCTGCTGGTGTGGTGAAAGGTCATGTTTATTTTTTTTCTGTGCACAGTGGTTTGCCTGTGACTTAACAGCTCAGTTTTATCAAAGACAGTAAGTCAGTTGCTACATGGCTGATAAGTCAGGTCATGTCCATTTCTTTGCTTGTGCACTTGGTGGAGTTTCACAGCAAGAGCAACTGCAGGTAAGGGGAAGTGTCTCTGTATGGCATTCTTAGCAGTTAAAGCATTCATTAAAGTCTGTGTTTCCATTCAAAACAACATGAAGTCTCAATTTAAAATCCTAATATTTTTCTGTCTATACACCACAACATTCTATGGTGTTCCAGAGCATCCCCACCTTTGTACTGATTAATCTGTTTCTCCTCTCCCCCTGCAAATCTGGGTGCTTAAGGTGCAATAGCATTTATCATCACAACCACAGAGGAGGACAGTGCTATTATCCCATTTACAAGTGAGGAATCTCAGGTACAAATAAGAGCAGTGACACGTCAGAGGCCACACAGGAAGTCTGTGGGAGAACTGAGGGATGAAGCCTTGGTCAGTCAAGCTCAGAGTTAGACAACAACTTTCCTCTTTGACGCAGGACAGAAAATACTTCCTTAAGCTCAGCATGCTTATAGGAATATTGTTATCTTTGATAATATCCTATTAGACTGCAAATCTGGGCAATATATCAAGTTAAAGTTCAGTTTCTGTTTATTTTTTTCTCTTGCACTGATGGTTCTTATCACTGGAAGGAGAGAACCTCTATGAAGTATTTGCAGTTGCTCTTTTGATTTTGTAATGGTATTTCTGTAAATTAGTTCAGAGTTTTTCCTGGTCCTGGTATTTTATGTTAAGGTTACATTGTACTGATAAATTGATGGTTGACATAGTCCAGGTCTTTCCATCAAGCTACTAAGATTATTGCTGGCTTATTAGATTATTAAAGGGGGAGAGGATAAGTTTACCAGCAGTGTAAGAAGAGTAATTGTTGTTATGCATTATCTGTGGCACAATATAAAAATTGAACAGAGGGTCTCTTTGTATTGACAAGGCTGTATATTGATAATGCTTTATTTTGAAAGACTGTAAATC
The DNA here is from genome assembly GCF_019238085.1 of Lagopus leucura. Taxonomy (NCBI): domain Eukaryota; kingdom Metazoa; phylum Chordata; class Aves; order Galliformes; family Phasianidae; genus Lagopus; species Lagopus leucura. The sequence continues at coordinate 3,237,391 of NW_024962291.1, forward strand.
AGTACTTAAAAATTGTTAGTGTCAGATCACCAGCTGCATCAAATTACCATACTTCAACTCAGTTTATATCAGATAAATAAACAAGCAGTGTTTTAGTTTTTGTTGCACCAAGATAAGTCACTGAATCACCTAGTCTATAGAGTATTAGAGCTCTTGTGTTCAGAAATAGGATTATTTCCTTATGCTACTTCATTCCATTTCTTCCCTCGCTGGAAATCAGAATCATCTGAGCTGAAAGGGACATTTAAAGGCTATCTGATCCAAACCCCTTGCAATGAACAGGGACACCTATACTAGATCATGTGCTCAGAGCCCTGTCCTGTCTCCAGGGATGGGGCTTTCACCACCTCTCTGGGCAACCTGTGCCAGTGCTTCACCACTGTTATTATAAAAAAAACTTTTTCCTCATATCCAGTCTAAACTTCCCCTCCTTTAGTTTGAAACCATTTCCCCTTGTCATCTCACAACAGACTCTGTTGTGAGAGTCTGTCCCCTTCTTTTTCTTTTTATTTAAAGGATGCTCTCAGATCTCTCCGGAGCCTTCTGTTCTCCATACTGAACAGCCCCAGCTCTCTCAGCCTGTCCTCATAGGAGAGGTGTTCCATCCTTTGGACCATTTTTGTGACCCTCCCTCTGGGCATGCCCCAACAGATGTGTATCTCCTACATACTGAGGACTCCACATCTGGACGCTGTACTGCATGTGAGGCCCCAGCAGCACAGGGTAGAGGGGGAGGATCAGTAACCTCCCTTGCCCTGCTGGCCAGGATACATTTGGCTTTTCGGGTTGTGAGGGCACATGTAACACCTAAATGGCAGCAGCAGCAGCGTTCTTTGCTAATGTGATTGTAATAAGACAACTTGTTCTGTTGAGGACCAGTTAGCTCTGCAGTAGAAACAGGCACGCGTGTCTGACAAGATAAAATGGGTGCAGCTGGAAATGGAAACAGTGGTATAGTAAGTAAAGGTCTTCTCAGATGGAAGAGGGAGAACTATAAAGAAGCTAGAAGCTTCTCTGAGCAAAAAACAGGGAGACATGGACAGTATTCCTTTACCAGATATGGGTAAAAAACAAGAACAACCAGATATTAGGTTTTCAGGCTTTGAAGATGCTTCTGGATCTTGAGATGAGCAGCTCTAGATCTTGCTATTGCACGACAGGAGAGATTGGCATATAGCAGTGCAAAGCAACTGTTTGAGATGTCATCTTTGCACAACTATATTCTTGTAGATCTACACTTCTACTTATATTTCACGGCATTTTAACTACCATAATACATTCTAGCCTACACTGTGCATGGAGATTGCCTGTGAGTTGCATAGGAATCTCACATATAAAAATTCATATCTCTGTCTGCAAACTTTGGCCTTTTGTCTTTTCTTTGGCCCATGAATAATTTTGTTGAGGCTCTAAAAAATGCTGAATTTTAAATGCAGGCTTAATCTACAGAGATTGTCTCAACTTTACCTTAAAAATGTATGTACCCCTAAAACAAGCTTGCAGGCCAGGTTCTTCAAGCAACTGTCGTACCTGAACTGGGCAGGTGCTCAAGTAGAAGACTGACTGTGTCAAAGGACATTCTGATCTTAGAGTAATACTTCTTGTGTTACAACGGGCCTGTAAAAGAAAAGGAAAAGGTTAGTAGGAATAATGGTAAAGTTGAGTAAGCTTGTTGGCAGTAGCAGTTTTTTAACTGCTTCCTTCCAACTGAAATTGCTTCCTTAAGCAAGACCAGAGACACATAGATAGATAGCTTTAGCCACTAGGGGGACCTCCAGGAATAGAATATGCAAACAAATGTGCAACATTTAAAAATCAGCTGTTTTTAAAAAATCAGGTTGTCTGCTTTCAAAAGGCTTGCTACTTAGCAGTGAAGTTATGCTTTGCTCTCTTATGGGGGTGCAAAGCACCATGTAGTTATGCACTTTTCAGAGCTATGATTTGGAAGCATGACAGATATCCTGGAAGCAGTAAATGCAGAGTTTCTCAGCATAACTCTCAACTCCTTTAAATTTAACAGCAGCTTAATAGCCTGTTTCAGAAACGCCAGTGCCTCAGCATGCCTGCATATGGTTACTAAAAAGTAGCTACACACCACTTCTTGAATCAGTAAACCTGTAATTACCAGTCTATCAGGGAGATGATAAGGGTACTCTTATGTTCCCCTTTATGTTTCTGCAGAGTATATAAGAATTTGTGGTGGACTTCACATATAGAATCTGGGGCTCTGTGGAGCACAAATGCAGCAAGCTGTGCTTTATCTTTCTGTGTGAAATAGTGTTAATATAAGCAGCTGTGCTCCCCAGACACTGAAAATGATGACCCAAATACAATAACTGCAATTAGCCCAATTACAGAAGGTCAAGGATGGCACTAGAATTTGGCATGAAATCACAACTGTGGAAAAGGTCAAGAGAACTTTTGCAAGACCTTGTATTATGTTACGCTGCATTGTTTAGCATGTTAAAATGGTGCTAGAGAAACGAAATCTTTTATTTTACAAGATTAAAGCAACCTGAAATTCCAGTTTGGCAGAATTGACTGTTGCATGGGTTTCCGGTGGCCTATCCACTGAGTTTTATAGTTTCAATTTCATTTGCATGGAAAGGTTACATGCTGAGGTGTAGCTGTGGGGGTGGAGAGATTGCTGGGAACTTGTGCGTTATTCTTCGATGTTTCTTTGTTTGAGACATTTGAAAGCTGCTTGGTGAATTACTGTTTGGAAAAGCTTCTGCAATAGAAGTAGCATTACAATCCTCACATTGTATGTGTATAACCTTCCACTAAGTTATCGAGAGAACTGCCTGCAATTAATCAATCATGGCTGTGCTTAGCTGGAAGTTGGATGACTGCTGACGTCAAAAGTGGGCTGCCAAGTGGGCTATGCTGAATAATGATTATACATCCCCTGTCATTCCATACGTGTGAAATAGAACGTTACATGTTAAAGGTTAAAATGTTTGCAAGCAGGAAGCGTTCCTTGATCAGGAAGAGATTTAGATCTTTACTTGTTTCAGCTGCTAAAAGTGAAATTGCCTGAAATATTAGAACACTATTATTGAACAGAGGTTCCCCCATAAGACTCTATGAAGTTAGGATTTTGTAGGGATTCCAGAACTTCAAAAATTCAGTTAATTTACTTGGAGCTAATTAAGCAGCATTACTTGTTCCTGATAGTCCTTTTTCATCTAGTAAAGGGAAGGTTTATGACCAGTCCAAGGAGGAGAATTTTCTTGTGACACAAGATCGATGACGTAAGGATTTCTTCATTAGAGTAATGACATTAGTCACTTTGACCTCATATACCTCTGTGCATGTAGGAATATGCATGCTGCATCCTGTAGAACATCATGTGAGTAATCAGATTCCTGCTGGTCTCACATGCTTCTGGAATGATAACATACCCCGTGTACCTTAGTGAGGAAAACAAATGTTGCAGCGTTTTGTGTACATCTTTAGTTTTCTCTTTTGCAATGATTCTCAGAAGAATCCTTTTTCAATTATGAATCTTGCTGAATAATTAACCGCGTATAGATTTAGGAGAATGGGACATCAAAGGCAACTGCTGAAGCAGACTGGAGGGAGAAAAAGAATATATGCACATATGGACACAAGTGTCCAGCCCTCAGGAATCATAACTGAGATGTCCTCAAGGTATCCCCTTTTTATTTTATCAGGCTTTGACAAAACTTACAAGTTTTATTTTTCCTGCCAAAGCTGTTTTTATTGAAGATTTCAAGTAGATTGAGAGCAAGAAAAAAGTGATGAGGGGGTACCAGTAAACACAAAAGGGATGTAGGCCAGTTGAGCATTTAAACATGTGAATGACTGAATACATGAAAAAAAAAGAAAGGGGCTGTGTGCCATCACTGTAAACATATGCTCAGATTCTTTCTTGAAACTATTTGAGGAAAGCTTGAACTCTGGTAGACAGTAACATTCTTTCCCAGAACAGCCCTGATGTGCTTTAACAAAAACAAAACAAAACTATGAAGCAATGTAGATGGAGGTAATAAACTAGACATAACCATGCAGTAAGATAGCATTCAAACAGATAATGCTCATCAGGATTGCCAACTGCAGGACTAGATAGTCTCCAGACTCCAAGTATCTGGTGTGTGCTACTATCTGCTGTGTTACTTGTCTCTAGTGATCAGATTCCTAAACTTGCTGCACTCACAGTTTAAAAATAACCCAGCACCAAAGAGGGAAGGAGGGAGAATTAAAAGCCAGATTAAACTTGCTGAGTAGAAAATTTTCTGCTGTTTTCTGTCTGTCACATTTGTTTGGAGACTGGTACAACAGCAGGCTGCATAAACACTTTCTGAAGTGTCTTTTTTGGCAGCTAGTCTTTTTTATGATATCGTTCATTAATGTGGATTCTGATGTATGGCTGACTAACTTTTCAATTTTGAGGATTTTTTTTTTAAGTTTTCCTACTTTGCTTATTTGTACCAAGGGGAAGAAGGTGTGGTTTTGTTTTTTCTTTCCAAATCCTGTTCTGTATGTAAATAGTGAATTTGCCACTAAGACCATTTCAGTATTTCAAAATAGACAGGCTACACTGTACAAATTTTATGAAATGATTTTGGGAAGAGTGTGATCTGGGACATGGTTTGCCCATCAGCTAAGTTGCTAATGCTTAAAGATAAACATCTGCTTCTTTCTATGTAGCACTCAATTACCAGGACTGTATTGTGGTGCTTTTCAACTGATTGATGATGTCACCTTCCCTAGGCACTCTTACCCAGTGCTTTTCAGTGGTGCCTGCTGTTTTTGTTGAATCAGAGCTGCTTGCAGGCTGCTTGCATTGCAGCTAGAGCTATGACACACTAACTGTGGATCTTCCTTTTCAAGGAAGCTGGAATAAATTCACTTGAAGGAAAAAGTGAACTTACTAACCGTACAGCAAGGTGACCACAAGGCACTAGTGGAGAAGGATAAAACCATTATTGCACTTGATTGTGCTTTAATCTTAACACTTAGGTTTTGGGGGCATCCTGCAGTTTCAGATTATTTTTGCCATTTGGATCTGGAGCTTCTACCGACGTTCTATCAAAGTTGTTTGACAAGTAATGCCTTTCATCAGGAAACATCTGCTGTATGCATATGTAAGTATGAATGTACTTGAAAAACTTTGCTTCAATTTAAAGCCTAAAGTATTGATCACAATCAATTCAAATGATGGGAAATAAGGTTGCTAAGGTGTCCAAAGAAAGGTATGTATAGGTACACTGAAAATTGTTCTTAATTATAATCTGTTGAATGAATGAAAGCTTATGGCTGAGCTATGGTTTTCCCAAGTTCTCAGAAATTAAGTAAAAATGATTTTAAACTGAGACAGGGGAGGTTTAGGTTAGATATTAGGAGGAAGTTTTTCACACAGGAGGTGGTGAGGCACTGGAACAGGTTGCCCAAGGAGGCTGTGGATGCCCCATCCCTGGAGGCATTCAAGGCCAGGCTGGATGTGGCTCTGGGCAGCCTGGGCTGCTGGTTGGCAACCCTGCACATAGCAGGGGGTTGGAACTGGATGAGTATTGTGATCATTTTCATTCCAGGCCATTCTATGATCATAAGATCATGTTCACTTGTTCACATGTTACTATGTTTTCAAGCTTTTCCTTCTGTCAGAGATCTAGATGTTTGTGTTTTGCAGCTCTTGACATGAGTGTTTTTAAGTAAGGCATGCCTCTAGAGCAGACTTTTTAAATTAACATAGAGAATGTTTCAAAATACAGTCATTGCTATATGGAAGTACTTAACCTAGGATTCCATTCTCAGTTCAGTACTGAGTTGTGTTTGACCTGCATCATTAGCTGTGGTTTTTAAAACAATCTACTGAATGCTTAATAACTGGAAGAAACAGAATGCAACTCCCATACTCTACCTGGGCACAAATGAGGAACTTTGTGTTTAAAACCAAACCATCCCCCAAAGTAATGCAACGGTCAGCAAGATGATTTCCATGTCACTGGAGAACCTGGTGCAAATTGTAATTGCAACCAAGTGTTGAAGGCTTTTAGAATACAGACAACACTCAGATGCTTATTGTTTGAGTTTGAACTTCCACAGAGAAGTAATCACATAAAAGATCAAGGTGTCTCTTTATTACTAGCTGCATTATCCTTGCCTCGTAAACATACAGCAGTGATTTTACAATATTCTTTTACACAGTACGATGGCAGGCACAAAGGGAAGAGAGAATGCGCAATGAGCGTAACTAACCATGCATGGGTAGTAGTGGACATAAATTCAGTAGAGTATAACAGAAATAACAGCTAAGGCTTGGTACGAATGATACTGAGCTACTGTAGCCCATTGGTGTGTTTTCAGAAATGCCTCACTAGTCAGATTCTCATTTAGTTGTTAGAATCAGGAACTCTGTTATCAATACACCGGTGAACCATCGTACATCAGTGACTCACGAGGTCTCATTCCTGAGAGCAAAATTGGCATAGAATCACAGAATGATTTGAGTTGGAAGGGACCTTTAAGGTCATCTATTTCCACTCCCTCTATTTAAAACAGTACTTGCAAACTGTGATATAGTGAATTTTGTGATCGCTATTGATCTTGCTAGAGTTTTATAAATACAGTAGGCTACATTATTATTGTTCTAAGACATATTTCAGTGTAGCAATTCCACCTTAATATTTAAAACCCATATCCTCCTTAACCAGCATACTTTCCTAGTCCCTTCACTATCAAAGCCTTTGCTATCTTGCTATTTTAGTACTCATCTACCGCCTCTTTCCATTCTTAGCTCTTCCATGTGTACCTCATATACTTTCTGGATATTTTTTTCCCCATCCTTCCACTGAAGTAATTCTGTCATTTCACATAATGAACATGACGAATATCAAGACGTGGACACTCACTGAGGGAGAAGAACAAGAAGTGCCATTACCGCATGAAGGAATTTATCTTAAAAACGTTGCAAATTATAATACAGCTTTGTTCATATGTAACAAAATTAATTATTCCCTAGAACCTCACCACACATTAATCATCTATTTGACACCTGTATTTGAGCATGCCATTGATTTCAGGATTGCCAGACAGGCATTTTATCACTCAGTAAAATGAACTAGCTAGGAATCATCTAACACCTATTTTCAACGTGGATAGATCAACGTCACCGTCCATCATTAACGTGTTGGAAAAAAAGCTGGGTTTTATGGATTCCCTGACACCGGGGAAAAGGCGTTTAGCTATTGCCTACACACTCATTTTCAAAAGTTTCATTTCAAACCTCCCTTTATTTCTTTATTTCTCCCTTTATTTGGTAAATTAAATCAACTCTAGAAGTCCAAACTAAAACACTGTAAAAGTATTTAGAAAAAAGAAAAGAGTGGGCAATGGGCATTTTCATGTTTTGCAGTTAGAAAATTATTGAAGTGAACTTTGTTTGGAAGTTTCTCATACAACAGAGGATAAAATTTTGTTGATAATTTTCTTATTTAAGTACACTAGGCTTCTCTGCATTTCCTTTTAAAAGAAAATTGTATGTTAGAAAAAAAATCATTATTCCTATCTTCAGATCTATTGGATTTTCTCTTCTCTAGTCAGTCAACAGATTAATAGCAATATCATGCCACAATATTTTAAAAGATTTTGAAAGCACTTTTCAAAGAACAGCAAAATCTACTTAAACACAGCCTCTTGTCTTGCCAAACTCTGTGAACTGTTTTTGTTCCTAGCTCTAGAATAAAGGCCTTGGATAATCCAGACAAAATACCAGTCTTTAAAGTGGAACGCTTACATAAAGAAATGCATTTGTTAACTTTAATATCAAGACTTTATCAGGCTAGTCCTCAAACAGTCAGCCTTCAAGGGTAGCAATGACGTTTTCTTCCATTAGTCTTTTTTTCGTTTTTTTCCAGCTTACTGCCAGCAACAGTAACTGGTTTGTGACTGTCTTCTAATATCTTCTAAGCAAATGACTAAACAAGATTCACATGTTTCTTCTGAATGCTAAATATACTGCAATCCATGCTGGGCAAACTCACTGTGTGCATCACAGCACATGGGTTTCCTCTGTGGTTGGTACAGACAGGGTGTTCTGAACTACCGGTATGATCTTTGATTTGTTCCTGAGTGAAAGCACAAATGTTTCTTCTAGATGGATGTCAGACTGTAGAAATGGACAAAAATGCATGCAAGAAATGGAAAAGTCCTTATTCAAGTGCACCTGTTGGGCTGGGCTCGGCTCCCTAAATCCCATGGCCAAGGTTCAAGGACAGGAATCATTCCTGACCTTGGAGGTTCATCCTCCTGCTCAGGCATTATAGACACTAAAAAGCTGTGCATCACTGGATGTGGGAAAGGCAGTCACAGGCTACAAATGAGTAGATTTTCCCTACGTGATTTCTATGTAGTACTTCCTTTCCATAATGCTTGATGCATACCTGACTTCACAATTCCCCAGGCCAGAGAAAGCCCAGTCAGATGTAACTTGGCTCTGTTTTGACCAGATGCAGGAAAAGTTTCCTCTGTCATGCTGTTTTTATTCTTACTTTCTTTTGATGGAGGAAGAAAACTTTTTTGTTGGTCTCAAGACAAAGTTTGCAAATTCTGCTAGCCTTTGTTTTTGAATTTCTAACAGGGGGTTCAGATTCTTCACGTCTATAAATGAGTACTTTACAAGAGCCTACAGTCTCACTTATTTACACTAGCAAAGGAACTTGCCCAGTTCAACTACCATACGTGCAGCTTGACATTTGAATGGAACTGCAATTAGCAGGGTTATTTGTGTTTAACTTTATTTAGCACCTTATCTTCCTGCAACATTCTTGTCCCCGTACCAGCATCAACCATGAACCCAACACAGCTCTTACTAGTTCTGTTCTATTCTGGGATAGAAAAAATCCCCAGCAAATCCAAAAGAGAAACCAAACCAACCAAACAAACAAACCAAAACAAAACCCAGCAGCAATCCAGATCAAAAGAGGAAGATTCTCTTCAGCTCTGGGGAAAAAAATACATTAACTAAATGTCTTTGCAAAGGCTTTTATTAACATGATACATTCACTCACATGGCAGTTAAGCAACTCATAACTCACTCCAATACACAGGAAAGTTATCGAAATCTTCAAAATAGCCTGGTATTTATTACCAAGCATGTGCAACCTTCCACACAAGTGCTGGTGAGGGACTCAGCTGGCAGGCAATGCAATCCCATGGAGCTATGCTTATTGTTCTACAGCCTGCTAATTACTCAGCTATTTGCTCCCCTCTATTACTGTAGTATCTAAGACTGCAAGCCTGATGGCCAAACCCTTATTCACAGAATTGTTTGAGCTGGAAGGGACCCTTAAAAGCCATCTAGTCCAGCTCCCCTGCAGTAAACAGGGACACTAAATCAGGTGCTCAGAGCTCTGTCTAGCCTCACCTTGAACGTCTCCAGGAATGGGGCATTCACCACCTCTCAGGGCAACTTGTGCTAGGGTCAAACATATAAACCCATATCAAGCCTGTTCTTTTTACTCCTATTAAAAGCAGCACCGTGGCAGAACCCAGGCTGGTTCGGAGCTCTCCTCCCCACTGCTTAACATCTGAGCAAAGGAGCCCTGAAGGCTCTGGCATTTCAAATTTGAAGGCGATGGCTCATCCCATGGGTCGTGCCACTGACAGACCGCAGCCCTGCAAAAACCTTTTCTGGAGCACTTTGTCCCCACGGGAGCCAGCAGGAACAGCAGGACAGGAAAAGCTGCTGGGTGGGGGGTGCTGGTAGCTGCACCCCGGCTGTCTATGGAAGAGGACGTCCACAGAAGAGGTCGCGTGCGCGCTGCTGGCTGCAGGTGTGCGTACAGGTGTGGGGAGCAGCGCCTCCGGGCGGGCGGCCCCAGGGTTGCGGGCAGGGCACGGCCACGCTCCGATCCGCCCCGTCTCGGCTTCCCCCTCACCTTTCCTGGCCGGGAGCCGCCCCCGAGGGGCCGGGCCAGCAGCGGCGGGAGGACACCCGGCTCTAGCCGGCGGCACCGTGCGGCAGCGCAGCCCCGACGCCTCCGCCTCAGCCATGTCCTCCAGCTCTCCCCCGGGCGAACACAAGAGCCGGAGCCTGGGCCGGCTTTCCCTGCCTAGGAAGGGCAGTATGACGCCCGGCAAGAAGCCCCCCTCGCTGGAGCTGGCCGAGAGCGTCCCGAACGCCCACTACACGCCGCTCCCCGAGGGGCAGGGCGGGCGGCCGCCGGCAGGCAGCGGTCCCGCAGCGACGCGGGAAAGGCCGCCACACGTGAAGAGCGATGTGGTGGTGGTGGGCGCGGAAAGCTCGCGGCCCCCGGTCAGCCTGGACCCCCGCGTCTCCATCTATAGCCTCCGCAAACCGCTGCTGAGCCGCAGCAACATCCAGGGCCGGGTGTACAACTTCTTGGAGCGGCCGACGGGTTGGAAGTGCTTCGTGTACCATTTCACAGTGTGAGTAACCGCCCCTCGCCCTACCCACCTGCGTCTGGGGCCCGGGGCTGGCCCTGAGGGAGCGGCGTCCTCTCCCGGCTGCTGCTGTCTGTAGGTGTGTGACGCTACGGTACTCCTGCAAGGAGAGCAGCGCGGCTGAGCGGAGGGGACGCTCTGCCCTTGTAGAATTAATTTCCATCGCTTTTTCTAGTTTGGACCGACTTTTAGTTCTCTCTGGTCCGAGTGCCACCGCTGCTATTTTCAGTCAGGAAGGAGGATGATTCTGGGAGGATGTTAGAGCTGCGAGCGAGTTAGAAACGTTGAGTGTAGCCACCAGAGGTCTGTGTCCACCCTCAGCCGTCGCCTGCCGGTTGCTGGGGGGATCTCTGCAAGCGAATCCTTGAGAGATCAGTGCTTTATAATCGTGGGAGGTTTGTGTGGCCCTCGAGAGGTCTTAAAAGTAGGGAACAAGGTCAGGCTGAGGCAGGAGACCTGTTCATGTCTCTGTATTGATGGGTTGATGGATGGATTAGATGGTCTTGGTAGTCTTTTACGACCCTAATGATGACTGATTGCGTACATGTGCATGCCTATATGTCCTACATACATATGTGCTTATTTCAAGAACTAGAGGTGATAGCATTTTTCAAGCCTGAAGATAAAGACTTCTGTTGAAATTTAATTACTGTGATCTTAAAGTATTCAGATCTCAAATTCTACAGTAACTTTTATTTCTAAGCAAATTGAGGCTCGTGTGCCAGTTTTCCACATTTTGGGATTCTGGAGTGAGGTAAATGGTACCAACTTTGTTTTAGCGGAGAGGAAGCAGCTGTAATCAGAGTGTATTTCAGTGGGAGTTGGCTGTATACAGCTGCTGAGATAATTGTGGGTCCTGCTCTGTTTCAGATGCCATTAGATGACAAAACAACTAACGGCTGTAATTATGAAGTGTCAAATTGTGAACAATATACAACACTTTGAGGAACAGGAAAATCCCTAAAAGGAGACTGAAGCAGCCTTCTTTCATAGTATTGACACTTTTCTGGTGTGTAAAAAGTGCAGGCAGTAAACCACGTTGAGTATCTCACCTAATTTTCAAATCTTAATGCTGATCTTAGGAAAAAACATCCTGGAGAAGTCTATTAGATCTATTTATTTCGGTAGGAATCTAGCCTGAATTGTAACTGTTCTCACACATATTAACTGTACGGATTAATCCTGACTGTGCCAGGATATTAGGATATGCACAGCAAGCCCATTGCCCGCCTCTCCTTCAGTACACTCCTGTTTGTGCTATGAGCATTACCTCTGTGCTTCCCTCTTTCCAGTAGAACTGTTTTTGATGCAGTGGTGAATGACAGCAATAGCAAATATTCTCAAGTTTTTTAACTAAGCATTGCACAAGTTCCTTGTCTTAGGGCTTTAAGGGACAGGGTGTACTCCTGTCCTGATGCGTTTCTTGCAAGGCAGTCTGTAAGTGTGGTCTGTATGTTTTCAGGCAGCTCCACTCAAATTTCCCCCAGCAGAGGAAATTGAGTTTGTACCAGCCTGAACCATCCCAACATCTTCTAATTTCTGTGGCCTATAAGCCTGCACACTCTGTACCTGTGATAATGTTTCAGGTTTCTGGTCTTCGGTCCATACCCCTCCAACTCTCTTACTTTATGCTGGACCGAGGAATGCTCTCTTTGAGTACTGCTGCTGCCAGCAAGATGTTGAGTATTGGTTGCTTAATTCCTGCAGTGCATGAGCTTGGGATTAAAATTAACGGGAAAGGCAGACAGTTGATCTGATTTGGGGAAGCTGTTCTGGAGGAGATGTGGGACCTGATTTCTGCATTGGTTTGTTAGAATTTTGTGTGCAGAAGCCCCTTGCCAAAATCAGCTCAAGATACCGATGTCACTTACCTAGACCCTCTTTGTCATTCCCTCTGCTGGCTGCCTCCTGCTTTGTTCTGGGGGATTTCAATTGCATGAGAGGTCTCAGTTTCTCTTACAGGTTCAGGGGATAAGAAGGCAGAACAGGACCAGTGTTACAGAGTAATGTTAAACTAGTGAATAAAGACCAAAACTGGGTAGGTTTCTGGCCAAGATGTTGCCTGAAGATAGGAGTACAGTGGTCTGTATTTTCTCTCTATTGCACTCATCTACACCATGTAGAGTATGTAGCTATGTTCTTGGTTATAGACTGAAAGGATAGACTTAAAGGATTCTGTACTTAAAGGATATCTATAGAATAATCAAAGTATCTTTTTCTGGACCTGTGCTTCTGGCTGTTTAAAGCCTGTTTATTAAGCAAGAAAAGCTACATCTCCTGACTATCACACAGATTGACAATATATGAAAACCTCTTCTCTAAGAGGTGAAATGCGTGTTCTTTCTCTCTTGGTAATGTTTTTGATTTCCCAGGATAATGAGATATCAAAGTCACTGATTAAATCTATTGAGCTCTGCAAAAGTCTCTTCTGAGTTGTTTTATTTACTCCTGAGCGAGCAGAATAATAAATGGATTATTGTACCTAATTTATACTCTATTTCTCTAAGCTGTAGCAGTAGTTTCTATGGGGAGAAGGAATGGAGAAAGGGCTATTAATTTGCCACTATAAATGGCCTGACTGAAATACTAGCAGAAATGATACATCAGCAATGTTGCATTGAATTTCATTTAAATACACAAAGTGTATAGTATATGTATGCTGAATTCTACCTGTGCAAATAAAGAGCTGGAAATTTACATGCATAGTTTCTGCAAACACAACTGATGGTTGCTTAGGAACTTGGATTTTGTACATCAGAGTCAGAGCTTGCCCTGTGGCATGGTTATATGTAAATGTCCTTCTGGAGCCACCAAACCCGTGGTGAGGTTTGGTCACAGGTGAAGGAATGAGTGGGTGCCACTGTTCTCATTGACCTTTGGAGCTAGGGCATCTTATCACACTTATCTTAGCTGCGTGCCTTGAGATACTGGCTTTGAGTGGTGAAATGTCCTACAGTATTAGCCAATCATGTTTTGAGGCTGTATGAAGAGGTGATGGGGCAAAAGGATCTTAATTTCTGTCTTTATAGTGACTCGTCGAAATCCCGAGGCTCTGTTTCTGTGTTGGAAATGACCGTAAAGAACGAGTCCTAGATTTCCAAGAGGGATGGGTTTCTTTTCACCTTCTGTAAATAGTTCTAAATCACATGTCTTAATGTGTTTGAAGAAACTTAAGTTATGAGCTTTCTGGTGTTTTCTTTAGTCTTCTGTTTGGCAAATAACTTCTGGCAACATGTACTGTGTGCTGACTTCCTGTGCTCTTTGAAGTGTTGGCCATTATCAGTGAAAAAAAACTCACGAGTAGATGGATCATTGGTCTGTTCATGTATTGCAACTCTCTTATGTTGCCATGCAAGATAAGTCCTCTATCTTATCTTTGCATTGATTTATGTACCCGTTTCAATTTACTTTGCTTTTGTATATGTTCGGTTTAATCAGCCGTGATTGTGATTGAATTTTCTTTGAATCCTGAGGTGTTTACATAAGCTTGGGCTGGCTGGTGGCTGGGATCTGGGAGACCTGTCTATAAAGGCAGATGGCAACTCAGAAGTGTGAATGCAGAGATGAGGAGAACAGGCAGCTATGTGGGCTGCTCCAAAAGTAACGCCTCCTATTTTATTATGTTGGCCCAAGACATCAGAGGCAGATGGATGTTAATGGTATGGCAGTAGAAGTTGAACCTTCCCACCAATATTCATACATTTTGTTGATGTGTGACCGATGGGAGCAGAGAGGCAGTCTGGCAAAATAGTGTCTGACACGGAAGTGTGGATGAAACAAAGTGGTGTCATTGAATTTCTCCACGTGGAAAAAGTTGCACCCACTGATACTCACTGGCACTTGCTGAGCATTGGTGAAACCCATAGCTCAAGGTGGTGACTATTTGGAAAATAGGGTTTTGTAGATCTTCAAGATCTACTGCTCACGGAGTGTGTCTGGACAAAATGAAGTGGAAACACGGTGACAAACGTAGCTTCCTCCTGCCTTATCACAAAATCGAGTGATTTGTTCACAGCAAAGTGGGCAACTTTTTGCAACCTTTTGTGTGAAATAAAAGGAATCAGAAAGAAATCTTTCCCTATTCCCAGAGAGGAGATGAGCTTTTGCCTGGACCATTACCAAGCTGGCTGAATGCGTAAGACAGCATGCTCGTGGTTAGGAGTTGCCACTGCAGAATTTGCTCTGTTGCCAATCATTCAGATACTGATGTTTTTGAGTCTTGGCCAGATTTCTGATACAGGGCTTTGAAATCAGTTTCTTCGCACGTTGGGTACCCTCAGTGATACTGGAGAAGAAGTAGTCCAGAAAAAGTGTGTAATTAACACCAGAATTTGACTTGGTATCCTACCAAAAATGTCCAGTCATGTACAGCACATATTTTCAAGGAAGACGAAAAGTTTATTCGATAGTATTTTAAATCTTATTCAATGAACAGAGCACGATAATTTCATGCTGTGTGAACCAAGTGACAGCTATAACATTAATTATTTTTGTTCAGCCCAGGTATTGTGCAGAAGGAACTTAGCTGTTTTTCTCCTCCTTCCTTCCCTGCTGCTGCATGACACGATACAGCTGTTTTGCTACAATTTTGCATGAAGATGCTTCTTTGGACTTGTGCAATAGAGATAGTATTTGTGTTGGCCAGCATACAGCTTTTCTCTCTTTTGTTGTGCTGTATTTCCCAACCTGTGACTTGACAGAAGCTTGGAGCTTGAAACTGCATGAGGCAGGGGAACTCTGTGGGGACAAAAGAGCCTTTGCTATTTTACTGATGATGTTCAAGCTTTTGAGTAGCTGATGGGAGCAGAAAGCTGTAAACTTCAGAACGCTAACGCTCAGTGAAGACCAAGTTGTGTGTGATGGATGAGCAACTCTGTGGAATCTGTGCAAGAGGTGATAAATGTTATCAATTTGGGCAGGCTTTCCTGCAGGTAGGCTTTCTCCTCTCTTTTCCAATCATCTTTCCAATTTAACACTCTGAGTTCTTCTCTTGTGTTTGCTTTCCTCTGGGAGAATAATTATTCTAGCTTTAAAAGTTGCACATGAATGATCTTAAGAAAACAAGTAAGTGCAGTATTCACATTTCTATATCTGTCAAATGGTTGGCTGGGCAATTCTGGCACACTTCTGTGCCCTAGCTCTTCTAGTTCCAGGAAAAAGAAAAAAAACAAAAACAAACATGTAAGGCTGTCTAGATAGGCCTTTTTCAAAACCTTCATCGCAATTGAATCAAAGCTGAAGTTGGGATTCAATTGCAGTGAGCTAATTAGGCTGAGCTCCAAGTGCCTGAGCGGATGTATTACAAACAGCAGTGCCAACATATGCTGTTGGGGGCTATGCAGAGGCACAGTGTTTTGCTGACTGTAAACTTTGCAGTACCTCATTAATTCTGTGTGTTAATAGATTGTTGAATGTCCTCTGGTGGCTGAACACAAAAGCTGTGAGCGCTTGCTCATTCAGTTTCAGTTGTAAACTACTTTCTTGTTGGGGGCAAGGTGTTTTCTTCTGCCATCAAGAGGTCCAACACGAGTTTCAAATAAATTGGAAAGTTGCCAGTTGCAAATGAGCCTAATGGATACACTTATTTGAGCCAGAGGCTGGGAAGAAGGATGTCTGGTGAGGTTTTTCTGTAATGTACTGGTTCTTTTCATGCAGTCATGCTTCATCAGCATAAAGTCCTGTGAGATCCATTATAATATCTGTCATAGGAGAGCGCATGTTTGCAAGCTTCTACAATGGTAGTAACAACTATATTTTTAGCACCTACCAGCCCCACATGTCATAACAGAGACTGCTCGTTTCTTAAACGGGAGTTTCTTCCCTTAGCACCCACAGTTTTCAAAAGAAAACTTAGAATCTGGAAAATTCACAGTTTGAAAAAGTAGGCAGGGTAAGGTAAAGCTTTCTCAAAGCTTAGGACAACCAGCATGATAAAAGCAAACGTTACTTCTGAACTGCCCCAGCATCAGATCTGCCTGTGAAGTAAGTTAATGTATTGTCCAAAACCTTCCAGTGCTTGTTTGTTTGTTGTTGTCTCTGTATGCAGGGACTTAATGCAAGGAATACCATAACCTACAGCCATGGACATTTGTTCATTTGAAAGCTATAAGCTACTGAATATGGGAAATTATACTACAAATTACTGGATGGCCTCGAGATACTCTTAGCAATCTGCCTGGTGTAAGTTTTATTACTTTTTTTATATGTTCTTCACCGCCAATATGATGTTTTTAGTGTTTTATGAAAATGTTAACCGAAGCCAAAATAAACCTGGTACAGGGTTTCTGCATTTCTTTTCTTCTGCAAATATTGGTCCTGACCTTTGAATTTCGTATTGGTGTTTTCAATGGGAATATAAATCTCACTAGTGCCAATGAACTCAGATGTCATTTGACAATAACATTTGGTCATATTTGTAATAGAAAACTGAAAGGTATTTCATAGGTAGGAGTAAAACCTTATCTTCTGGTTTATCTTTTTTTTGCTGGGGTTATTTAAAAAGTAAATGCTTTGTTATATAACTTGATTTGAGTTTATTCAAATGAGGTATACGTAGTTCTTAGTTAGGTTGGGCATCAGTGAACTCCAGTGCTTGGAATTCAGTAATCCCTTCTGCAGATGCACTCCCTCAAGTCTTGGGAATACATCTGAATTTTTTCAAATTTTTAACAGTATTTTTTCTTGTGACATTAATGCAACAGACTTTTTTTTTTTTTTAATGGATTGGAAGACAAAATTGGTTCATTGTCTGGGAACAGAATGTGAGTGAAATGGGAAGTTTCCATCAGGTGACTTTTCTGTAGTTTTTCTCCATACATGAAATTGAACAGCAGAGGCATGCTGCTGGTGGCAATGACCACAGCTTTCCTCATCCCTGGTACCAAGTTTGCAGCTTGTGGTGAACATATCTCCTTCTGTGAAGTAAAGAATTGCCTTCCAGGAATGTTAATTCCTGCAATAGCTATTCCTCTCCTAGCTGAATCACTTGGGCTGGACCCTTCTCTTTCGCCACATCCAACTAACAGCTGAAGTAAAGGCGCCTTGTTACTTGTAAGGATGTTGAGAAGTAGAGCAAAGGAGAACAGCTGCAGGAAATAACTGCTGCTCATCCTTATGTTCTCTGAGTGCTTCTGACCAACTGTCTGTGAAAGGCAAGGAAGAGGGAGAAGGAGACAAAAGGAAAGATCTTCTGTGGTATGGCTTTAAAATAAAAGAAAGCATCCTATGCTGATCCTATTAAGAATCAGTGTTGTTTTCATTCTGTGAAATAAAAGCTTTACCCATCATTTATAAGCATAGGCATGTGGTCCTTCATTTCTTACTAGCCCCATTCTTAGGTAGATTTGGTTGTGAGATTATCCATTTTGTTTGGTATTTACTACTTTGTTATTCATGCTTCACTGTCTTGGAAGACACTGAAATGTGGTCAAACCAGATAACGAGCAAATAAATAAAAGTGCATTGCTTTATCCATAGCGTGAGTAAACTTAATGTGATTATATGCTGTTATCTTATCAGTGAACCAGAAAATTTTGATAATGCATTATCTCAACACTTCACAGAAAATAAAATAAACCTCTTCACTCGGTGTTTCCTCTGTCAACAGATCATCCAACATCCTACTGCTAAACAGGCCGAGCTCCCCATTTTGGCTGTGTATATAACATTTGGTAGGTAGAGATATGTGAGCAGTCATGTTCCTTGTATGCCTTCATAGTTCTGTTCGTTCAAGAGAGCTCTCTGTAGCTTTGTTTGCTGTTATGGCATGATCTTATTTGGATAACTGTGTTTGAAGAGTAAGAATGAGGAGAGTGCTACAGGAATCACGAGGGTGAAAACAAGGCCTTCAGATTTTATAAATGCAAGACTGTTGCTGTATTTGTCTTAATTTTAGCCCTTCTTGGGCTTGTCAATTGCTTGTTGCACTGCCAAATATTGTGATTATCTTGATGACTTTTGTGGCAGTCTGTTTTATTTTTTTGGCTTCAGTATGAAACATTTGCCAGCTCCCACTGTAGAGATGAAGACTGAGAAAGTGAGCAGACTGGGGGGAAAAAAGGTCAGGTACTGTGAAAAGAGCATAACCACTGTAGCAATTACGAGTGGAGAGTAAAGAAAAAAAATGGGAAGTTGTCCTATATGTAAATATTATTCATACATACATACATATATGTATCTTCTATCAGATTCTTGATACTTGTTTACTTACGCCAATAATTTGCTGATGAAATTGGCACTATGTGAATAGGAAACAGAAGCTGAGAGTATGTACTTCCACAAATGTCTGGACCGACTGAAAAAAATCTCCAGGGAGAGTAAGAGATAGAAAACGTGGTGTCATAACTTACTGTAAAGAAAAACCACTAGGAGAGTGCAGGATAGGTTGTTTGATCTTCAATAAATTAAACAGGTAAGGCATACAATGGTCTTTATAGCATAATCTGGATTTTTCCTTTAAGAACAACTGTCTCGTGGCAATGGCAAGGATAGTGCAGCAATTCATTACATTGTCTGGGAAAGCTGTTGAATATCTTTTCTGGAAGGCTGGAAGCTCAGGCCGGACAAGTATTTCGTGGGGTTCACCAAAGCATAGTTGGTCTTGCTGTGGGACAGGTGTCCAGGAGTGTGTGTTAGTACTTGAAAGGGTATGTCCTAATAGTGGGAGTCCACAATTTCTGTACCTTGAGGTACTTGAGTTCACTCATATTAGGCGCATGTGTGTGACGTGGCAGATTGATGCTCTTTGTCTACAGCTGTTCTGGCTCTTCCTCTGAAGCACCTTTACACCTCTCAGCCCAGTTCAATCCAAAAACCCCTTTGAGTTTTTTGAGAATGGACTTATTAAACATGCCTTTGCTACTGATGACATGTTTATGCTCCGTGCAACAGCCAGATGTCTTTGGCACTGGGATTTTAGGGCACATGAGAGTACGTTCTGCATATATTTCTTTCCACTACTGATCCTTGCTATACACTTGAATCAGATGGAGTCAACTTTTAAGACTTCTGTTGTTACTATAGTAACAAGATGTGGTTCTTTCCCATCTAGCTTGTTCTGTCTCACTATTGAAACAAGCAAAATTCCTTGGGATGTTATATGTGTCATAGATCAGGATTTGAATACACCATGTCTGAATTTACGGGCTGATTTAACAGCTAGCAGCTGATAGAGATCTACCAGATTGTGTGTGGGTGACTCTTCTCACATGGCGAGGAGAATTGATCGTTTTGTCAGGGTTTCAAAGGAGTTTTCTCCTTTCTAAACTCTTCTGGCATCTTAATCATAAGCAATGACAACGTTGTTGCTGAAGCAAATATCTTGTGTGCTTTAGATGTCTTTTGGAAAGTGGATTTGTATACTTTATATCCCTCTACAGAGAAATTTAGAAAGCATCTGGTATGTTAGAACTAACCTCTACCTGGTAGCATGCATGAAGTGGATCTGAACTATTCACTACTTTGTGCTGTTTTTTACTGCAGTGGTTCTTGTTGTTACTGTGGTTTTGTTTTTCTCAGCTTTCTCAGAATAGTCAGGCTTGTTATCCTCGACAGCAAATCTCAGAGGCCTGGATCTTGGACAGAGTTGCCTGAAATCATTTGCTATACTCCTGTTATTTTGCAGATTGCTCCCTCCCTCCCCCTCTCTCTTCCTCCTCACCCCTTTTCTGTTACTGCTCTGTAGTGAGACTTGAACCTGGGCATGCTATGAGATAAATTCTCTCGTATCTTGGGGATGAAGTGTTTTATTGCAAGAACTTCCTAATTTAAGAATGCAAGGAGATGTCAACCTATTAGGATCTTAACAGAGTTGAGTGATCTGGTTCTCAAGTGACAGGTGGTGGCTGTGCCATTGAGAACCACTAAGAAGGATATTCCTTGTCCCAGCCTTTGAGCCTTGTTTAAGAGTAGATTGTCTTATAAGTAGTGTGCTTTTGTTTCATGATAGCATGTGACTATTTTGAGTTTCTTTCAGGCTTTTCGTTAGCCCATAGGTAAGATAGTAACAGGCTGTTTTTTTTTTTTTGTCCTCCAAGAGAAATTTCTCTGTGGTGACTTCTGTATTTTGTAAGGATTTAAGAGGGAGGGAAAGATGAGACTTCCATCAGGTAGATTTGGATCTGAGAGGGAAACCACCCAGGCTCACTCTTCAAACATGATAAATCTGCAGTGTTTCTCAGTGAGGTGCCTGTATATCTACAGTGGATGTGTTGTATGTGTATTTTATGCATTTCTAGGGGTTCTAATTACTGCTTCTCCTCTCTTTGTGAATTTAGGAGCAAAAATATCATAAATACATGCTCTAAGTATTATAAAGACTTTTTTTTTGTTGGTTTTTTTTTTTGTTCTGACTTAATGGAATTTTAGTTTTTCTTCCTCCCTACACTGAAACTTAGTTGATGCTTTCAATTGGTGCTTGCCTATGTTGATTGATTATTTTATCAATGCGACCTTAAGGAGAAGCTAACAAAAATCTCATCCAGGTTAAGTAAATCTGCTGCTGCAGGTGGAGTAACCCAAAATAATGAATTTTAGTTCTGTTTTTTTCACAGCTAAGTCTGTGATGTACAATAACCTACCCAACGCACCCAGGTGCTCTCTGAATTTTGCAAGCACTTGGCAAGAATTTTGCAGAGTAGATTAAGGCCATCATTCTGTCTTTTTTCCTGCAATTCTGAGCTTAAAGCATAAGATTTAAATTTATCTTTTACAGTAGTGCAACTGATCCTAAGAATATATATGAAAAAATATGTTTTTGTGCCTTCTGTTTGCTTTTATCAATGCTATCTTCTTTGTTAAAAGTGATGTTTCTATGAGTTTCTTATGTTTCAATTGCCACCTATTAAGGAGAAAACAAATAAATCAATAGTTTCATTTAAACTTGCTTATTCAAGCCAGCAATAGGGAGCTCGATCCAATCCATCAGCTGCCTTTGGCTATGGTGTTTACTGGCTGCACCCGGCTTCAAAACAAATGCAGTTCCAGAAGGAAAGAAAGATCTTGTGATGTCAGGAAGAAACTGCCACCTGTAACTGTGGTTCTCATACTCTGTAATTCCATGCTCCTAGCAATGGAAGTCTGATGGTGCTTATGTCATTGTTAGAATGAGGTGCTCTGTATGTTCATTGGAATCTCTCCAAAACTCTGCATCTGTTGGTTAAGCAGACTTGCTTGTTGCTGTCTCTTTATATGGTGCCTCTCTTTGTCGGCCCCCCCTCCTACATCTCCCAAATGCTTTATTCTCTGGCACGTAGAAGAAGCTTTGTATTCTGCTGAACATCAGCCTAGGGAAAATCGTGCAATTTGGGGGCAGGAACTGAAGGCAGGAATTAAATCCTATTGGAGTAAAGTGCTCCATGGGTGGTAAATAATTAACCAGAATAAAATTTGGGTTTGCCACAGAGATTAGCATGCAGTTTGTAAGAGGTGACCAGTATTACAGGGCACGTCTTTTCAAGTATTTTTTGGATACAGTTATGAGAGGCCACAGTAATGAGAGTATTTGTTTTTTCCAGTTCTCCCATTTACTTTATGATAAACACGGGGAAAAAGTAGGGGTTTTTATGGGATAGCTGTAAGGGAAGTGGTGCTATTGCAGTGCTAGGTAAAGATAATATAGCTGCAGGAAAGTCAGACAGCGTGTGCTTTCATTCCCAAAACACAACAGGTGCAATGTCTTCATGTTAAAGAGCTGAAATAAATTGAAATACATGAAATGGAGAAAAACAGCCTGGTCATTAAGGAAAAAAGACTGCCTATAAGTTTGCTCCTTCCTTGTAACTCCACTGCCAGCTTTGCTAGCAGCTTCATTTTACTTTGTTTACAGAAGAGGAGAGGAAGAGACTAGCTCTACCAACACCCCTTGGACTTGAATGAAGCAATGAGGTTTACTGGCTGTAGCTTTCTCTCCACTTAGTATCTCTTAGAGGTTTGATTTCAATCCAGCTGGTTTTAAAAGATGCTAGCATCTCTGCTGCACATCTGAAATGTGAATTACGTTTGTATTGCGACTGCTGTATCAGGCTGGATAAAATTTCAGTAAGCGTGGAGTTAGAGGACCATATCTGCAAACCCTGTCCTCGTGCCAGCTGGCAGGGCCTGAGTTTGTTCTGATAGCCATGATAGGGTAGGGATCTGTGCCCTAACAAAGCTTCTGAAGGGCAAACCTTGTTAGTGTGGGTATTTACCAGCAGTTTTGTGGGGCTAAAAGTTGGCACTGTGCCTGGCAGAGCTAGTGCCTACACAAACCTGGGTAGGCATTGCCATGAAACTTATGGCTCTAAAGTGCAGTGACAGATAGCCAGTCTTTTGTGCTTATCCTGCTCTGCTATCGCACTAGTGCTATGGAGCAGCTTGCTTGCTGTACCTCAGTGTACGTGTTTATACAGTGGCATCAGGAACTGACAGCTGCTTCATAGATAAAGTTTGATCCTTCTTCCATTTTGACCCACAAGTCTATGTGAATTTGTAGGTTGCCTGTTCTAGCTGGAGTGAGTAGTGCAAGCTGAGTCCTGGCATCCAAGTCTGCTGTGGCTCTATGCAGTCACAGCAGTGTTTGGTTTCATGGGAAACTGGCATGCATCTGACAAATGCTGGAATGTCCCAGTCTGTCCTTGGGGTACCGTTGGCATCTTTTGTGGCAATGAACCCCCAGTCAACAGCCTTGACTGTGGGCAAACAGCATCCAAGTGCTCAAAAGCGCTTATCTCCCGTTAGGCAATGCGTTCATAAAAAGCAAAGTCATAAAAACCTTCAGTGGCTGGCAATTCCAGAGCTTACTGTTAGAGTTGAAAAGAAGTCCTGAAGAAAACAGGCTTCTTATCAATTTTAATTGCTAGGCAGTGGAAAGCTGCTGTTTGTTTAGCGTCATCTGGTATTGGTGACTCTGTTTTATGTTGTGTGTTAGAGATATGTTTCTGGCAAGCAATGTTCTGATGAATTCAACAGAAATACTTCATTTCCAGGGGAAATTCTGGTTGCACAATCGAATCAAATGGGTAAAGAAATGCAGAATGAACTTCCAAGGAAAGATTGATCAGAAGTACATTGAGCAGTGTTAAGATGCAAAAGTGTTGTTGGTTGATTCTTTTTTTTAAACCTCTTTATCTTGTTAAATATATTTTTTAAGGAGAACTAGGAAAGGTCTGTTGTTACTATGCTGCAGTAACCTTGCATTGCTGATGAAATGAAGTTCTGCACTACCAATTTTCATAGATTACACCTCTAAACATTATAATAGCGCTTATGCATCTATTTAAATACAGAAACTTAATTAAAATTCTGTTTGTTGTGTAGTCCTATATTCAGCAACAGTTTTAAAATGAAAATTCATGCCACTTTTAGGGAATTGGGCCAGTGGTAAATGCACTTGAGCAATTGCATTCAAAACTGCAGATATTCTTGTTTCTGTAGTCTGTTGTCAGTAACTTTCTGGCTCTGGTATTGCACTGGCTAGAGGTGAAGTGTTGTTGGACCTGGTGCTAACCAGTGTGGAGAAGATCATTAAAAGCATTAAGATATGGAGGCAGCCTGGGCTGCAGTGACCATGCCCTGGTAGAGTTTGTCATCTCAAGGAATGTGGGCCTGGCGAAGAGTGGAGTCAGGACCCTGAACTTCAGGAGAACAAACTTGAGGTTGTTTAAGGAATCGTTAGATAAGATCTCCTGGAAAACTGTTCGTAGAGACAAATGAGTGGAGCAAAGCTGGCTACTCTGTAAGGATGCTTTTCTGAGAGTGGAAGAGTTCTCCATCCCTCAGAATTAGAAAGCAGGCAGAGGAGGCAGGAAACTGGCATGGCTTGGCAAAGACCTACTGGTCAAACTGAGGGAAAAGAAAAGCATGTGCAGTCAGTGGAAACAAGGACGTGTTTGTCACCTAGGAATAAAACAGGGATGCTGTCTAGACATGCAGAAATTAGATTAGGAAAGCCAGGGCACAGATGAAACTGAATTTGGTGAGGTGTTAAAAGCAACGAGGGATTCTGTAGGTACGTTGATCAGAAGAGACAAGCCAAAGAAAGCATGCCTTGTCTGATAAATGAGAAAGGAGGACTGAGTACAAAAGATATGGAGAAGACTGAGGTACTCAGTGAGTTCCTTATGTCAGTCTTCACTGACAGCCAGGATTCTCATATTTCTCATGTCCTTCAACCTCATGTTCCTGAACCTCTTGGTAGGAACTGGGGGAGCCAACTCCCCCCACTGTAAGGGCAGAGCAAGTCCAAGGCCAACTTATAGACTGAATGTGTACACGTCTACGGGGCTGGATGACATGCATCCCAGGGTCCTAAGGGTGCTGGCTGATGTAGCTGCCAAGCCACTCTTTTTGAAAAGTTGTGTCTGTCAGGTGAAGTCTCCAATGACAAGAAAAAGGGAAGTATAGTGATAGGATAAGGGAGAATGGTTTTAAACTAACACATGGATGATTCAGATTAGGTGTTGGAGGAAGTTTTTCACCAAGGGGGTGATGAGGTGCTGGAACAAGTTGCCTAGAGAAGTCGTGCATGCCTCATCCCTAGTCTGGATGGGGCCCTGGGCAGCCTGGTATAGTAATTGATCTAGCAGTTGGCAACCCTGCATATGGCAAAGGGGTTGGAACTTGCTGATCCTTGAGATCCCTTGTAGCCAAGACCATTCTATAAATATATATATATTTAATTAAATTAGATGAATTTGAATTGGCATCAAAGCCAATAGGGGTCTACAACTGGACGAGTAGAAACCGATAGGTGTGCAGGTTTTCAAAATACCAAGCAAACATCTCAAATGCAGAATTACACCTGTGTTAGTTAAAAATATAATAATAATAATAATAAAACAAAAGAACATCTTCAGTTTTAGTTTGACTCAAACTAGAAGCTTCAAAGAAGAAGCTAATATGTGGGGAAAAAAAGAAGTGTACTCCTTGGCAGCTGCCAAAGGGGCAGATTGACAGCAGTTGGCTAATCAGGAGTAGCTGTGATGGAAGCCACTTCTCTGATCTCAGCAGTGCCTCTTAAATAGCAACTTTGGCTGAAAGTCATCTGGGTGATATGTAGCTGAGACTTTCACATGTGGCTTAGGAAGATGTACGGGAACTTTGGATCATGAGCAAGGCTGAAGCTGTTTACATTTAATACTTCACCCTTTTTGTTGAGATGGTCAAGGAAATTGGTTGTTCTGATGGGCAGCTGTCTGTTTGCATCTATTGCCAAAAGAGTTGTAGAGGAATTAGGGAAGGTGAAGAAAGTGATGTCTATAACTGTCCTGCTGGCATCTCAAAGGAATGATAATGAGCACATCTTTATTTTGGTGCCTCACTTGAGGAGAATTGCTCCTATTGCCATATGTATGCCTGTTAATGTGTTCTTTCAAAGTTAGGTATTTAGAGAAGTTACATTTGTATACTATTTCATTTCCTTTCTTTGCATGTCTTCATTTGTAATTCTTTACTTCTTTGGCATTTTTATTTCTGATTTCTGTGCACCTCAACTTGTAGAGTACCTCTACATTAGATTAGAAGAAGCAGCAGTGAGAAGCTAGAGCAATTGTTTACTTCATGTGTTAAACTCTCTACAGTTAAAGTGGAAGGAAGCTGCTTTTCCTTGTAACTTGCCAATTGCCAGGATATTTTTCTCCTGCATGGGGAATTTGGTAGATGAAACCTCCTTGGCTTATGAGGTGCTAAACTCTTGATGCCTCTTTAAGTAGCTTGTGACGAGAAGCGCTCCTTCTGGAATAATGTGTGGCCAAGCTACCACTGGCTGGACATCTATGCCAGTACTTGCTTTAAGGTAAGTAGGATGTGGAATTAGTCAATTTTCAAATGGTCACCGAGTTCAAGTCCATTTTAAGTACTCTACAGCACTGCTATGCTGTCACTTAAGCTTAAGTGGATAGGAGAAGAGGCGTGTGTTTTCTCACTTCTCATCTTAATCTTTTTTCTCTGTTTCTTTGTATTTCTTAGCTTTTGTTTGTCTGATATGAAATAGCAAGTGTTTATACTTCTGAGCAAAATCTTCTTAAACATTCACAATTCTAGCCAAGGAATGGATTTTCAGTTGTGTGTGAAGCAAATAGTTCCCGTTTCTCATAAAAGAGGAGTGGCTTTTTAATAAAGGATCACTGCTGTGTAGTTAGCATTCAGGTAAGCAGTATGGCTTTTTAATAAAGGATCTCTACTGTGTAGTTAGCATTCAGGTAAGCAGTATAGCAATTCTGTAGTGTTAACAGCTTGACAATCAAACACCTTCTGAATTGCTTGTAAACTCGTGTCCAACTGAATTCTGAAGGGCTGACTTTGTTGCTATCTACATACCCTATTTACATATAGGAAAAATACCTACCTAGCTCAGTATGTGATGAAAATATCTACAAACCCACTCAGGGGCTTGCTGGGCATTCAAGGAATGTGGACTTTGCAGGAGGCACGGCAGGCTTAACTAGGAATATCTAGATGTATGGGCTGTGGATTATTGGCTGAGTTTAGACACCTCTTGAAAGGCACCAAATCTTTACCTTCACAGCCCTGTGCTGAAATGAGATGTTCTGTCACCTAGTTTGACCACAGTTGATCTTTTCAACAGCTTCAAACAACTGTGAGGGTGCCATCAAACAAAAGCCATTGTATCCATTTGTAATAAATGAGTGTTCATTCAGGGAGTCTTCAGATGCTTTATCCTCTGAAGAGAAGCAATTTCATTTATTTCCTGATTTCTTGACCTGCCTGCCTTCAGCGTAGGCCTGCAGATTTGTTCTATGACTGTGAGATGTGTTTTAGGGAAAGCAAGAAGTGCTGGAAGGGCACAGGAAGGTGTAAAATTAAAAAGGAGCAGTAGTTTGTGTAATACCAGCTAAAGCAGTGAAGTTTGAACAGAATTGTTTTCAGCATCATGACAATTTAAACCAAACAGCAAGGTTATTAAATCTAGGTAACTCTGAAGAGAAGTTAAAGCTCTCTCAAACGTTGTTACTCTAAATTAACTGCAGTAAGGTGCTGGGGGAGTGCTTGTTTATCTTGGTTCCATTACCATCTCTGCTTTTTGGTTCCTTAGCATGGAAGCATATGTATGATTGGGGCTGGAGATCGAGGCAGCAGTGTAAAAGTTTGAACAGCCTCCTTGGTGTATAGTGATTGGAGTTCTGTTGCACCTGATGTTGGCCATCTGCATTCTTTTATAATCCTGTAGCTCTTAAGCTATTTTAAAGCTGTGATTTCAGGTACGTGATTGAGGCTGTTATGAATTCACAATTACCATGCAATTTTCAAACAGCTGGCAGGAACTTCTCTTTGATATACAAGACTTCAGTAAGTAATTGAACTCTGGACACGTGAGGGCTGCTCTGAAAGCAGTGCCTTCTATTTTATGATGTTGATCCATAACGTCAGAAGTGGATATTGGTGGTAAGGCAGTAGAGGTTGAACCTTCCCTACACGTGTTCCATCACGTTTTGTTGTCTTGCAATGGATGGTGGCAGAGGGGCAGTCTGACAAAATGGCGCCTGATGTGTAAGTGTGGATGAAGCAAAGGTGTGTCATTGAATTCCTTCGTGTGGAAAAAATTGCACCCACTGACATTCATTAGTGCTTGCTGAACATTTATGGAGACCAACCAGAGGATGTGGTCACAGCGAAAGTTAAACTGCGTGCTACATTTTTCTTGGTAGTGATATGCATATAGTTGTGTTCATAGTGGTTATTATAGTGCTATGTTTTGAATTCAGAATGGGAGTAATACTTTTATTAAGCACTGCTTAATAACAGCCCTTTTAGCTGTTATTAAGCAGTGCTTAATGCAGAGTTATGAGCTTTTCAGCTTGTCATGTTGCCCTGACAGCAAGGAGCTGGGAGTACATGAGGAACTGGGAGGGGACATAGCCAGTACAGCTGGGCCTAGCTGGCCAGAGAGATGTCTCTTACCATGCGGCATCATCCTGAGTTATACAACTGTGAGGAGCTGAGTATTGGCTGTGTGGTGCTGAGCCAGCTGCCCAGTAAAATCACACCACCACCCCACCCCCCCAAAAAAAAAAAAAAAAAAGACAACCACCAAAAATAACAACAAGGAAGAAAAATAAACCCAACTGCCTAAAAAGTTGCCTTCGTGTTAACAATTCAGCATTACAGATGATACAGGAAGGTACACAAGTGTTACAATTACTTATGATATCTCTTGTGTACATGCTAAATAATTTAGAGCGTTCTGATAATTACCACGTGTTGATTTTTCTTGTCAGGCAACACTGGGACTCGGAAAAGTCATTTATGTTGTTGATTTAAATCTTGACAATTAAAATGTTGAAAGCTACCTGTCGTTGTGTAACCTTTAGGCTTAATTTGTTTTTCTCATGGAATGATGGGAAGCAGTTATGTTTGGATCTAGTGTCAGGGTCTGCAATGGCTGAGGTGACGAAGTTGGAGGGTTCAGGAAAACCATTAAGTGATCCAGGCTGAATAGCTATTATTGAACAGATATTTAGAGCCAGAGTGTTTGGTTGGGCCTCTTGTGAAGACAGCCTTGCTGTTCACAAGAACTGACTCAAAGCACTAAATAGTTTTGTTTTTTTTCTTTTCTGAAATACAATAAAGCTGTGGCCAACAGGACTATCTGATGTTTGATCTACAGTGCGTTCTCTTTTTTTGATACCCGTTTTTTCTTTTGATGGAGAACAGTTTGAAAGAGAAAATGAAGAACAAACAGAAGTGCTAGCAGCATGTGCCTCATGATCGGACCTCCAAGAGCAATGCATTCAGCTCAAGCAATCATTAACTTTTCCTGATGTTAATGAAAGAGGTGGCACTTGTAAAAGCAGAGTTAAAAATAATAATAAAAAGTTAACCTGCATCCCTGCCCAAGTGTTTCATTAGATGACTGAAATTAAAAGATGTTTTCCTTAAGATGTCCCAGTTCAGGCAAACTAAAAAAAAAAGAAAGAAAGAATTAGCCAATAGTGATTAATTAAAACCATAATTTGGAACTGGAAGCTTTCATCTTCAGCACTGTCGGCTTAACCTCAAAAGAAATGCATGTTAAAGACTGCAAATTCAAAGGAAAATTGTTCAACGTGTGACAAATCATCCTCAGGTAAGTTACATGCATGTGTTCTTTCTTTGAGGATGCATTCAAGTTATGCTTTTGTATTTTTCAGCTAATTAAGTAAGAAATTAAAACCCCCAAGGAACGAGTGAAAACTTCTTGTTGGAAGATTTGAATATATTTGGAAGAATTTTTGAGGAGAGCACAAACTATTAAATGCTCATAGCTTCCTGAGTGGAAATTGATATTAAGTGCTATATTTCTAAGCCTACCTTAATTGTTCAAGTTGATGTTTATTTTCTGCTGTGATGTCTGGGAGAGGACTTAATGGCACCTGGACATCCAACTGTTTCCTGGCAAATATTTTTGTTGCTTTTCAGTTCTCTACCCATCTGTTTTCAGTTCTGTCTCTGCTTAGAGCCATGAGACCTTCAGAGGGGGATGCTGTGGATATGCTTTTAGGATGGTTCACTGGGCACCCTGAGCTTCTTTATGTTGTTGCAAGTATCTTATAGTTTATGCTTGATTTTTTGAAATGAAACAAGGTTCTGTATCTGAAAAGCTGCTACGTGACTCTTCTCCTATTTGGTTTGACATGTCTGCTGTTCAGAGTAACCTATTCGTAACATTTTAACAAATGTTGTGCACAACACAGTATTACAGAAATGTGGGGATAAAAAAAAAAAAGGCAACTAATGTATCTAGCAGTCATGTATTTGAACTGTCAGATGTCCTTCAGTTTTTCTGTTGTGCTGATTTCTAGTGGCTTTGATTGGTTGCACCTCTGTGGTAATAATAGCAAATCAGGCAAAAGGTGTCTAAGACAGAACACTTGGAGCTGGCTGCCATTTCTGAAATGCAGGCTGAATTAATAAGCTTGGCACTCATATTTTTATGGGTGTATTTTATTGTTCTTACATGTGCACTTGATTACCCAGCAGACCTTTAGCTTCCGGCTCTCTCAAGGTGGGAAACCGCAACAGTTATAACCATCAGTGCAATCTGACACACAAACAGTGACCTTGGATGTGTTGGGCTTGCTTCCATGCCTTATTTGGGAACTGCTGGTAAAGAGCCATTCAGATAAAACACCGCTTTGAAAGCGGCACCTTAATAACAGGAGCGCGGTGGTTTGGGGAAAACAATGTTATGAATTGCACTTCAAATATTTATGGTTAATGAGTTAATGTTACAAATCTCTTGCAAAAGAAACAAAGGCCATTTGCGTCAAGGGTTTCCACGTTGTGTATTTAAACAGTGTTAGGAAGAACTCTTGTGTGTGAACAATAGCATGTGATGATGGGACGAGCTGTTCATCTGGTGTGTGCTCATCTGAGCTGGATTGTTCCTGAGTGCTCTCAGTGTACCTGGGAGAAGTAATGATGCCTGCCGTGCTGTTGTGTGATGCTGCTCCGTGGGACTGGAGGGGTTTCTTGGGCCTTTTTTTTCCCCTCTGTAAATATGGTGTGCCCTTAGCTATTTGTGTCTGCAACTAGGAGCCTACTACAGCTGCCAATATTTGGGGGAGTAACCTATGTTTGTTGTCATCTTCCAACTTGTAACTCTCTTATCAGTGCGTGCTTGAGTCCGTTCTCCTCTGAGTTGTTTTTGGGCAGTGTCGTTGCAGTGGGTTAAGAGAGTAAAAGAAAGCCTTGCTTTGTGATGAATTCTATTGAGCGTTTGATTGTTTCACCTAGAATCACAAGTGCAATGAAGTTTCTTTAGTTTTAGGGATTGAATAAGCAGCATAATGTGAAAGGCAGAGCCAAAATTAATCAAAAATGAGTTGTTTTTCTGAAAGTTCCATTATTATCCTGGATACACTTGATTTTTATTTTATTTTATTTTATTTTTACAGAGATACCGAACAATGAACTGTTCTGGACAACTCCTTGGGCTATATCTTAATTTTTTTAACCTGTCTTTTAACTGGGCCATGAAAAATGTTTACAGTAGATGCTTTTCCATGCTTGCTTATTGCCTTTGCAACAGCGACGAAATAGGAGAAAAATAAGATGAAAAAAGTAAGCAGAAAAGACTAGAAAAATGGGGGGGAAGAAAATAATAATTTTTAGCCTTTAACCACTTGATAGAGAGAGGATTTGGATTCTAAAGCATTTCAGAAAATGCCCTGCACTTCTTTGGCAGTATTCTGTCACTGCCACGTGGTGTGGCACCTCAAGATATGACAGAAGGAGTCACCTCAAGTCTATCATTTAAGGCCTGACGATAACTTGGGCTGCTAAAGGTGTGTGTTTGAACATTTGTGACATGACAGTATGGTAGGCTGCGTATTGTATTCTTCTCCAGAAGAGTTACTTGTAGTTAGGAAATTCCTGATGGAATTTTTTTTAAACCCTACATCTCATCTGATAAGTCTGTCCTGTTTACTCTTTGGATGCTTTTCAAGGCATGTTAGTTACAGCAAATTATGTTGATTCTACTTTCTTCATTCTGAAGTTCAATGTTTAATTCTGAGTTTTTCACAGTAGTAGAATTTAGAGTTCTCCAAATGCCAGTGGGCTCACTGCAGGCAGGCAGGCAAAACTGTGTTCATCAATGTGTGCAGGCTAATAAGCTGCTCACAGTATTCCTTCAAACCTCTGATTTGAATGGGGTGACTCTTGTATCTTTCTCCCTGAGTTTTGGGATTCATCACAGCATCCCAGAGATGAAAAAGCAGGTTTTGTCCTTTTGGTAACAAGTAAACGGAGTAAGACTAGTTAGAGACGGATGGGGAAGGTGCTGTCTGTCTATCTTGGTGTGGAAAATTTTTGTTTCTCACTTAAATTGTACTCTGAACTATATCACACCAGGGAAGGAAGTTTGAGGGTCTTCTGGGTCAAAGCCCAGGAAACTTGTGAGTGTTTTTGGTTGGTTTTCTTTAGAAAATATGCTATGAACTTTATATCCTGACGAGTCAATTTCCAGATGGTTTCAGGCAGATGAATCTTACGATGCAAGGGATTTCCTTTTTCCTGATTGCTCCATTGTTGGCTTCTTGCCTTGTGTCTGTGGCTTGGTGGATGTAACTTTTGAGGGTGAGTTCCTGGTAGTCTAGTGAGGGTCCTGTCAGTTTGCGTCAGTTTGCTATAGCAAATAGAGTAAGGCACTGAAAACAGTGTTGTGAGCTCTGACTTTTTCAACTCTAACTGTTGCATAAAGAAAAGCCTCTACTGTATTCCTTTATAGCTGATCTCGGTGTAGCACTTTGCTTTCTCCAGTTGTTGGGTACTTTCACCATTTCTCTGTTACCCTTCAGAGAGGCAAAGTATCTTTGCAGTGCCATAGTTCAGCTCTATCAGATGAAACCTGTTTGGTCTTGTATGGGATGAGCAATCTCAAGTCACCTCTAACTTTTTCCTTACTTCCTGGTAGTAAATCTCATCCTTGAACTTCACATCTAAGCAGAGAGACCTAGGAGACTTTACCGGTAGAGACTGAGACAGAACAGAAAGTACCTCATCCACGCATCTCTGCTGCCTCTAAGTCACGCAGCCCATTGAGTATAAGCCTACATTTTCCTTGTTTGGTCTTCCACTACTAATAGGACTAGTAGAAGCTCTTTTGTTTGCTGCTGATGTTGCATCCAAGTTTCAACTCCAGCTGAGCTTTGGTAGCCTGATGTTCAGCGTGATCAGGGTACCTGATGTTTACAGTCTGGCTCCCACCCGAGCAGTGACTGGGCCAGACCCAATCTTACTCTAGGTATGTTCAGGGAGATGTGATGTTAGACCACAAGAGACAAAACTTCAAGAACATTTTGTGATATCAGAGAATATGATCATCCTTCCTCTTGTAAGGGAAATGTGATATAAAAATGCAAGCATGTGCCTGCACGTGGTTCTGCTGTGGTTACCCTTTCAGGTTTTATGCAGTTCCAGCAGCCAGCTGTCTTTCAATTTGTAAGACTGGAAGGATGTAGCTGAGGAAAGGTAAATTTTGCCTTAGGACATGAATTCACGGTACTCATCCCTATCTGCTAGTTCATGAAATTTAGACAAGTTGATTGTGACAGAATATGAACTGTAATTTTACAGGTATACAACAATATCCTGTAAAGCTTAATGCAACCATTGGTACGATTGAAGTCCTCAATCCAGCTTTCCATCCAACCTTCAACACACAAAAAACCTGAGTCTTAAACTTCATTCTGAGTAGAGATTACAGGGGCTAATTACTCTGTATTGTTTCTGCATGGTGTTATTGAAAGTTGGAGTGCTGTATTTGCTGTATTATCGTGCACTGAAATGACTGTCAGTCATACTGTCTTTCTCTCTGAAGTGCACAACCACAGGTTAATCTGCCTTTGTTTTACTTTGGTTTTGGATCAGAGATGGCTTCATTGCTGAATCAGGTAAAATACCTGAATCACAGTTAATGCTTTAGCTTCAGTCTCTTCTCATTCCTCTTCTTCCTAACTATAATTAGAACAAAACAAACCTTCCTGTTGTTTACTTGAAGTAAACACCTTTCATATTGCACACTAACTCTAGAGTTCTTGCGTACTTTACAGGACTTTGAAGATCTTAAAATGATGATAAACAGAAAAGAACAACAAACTAGCTGCTGTCTTAAGATGGAATGAGTTTATCCCAGTACAGAACGCTCATATGAAGATCTCTCTTCTCCAGAGAAGAAAGGGATCTGTCTGTGCCTTCTGCAGTGATGCAACTCCATCTCTGAGGAAGTGGAGAACGCTTTTTGCTTACATCAAATCCCGAATCAAACAATGGACTTTGCAGTGCATTTGTGAAGTTGATACACCCATGGTAATTTGGAGGCTGATTTCTTTGACGATTTTCCCCTGCTGCTGTTTATTTGGCACTGCCAGTGTTCTCTCTCAGTTCCTTTCAGAGATAAGCTACATAACTTTGGGTTAAATCTGAAAGGCCTTCATCTCATCCACTCTATTTATCATTTATTAATGCTTGAAGACCAACATAGATACCAGCTTGTGCTTTCTGCATTCATTCATTTGAGTGAAATTATCAATGATGCAGATTTCCTTCTATTTAAACATTTATATATCCTAGCTGCTATGACGTGCAGTGGTTAAACAGTTTGAGGTGAAACTACAGCCTGTAATTAATGTTACATTGTGGGAAGTGTCAGGGATGTTTAGGAAAGGAAAATTCAGAGATAAAAATAAGGGTGGGAACCTTTGGTGTGGTCAAAGCTGTTTCAGTCCTTCTGCCCTCATATCCTTCTACCCTGAGAAGACAGGGGAAGGGGATGGCAGAGGTGCAGGACAACTGGCTTGGGGTGTTTCTGACAGTTATCCCAGTTCTTCAGACTTCCTCATGACACCCCTGAGCAGCGTGGGTGCTCAGTGCCAGAAAGGTTGCTGACAGTCTGGTTGGGATGCTGCTGCCTTTGTCCCTGCTGAACTGGCGAGAAACGTCTCCTGTAACATCAGTGCTTGGCAGCGCTTGCCACTACAATTGGTGAGTGGCTGGGGATGCTAACCTAAATGCAGGTCACACAAGACAAGTGCAGGAGGCTGCCCTGCTTACTGGTTTCTTTCTACCTACTGGTGCGCAGAGCTGGCCCAGCCAATGTGTGGAAATTATGGTGTTAAATTCACTGCAAGGAACCAAGTCCTTGGGATCTATCCTCAGC
The DNA here is from genome assembly GCF_019238085.1 of Lagopus leucura. Taxonomy (NCBI): domain Eukaryota; kingdom Metazoa; phylum Chordata; class Aves; order Galliformes; family Phasianidae; genus Lagopus; species Lagopus leucura. Next base: position 3,272,456 of record NW_024962291.1, read on the forward strand.
TCTGTATTAGATTTGCGATATGACCTTGTGCAAGTCACTTAATCACTTTGCTGTTCATCTGACTTTGCTAACAAAATGAAGACAAATTGCTAGATAGGTTACTGCAATGGAAGATTGTATGCACTCAACAGGTAGACAGCATCCTTTCTTTTCCTTCCCCCCCACCACGTTGTTACCTGATCCAGTAATGCACCCCTATAAACAAAATCTGCATGGTCATGCAGGACATGGCTTGTCTTTTCATGTTGCTGTCACCACGGCTGAAATGCATCACCACTGCTTTGCTGTGCTCACGTCCACTGGCTGGTCTCCAGAAGCATCTAGGAAGCATCAATGAATGTCAGTAGGTGACCAGAGGAATTTGATTAACACCTCTTTGCTTTATTGGACTTCATGTTAGATGCCTTTTTGTTGGGCTGCCCCTCTGCTGCCATCTGTCACACAACAACCACATGTCATGGAATTTTGGTGGGAAGGTTCAGCCTCTACTGCTGTACCACCAACATCCACGTCTGACACTGTGGGCCAACATGGAAAAACAGGAGGCATTGCTTTTGGAGCAGCCCTCATAGATAATGAACCAAATGATACAGCAGCATCTTTGTACTGTTGTCACATTTTGAAAAACTGGAAAAAATCCAATTCTTTTAATTTTTTTTTTTTTTTTTTAAACAGCAATTGCTCTAATCAGCAAAACTGCTTGGGGTCAGATATGCCAGATATGACAATGGAGTAAGGCCAGATTGTGATTAATGAAATGAGATTTCTGAAGGAGTAAATTTAAGGCAGGCATTTTTATGAGTGACCTGAAACTTCAGTTTCAAAGTGCAGTAATTTTTAACCAGGATAGATTGCTGTTGATTATGTGGCTTCTAGTTTGATCTTCTGGTGGAAAAAAATAATTTCAGTGTTTCTTAAGAGGACTTTGACACAATATTGCATGTAATTACATGCAATGAAATACGTGTACTACCCTCTTTCTGACCCAATGCTGTTGGCAACTGTCTGTCTAAAATAGTTTTTACAATGGTTTGATGCTTTTTAGTCATGGAGGAAGAAGTAAATGTTCAGTGGCTGCTGTAGGGCAAGATCAGGATTTCTGTTGCAAAATATTTCAGTGAAAAAGATGTTCAATCTCAAATAAAATTATTATAGTTTTTTTTTGTTTGTTTTGTTTTTGAAATGTGAAATTTCCACTTTTATGAAAAGAAGGCAAAAAGGGGGTAGGAGGAGAGGCTCTTTTCTTGTTATTAATTTTCTTTTATTGCTTAATCCAGAAAGAAGGACAAATAAATAGAAACAAAATGCATAGAAATTTTAAGTTTGAGGGGTAGATGTCTCTTTAAGCAATCACAATTTTTGCCTACACTTGGTTTTACATGCTCATTTCTGTTCTTAAATAAAATATTTTCCTCATTTTAATAAAACAAGGGTACCTTCTCAAATGCACAGGTGCTGGTAAATCAAGGTGAAGTTGGGACTTCAGCTTTGCCTTAGCTGAGCGCAGAAAACTTGTGCTCTTGTCCTGCCACAGCTGTTCTTAAAAAACTTGCTGCTGCTGCTGTGGGGCCATCTGCTGGAGTCTTCCTTCAGTAGTCTCATTTCTTCCAGACCTGCATTACCCCAAGCAGGTTTTTGTTTGTTCACTGAACATTTTCTTCCCCTTTTCCTTTCAGGAATGCTGAGTTCTGACACTCCATCCTCGAGGCATTACTGTGCTCCCTTCTTTTAGTCATGATGGGGGTACAGCAAGTTTTTTCAGACAACTTGACGTTATTAGAGCAGTCAGTCTCAAACGTATCTTCTCAAGTATGTTATTTTTATCAGTTACAGAGGAGCCTGTTTCAGGAAGCCTTCAGTATTATGGGAATTATAATGTTATTTTAACTCGTGCATAAGTGGCATAGATGAACGAGAAGCATGTTTCTGTGCCAACCTGAGCAAGGCACAAAAACTTTGTGGATCACCTTCAAAAGGTCAGTCTCACTGTTCAGAATAATTGCTCAGATGCTTGGCGGGTTTTTCTTTGTTAAGGGGTATTGCTGAGGGAGTTCATGACTTCACAAATGATTTGCTTGTGTACCCTACTCTGATTTGTGCAGGGTTAGGTTTTCACAAATTCAAATGAAGTCTCATTTTGGCCAGAAAATACTGAAAATAATGTGTTTTTGTTATGAAATACAATTTTCCCATGCATTTGTGTTTGAGATGAGATGTCACTGCTCAGAGGGTGGTGACGCACTGGAACAGGTTGCCCAAGGAGGCTGTGGATGCCCCATGCCTGGAGGCATTCAAGGCCAGGCTGGATGTGGCTCTGGGCAGCCTGGTCTGGTGGTTGGCGACCCTGCACATAGCAGGGGGTTGGGAACTGGATGGTCATTGTGGTCCTTTTCAACTCAGGCCATTCTATGATTCTATGACATGTGGAGTTGCCCCCTTCTCCCCAGTTAAGAACTGAGATGATAAGAATTCGTTAGGTTTCACGATAGCATAATTTTCTGTTGGCATTTGTTGAGTACTGGAAAGCCTATAAAAGGAAATCTGCAAATGTGAGGTTGATAAATTATCTGTCTTCGTATTCTTTATTTTATTTTTGGATTATCTGTTATAGGTGAGTCCTCTGCTCTTAAAAGTGATAGTTTTATGGTGAAGACGCCTTCAGCACAACAAATTTTGAGTTTTATTTCTTTAACTCCTGTGGGCCTTTGAGCAGCAGGTGGTTGAAATCTGTCACTGTCTACAGTATTATCTGTGAAATGTCTAAAAAATCATGGTATCTCTGAAGAAACGTAAAAATATAAGGGCTTGAGCTGGTATTTAGTTACTTATGTTCAGTGCGATCGCACGCTGCCAGGAGTAGCAATCTGTCCAAACAATTTCTCGAGGAGGGGAAAAAGGAGAGCACATAAGGTGAAACAGAACACTTTTAGTCTTTTTTTTTTTTTTTTCTTCTTTAATTAAGCATATCCTGTAGGCTGGTCAAGAAATTAATTCTGCTTCATCAGGTTATGAAACAAACGTTAAGTGCTATGCGCGTTAAAGATATTTTGTTATTTTCCCAAATCTGCTGCCAAAGATTTTCCAAGCAGAACAATGCTTTTGTTTGTACTGACGAAGGTGACACTATGTTAAAAAAAAAAAAAGCCACCAGCATTCTCCAATGGCACAGGTGCCATTTCAATAATGTCCCTAACCTAATGATGTCCTTCAGATCGAAACTGTACTGCTTAGTTTTATTCAAATGCTGTTTGGCATTACTGCTTTTCTTTGGTTTTCTAAAACTTTTGAAGCGCTTAACATCTTTTAAAACAGTAATGATTACTGTAAGTTGAGTTTTGTCATTAATGCATGATAAGAACAACCCAACTGTCTCCAACTGCTGCTGTGGACTGCAATGAATTCCTGGTCTGATCTGAAGTTCTGAGCTCTGCATGACTTAGCCTCTTCTTTAAGGAAAAGCCAGTAGATACGGAATTGTCAAAAGCAGTTAGGATCTGTAACTGTTATCGATACATGTTAAGAAGTGCTTAGGGCTCCAAGTTGTAAATCTATTTAAAAGAAATGCAGCTTAGCTTCTGGTGGTAAATATAGTATGGAAATCTGATCCTTACGCAGGATAACTCTGTGGATTCCTTGATGCACGTGAACTGTAATGATTTAATCGTGATGCACTTACAGGAGGGCCTTCAAAACGTCAGGCTGATTTTAATAGTTTTCATTGTAACCATGCAGGCCTTCATTTGTTGAAAATCAAAGCAAGAAGCAAAGTGTTATGGACAGATGATTCTGTGGTACAGTGTTTATCTCATCAGCTTTCATCTCCCTCCACCCCCAGTGTTATGACTGCCACAATCTGTAGGATAGATTTCTAAACAATAAATTCCCATGACTGAAAATTAAGCAGGTGAAATGAATAAATGGATGGAAAGTGAATGGCTGCCAGGAAGTGCGTTGTTGAGCATTATGATTGGCAACCTTGTCAGCTGTTTATACACGTGGAAGGATGTGGATTGACTGCAGTATCACATAGATGGGTGTATTTGACCCAGCAGTTCCATGGTGTTTTGGCTGCTGCTGCAGTTTTGTTAATATTTAAAATATCTAGTAGTTTAGGGCCAAGAATAGCATCTTAAAGCATAGTTTTGGCATGAGGTCAGATGTTATTCAAGTGGATGTTCTTAATATGCTGTCAGATCATATCGAAGCATTTTACTGACACTTTCTAAACATATGTATGAAATGGCAGCTTAAACTCAAGGGCATTGAACTGTGACAGAAAATCAGCATTTTATGTTTCCTGGTAGTTTGGCCATGGAATTGTGACTTTCTGGAGTGACAGCCTGTCAAGGTTTGCATCTCTTAAAGGCTTCTGCCCATATGTAACTTTACAAATTTTTACAAATTACAAACCTATTTTGTAAATTTTTTTGTAATTTTAAATTATTACAAATCTATTTTTCTGATTATTAATTGTTGAAGAATAACTAAACACTTAATTACATATATTCATGCTTTAAAAAAAAAAAGCAGCAACAACAAAGAAATTCAGCAACATAGGAACTGCAACAATATGCAGTTTGACTTTGCATTGTATTCTCAGAGTATTGATGAAATTTAAATGAAGTAAAATTACTTTTAGTTCTGAATTTGAATAACTCAATATTTTTGGCATTTTAATTTTGTAGACATTCTTCAGCTTTTCCTCCATTCAACTGAACCAAGTTCTTAAAGTATATATTTGGCATTTCACTTACTATTTTGATTATGATGTCAAATTATTGCCTTTTTCTTTGCCTTTCTGACTTATATCACTATTTTCTATGTGCTTTGTAAGTTCTTTAGTTTTAAGAGCTGTACATTTAATGTTCATGGTAACACTGAAATAGTAGACTACATGGTGTAATGTCTCCCATGTGCTGCATCCTCGTCCTCAAACAATCTTGTAGTATATCAGAAGCATGTGAAATATTGAGAGATCGTAATATTCTCAACTAAATTTCACAGCACAGTTCTCATCTGCTGCTTCCCCAAAGTTTTGAACTGGATTCTGTCTCACGTGAAGCCCTTAGCAAGCTCTTATACACTTAACTTTCATTTGAAATAAGATGAATCTAACTATATGTTATATGGAAGCATCAACTGATAGCCTTAACGTGATGCAGCTTTGGAACAATTCTTTTCAAGCTCAGGGGAAGAGGATAGCACAACAAACTTCAGAGGGAGTTTCAATCCAAGGATGCTTTTCTTCGAGCGTTTGTGGTACTCACCTGGCACAAACTTGATGATATTCCAACATTGCAGCCATTGTTTCCAAAGCATTAAAGCCAATATTCAGCTCTGTACACTTTTCTTTTGATATTACTTTTTCTCAGGGCAAGAGGATTTGGATCTTAGTTACACTGCTTTCTTCTACTACCCTGTTAGAACTTGGTCTTTTTTTTCTTTCCCCAGATTGGTACTTTGGTGGATATGGCTAGGAAGGCAGAGAAGCTCTAAGCCCCATGAATCTTCCATTTAATGCCTGAGAGTTTGCCTCATTTTTTTCCACTTCTATGTATAAAGACCCTATTTTATGTTATCAACTTGCTAAAAAAGAAAAGGCAATACTGAATTCTCTGAAAGCACCTGTCAGCTGCAGATATAAGTAATTAAAGAAGAGGGTCATAATTAAAATGGCTTTGAGAGTACTTATCCCAGCTTCAAATCTTTCTCACGGTCTTCATCTTACCTGCTGGCACTGATGATGGCCTCTTTCAGATGCTGTTGTATCAGGAGAAAGGAGCGTGGATGGCATTTGGGAGGTTGGGTGGGGTAGGCCAGAGTTGCTCAGGCCTGACACTGCTTTGGTAGTGATGGGAATGGATCGGAGTCAGTATCCAGGTCAGTAGCACAGAGTATGATTATTTCTTCCCCATTTGTATACTTAAATCTGGGTATATTTATATTAGAAATGTCAATGTTGACTTCCCGGCACAGAGGATTTTCATTGAACTGATGACGTAGTTGTTTCCTTGTAGAACATGTAAGGATTAAGCCCTGATTTGTGTTCCTGAAAGTTTTTGTGCACCCATAGATCAGCTGTCCAACACTGAGGTGCTGTCTGCCTCCTAAATCGTGGGGATATTGTTTCATTTCTTCTGCCTTGTTTTTCTCCTCTGGGGGTAGGACACCATTCTTACTTGGCTAGAAGCTGCTTTCTAAATAAGCTCTAATTCTGAGCTGAGAAGCTGACCCAGCTTCTGCTTTTCTGCAGTATTATACTCTTAGACCACCACAACAACATAACAACAAAAAGAATAACAAAAAGGAGCTGTGTAGCCATACATGCCCACTGCAATTTCGTGGAGACTTACAGCTCTTTACCAAATTTATAGCTGTCTTTTGTTTTCTAAGAACACATCTTGCTTATTGCAGCATCCGCTCTTCAGCATGCAAATCAGATGCATATATTTTAGGAGGCACAGTACAGTGTCCTTTTAAGTGGGAAAGTCATTTGTAGTATAGCTGTTGTGAAAGTAATTAAGAAATGAGAAGAGAAGCTGCAATAAGAGCAGCTTTTTTTTTTGGTAAATTTCAGTGAGATTCTATTTAGGAAACTTACTGATAGGGTTGGTAACAGCAAAGCAATGGCCTATGCCTGGTAGTTTTTCAGAAGCTGGGTTTTGCACAAAAGTAAAGAGGTTTTTTGCATCCTTCTATTTGTGTTTGGATATTATGCTATTTAACATGCTGCCTTGATTCTGCTTTTACTCTTTTCATGTAAAGGTCTAGAGAGCCCTCGTTGACTGTATAAAACTCCACCTTGAAAACAAATTTTGCTGGTACTGTAGCACTCAGTTTTCAGAACACGCCTCTCCTATCTTCCACCCTCCTTTCATACTAAAATGAAAACTTATTCAGAATGGGATGATAATTAAAGGAAAGTTCTGTGTTGCAGTAAGAACAAAATGTTTGCTTTCAGCTGTGGTGTGCAACTTATCTATTGTCCTAAGTCTGTGCTTGCAACTCATGTTTGTTCATGCCCAGGTCTGCTTATTGTGTAAAATAAGGCAGATGCCTGGCTCCCACCTTGGCTGCAGCACTTTGTAAGCAATATGGGTAGTTGAGCCGCAAATACAAATTTGCTCTGCCTGCACTGTACTCTGGGAACACCCAAGAGTGTAGTGTGGTTTCCCTCAGAGAAACTTTGCAGCATTCTCTCCTGGCACTGTGCTTCTGGGGTGACTTGGAGTGTTCGTTGGTCTCAGAGCCAAGCATATCTGCTGCACGTGCTTTGCTTGCACTTGTGGCTGTTAACTCTGCACGGCCATTTGCAGTGATGGTTTACCAACTGTTCTGCTGGCACTGACACCAGAAGACTTGGCTTTTCAGATGTATAGCAGGCCATGCTTCTATGATTCTATGATGGTTCAGCTCCTCTTTGGCTTGAATGCGTGCTTAAAACCAAACATAGGTGGAATTTGGTGTTCACCGTGAAATGGGCAGTGTTAGAGCTGCAAGTAAAACACAGCAGATGAACTCTTTTGTGATACATTTCAGGGTCTTGCTTTGAATGATGGGCTGCTACAGGACGTGGGTAAACCTGGCTGTGTAGAGGATGAGAACAGCATGCCAGCTCTATTTCCTAAAGGTGTTTTCCTTGCTCTTTCGGCCAGTGAGAGTTATTCCAAGCAAAAATGCTGTGAAAATCAGATTATTATTATTTTTTTTGTTCTGTACCGTTTTGTCAAGCCGTAAGAATGACAAAATATTTCCCTGTTTTACACTATTCTCGCTTGCACTTTTCTAGACTTCAAGTAAGAGCACTAGCACATGTTTGTATCTTGCCAAGTCTAATGTGCCTGTGAAAACAATTGCAAAAATGCTTTAGGTTTTTAGTACTGGTTGACCTCTTTTCCCAACTGGGAATGTGCACTTGTTCCTTCAGTAGCTTTTGTTGCTTTTCTTTTTTGCGATCAGGCATATTGGAAGCTTGTAACAAACTGTCTGAGGAGTGCTGGTGCAGCTTTTGCAGTCTGGTGGTTAATAGCTCAAGTCATGTGCTTATATTTTTTCCAGCTTCTTACACCGCACCTATCGTCTTTTTCCTGTTCAGCCGTGCCTGTTCTCAGAGGAACCAATACCCTGCTGCAGGATGCAATAACATGGCTTTTGTGGGCAGTTAACCTTTCCTCTTGAAGCACCTTGACATCTGGTTTGCATTTCTACTGCAATCATACCCTTTGCCAAGGCCTTTCCTGCAATAATTCTGGTGCTGTGTCCTAAATGACTTTTGATTCATTGTGTCCTTTGTGCTTTGGTATGCTGCCCGTAATTTAAATTATTTTTACAGACTCTAATCTCCCATAAGGGCCAAGTAAGTGTGATAGAAACCTTCTTATTAGCTGTATAGCTAACTTGTTTTTATTAGTATTAGACTACCATGTATTGTATGTTATTTGCCTTGTACAACAAAACTACTTTTCCATGCCAGAGCTAGAAGATAGTATTTCTGTGACAAGAAGTCAAGGAGATGGTTAAAAATTATGCCATTGTTTCCTTCAGGAAGCACCAACTGTACTTTGCCTTACAGTTGGAACAAATATGTATTAACAGGAAACTCCATCTGATAGCCCTAAGGTAATGCAAACAAAGTATTCACAATTTGTTTATCTGTTTGAGGTTTTCTGATGGCAAGTGACAGCTGAGAATAGTGATCTGTCTGCTGGCTTGACCTATGTAGGACATAAGGGAGGAAGTGTTCATTGGACAGGAAACTGTTGTATCTAGTTCCTGAAGAGAATCATTCTTCTCTGCAGCGGTACAAGTATACTTTCCTCTGCAATGCAGCCTCATGTTGTAGGGAGCCTGGAAGATGGGAAGGGGCTGTACCCCTCCTTCCTTCCCCTGCCTCAAGAACAAAGCCAAAAAAGATAAGACAAGTCCTTAAAGAAACTCCACGAAAGGAATCTGCGGGGCCAGAGGTTTAAGTCTCTGGCTTTTTGAGTTGGTGGCTTGTTTGTTTGTTTGTTTTGTTATTAGGACTAAGGTACTTGTTTTCTTGCAGATTTTTTTCCATCTTTGGCTACTTTTAGTGTAAGTTGCTGGTCTCTTCTCATTCTGTGCTGCGGTGATTTTTTGTTGTAATATTTCCCTATTTTGTGGACATAGAGCCAAATTAAAATGTATGTATGATTCTCTCCTAGGCAGCTAGGTTAGCTGAACTAGGCAGCACAGCTAATGCAGTAGCTAAGCAAGTTTCTTTCAAGAATTAGAAGGTTCACAGCCATATTTCAAGAGAGAAAAGTATATTTGAAATCATTATTAAAAGTCACCTGAAAGTTTGGAGAGGGATGAATTAAGAACTTAATTTTAATCACGCACCTTCACCAGGCTGCTTTGTTTTTAGAAATAAGCACTTTTTTTTTTTTTTTTTATTTTAATGGAGGACCTCTGATGCCTGGTGCTTGTGTAACTGAATCCTTATTGGCCTTCCATAGTGTACTGTGCTGTGCTCTTATGGCTTAGAGCCCTTAAAGAATCAGTCTTTTCAGGCTTGCTTAAGAGTGCAGCCTAAAGATCCTGAATGCGTTGATTTTATGCATGTGAATTTCATTAAGGATGAAAGTTTTCTCTGCACTGTGAAATCCTGATTATTTTGTTTAAAGCAGCCTTATCTGATTACCTCACGTTTGAAAGCATCGAGTTGGGATTTGTACTTGACTTCATACCTTGATGATGATCCCATAAAGTAAATTTCCATCTTGCGTTAGCTTTCTGCCAGCGCTATTTGTGATCTAGAATTCTTTCCTCTCTGCTATCATCTGTTCTGTATTTGACAAATTCTGCCTGTTCTCTTTCTAACTTCTACTATATTAGAATTCTTGTCCTCAAGCAATCTCAAAATTGAGTGAAAGAGCAAGAAAGGCCTTGTGCCTAGCCACAGTGACTTGATACAGATCAGTATGAATTTTTGCCTAATTGTAACATGGAGATGACTACACAGTAATGCATGAGGTGGTTAGGGATTTGTGTTAACTTGTAGTAATACAAGCCCTTCCAGGCAAAAACAAACAAACAAACCTTCGGGAAGATAAAGTAAGCAACTGTTTTTCTGACCTAGAATGGAGCAGAACTAATGGCAATGAGTGAACCTTTGTCTTTGGTGTAGAAGCTGATGATTGAGAGTCAGGTGCTGTGATACTGGAGTCTGGTACTCCAAGCAGTTCTTGAAGGAATATTCAGTTCTTTGTGCTGGAAGGAATAGTGAGAGAGAGAGATAGAGAGGTTCACTGCAACACTGCTAAGCTTCAGGGCGCTCACCAGGAATGAAGGGCAATCTGAACCCAAGAGGGCTGGCAGCATGATGGACAGCATGGCAGGTTAGTCTGTGTGCTGTTTCTTCTTTTGTCCTCTCACAGTGTAGGAGATATTTTAGGAAATCTAACATCTCCATGACAGTGTGAAACATTTCTAGCCCAGATTTCAAAGGGTAATTTTCCAGTTTTCTTCTGTATATTGTTTTTCTACAAGTATATGTCTTATCTGAAGTTGTGATCTAAATCTTCACTGCAATAACACTTTTCAAGCTGCATGAAAATCTCCTTTTGACACCATTTGTGTTCACCGTCTAAAAAACTAATTGTCTATGTAAGCCTCAAAAGAATCAAAAAGAGTTAGGCAGAGTGCTACCAAAGACATAGATGAGATAACCTAAAACCAGGCATTGACTTCCTGACTAAAAAGAAGCACAAATACTGCAGTTACAATCTAAAACAATATTTCCTGTACGTAGAGAGCCTGATAGTTGGATGCCCTCAAAACTTGATAGCTGTAACATTTAAAAATTGTTAGAAATGAGAGAGCAGACTTGAGTCAGCCTCTGTGCCCTGCTGAACAGGGGAAACGCTGATCCCCTTTCTGAAGGGGTAGAGCTCAAGTTGGATTTGTAGCATTTTAGATTTTCAATCTCTGTTCTTATCCATTAAATGTGCTTGAGATTTCAGCTTAGTTTAGGGTCTACCAACAAGTTTTTCCCTTTTCATAGGAAGATCCCCACTGAGAGTATGCACAAAACACTGTAAGAGGAAAAACTTGCCCACATTTAAATACTTGTTTTGATGATGATGTTTGTGTGTGTGTGAGGCTATTAGTCTGGTAAGTACTTCTAGCTTGTCTCATGGACCTTATTTTCAAATGTTCCATGTTGTATCCCTGGACATATTTTGTAAGGCTTTATCAGTCCTCCTGCACGTGACATTTACAAAATGAGCATTGCTCCCTCTCACCAGCTGGTTAACTGTTCCACTGAACCTCCTGCACATTATATCAAACCACAGAAAGGGCACAGTAACGTTCTAAAACCAGATAAATCTGGGGAAAAATGAAGCAGCTGAAGGCAGGGAACCACAGAGTACTGAAAAATAGTCTGGATCTGTTCTAAAAGTTGATGCGTGTCCTGGAATAGTCAAAAATAATTCCACCCTGATCTCTTGATACATTTTTGCATGTATTTTCTGTATGTTTCTAAAAACAGTGCATACTAGCTGCTTGTGTTTACTTATCAGCTGTGTGATTCTTCTGTGTGAATGTTCTACACAAAAGCTGATCCATGCACAGCTACCTACATAGCCTCTTCATGTAATTGTCTATATACCTGTGTCTGTGGATGTGCTTTTCTGCTGAGTGATTAGCTGTCTGACACGCACTGCAAAAGCTCCTGGCTGTGGCTCTGCGAGGTACACAGTGTTAGTAAAGGCAGAGTTGAAAAGACAGCCGTGGAATCTGCTAGGCTGCTATTTGCTGCTATTTGTCCTAGGATAGCAGTGCTGGCTGCTTGAGGAGGAACGACTTGCCTTGTAATTCAGTGGAAACGGAGTCCCCAAAAGAAACCGTCTGCTGCCTTGTGTCAGTGTCTGCACTGTGTAAATAGTGGTTTTGTAGGCACGTGAAGAAGTATGAATTCCTGGGGTTAGTGTCAATGTAGCACTGCTAGATGTAAGTTAACCACAAAGTAAGTATTTTGAGGGCACCAAGTGATGCAGTAGCTGTGGTGCAGGCAGATGCTGCTTGGTAACCCGGGACTGGCCTGTGAGTGACTTCACAGCTATCGCCTCGTCTGCAAGGACTGCTTGGCCCTGCAATCTGAGAGAGAGATCAGAGCTGATGGAAAAACTGAACCCCTCATCACTCTGCTTCCTCTCTTGGAGATGAGGGTAAACGAGCAGTGGGTTGTGGGAGATGAAAGATCTGTACATTCTCAGGCTAAGCACGTGTATGCAGGGCTTTCTGCTGTCTGTGAAGCCTGGTTTGTACCATAGCTCTGGAACAGCCGCATTCTGCAGGCACGTGGCCAGCTTGTAACTGAGCACAGAGAAGCCTGGGCTGAGGCCTGCAGCATGTGGTGCCTACGTGGATGAGAGGCATGATTTGCTGCTGCTGATGGAAGTGGTTACAGGTGTCAGGCCTCAGCCACAGGTGTGTGAAGAGCTCTGTGGTAGTGGGAATGCTCACCTACTGTTGGCTTGTTTGGCATCAGCAGCTTAATGCAGGTGGCAGCAAAAATCTGTGTTCTGCATCTTCACAGTGCTACACTCTTCCTGATGCTTTGTTCTCTTGGTTCTGTAGCAGAAAAGAAAGTTACTTTCACTGACACTGGAAAAGCCTAAGAGGTGGTATTGGAAGAGAACATGAAAGATGGCAGGCTATAGCAGGAGGGCACAGCTGTGGGAATGGCAGAACCCCAATTTATGGAGAGGAAGAGGGAAAGTGTACGGCCGTGTGCTGAATCCTAGCATGCGTACGTGAGGTCTGAAATTATACAGTACAAAGAACCTCTATTCTCTTATTTCATAAAACATTACAGGCTTTATAATTCTCTTATTTAATGTGTGTATGCATGTATGCATCCATAAAAACAATATTGCGCTCAGTAAAGAATAATGTTCTTGTTTACTATTGTGATGAGAACTTGCAGGTGTGTCAACTGCAGCAGGAAGTTGTTAGTGAAACCTCAGAAGTTCCTTATTTTTTTTATATTTGTTTGTTTTAATGGCACTTGCTTTGTTTTCCTGTGTTATAAATCATAGCCCCAAAGTTTGTGAAGTCATCACTTACTCTGCAGCCCATTTCCTCTTCACTGCTGTTTCCTTCAGGTCTTGCAAACGTGTAGAGAGGAGGCCTGAAAATGTAGACCTAAATTCTCCTATCTAAGTCTTATTTATTAGATAAGAATAGACTGAAACTGTAATCCTATTACAGCATTCTTTCTATATCAAATCTAAAGTGAGGTGATGAGAACGGGATGTCCACTGATAGCTTTGGCCATCAGAAAAAGTTCTTTATATTAAAAAAAAAAAAAAAAAAAAAAAGCAACCTGTTCATTTAAGTACTGCTGAACATACCAGTTATTGGAGTTACACAGAAATAGTAAAATCGTGTCAGAAGTGACAATTAGTTCTTCCTTTGCATGTGAAGTGTAGCACCTACCCTGAGTGCAGAGCTAATCCACTGGATTTGTAGAGATTAGGTTCCTGACTTTTTTGAAACTGGGATTTGAGCCTGTGCAGTGCCATATGGATGATAAATCTATTGTTACAACCACAGAACGCAATTTAGGATGGTGCTAAATACGCTGGCTGTGATCCAGCAATGCAGTTATGGGTGTATTTTACTTCAGAAGTGCTGTGGAATCCCATTGACTGGAATTTGGCAAGGAGTGGGAGCTCTGCAGACTGCCTGGTGGTGTGACAAAAGGCTGTCTGCTATCCCCAGGAACTTGGAACACGAATACATCTCTGGGGTGTCATATCATTTATAAGGAAAAAAATGAGGCCATTGGGGGGGAAAAAATAGTAGTATATCTGTAGAATAATTCAGGAGACTTTCTGAAAAGTAGTTCTCTGAAATAGTGAATATACTAGTTTTGATTAGAGAGAGAGATTTTGTTAATCCCCTTCTTCCAGATGTTATCTTTTTTTTTTCTTTCTTAAGGAATCTTTAGGTTTAAGGAATGCTCAGCAGCTGCTTTTTCTTCTATACTAAATGATGATTAATTTTTGGATACATTTCTGCCTAGGAGGACTGGTTTACTACTACACTTGGCTGTCTTTTTGCTGAGCCTTTGCAGCCTCATTTTTGACAAGGTGTTGGTATTTGCTTCTTAAAGATGATGAGAATTAAGATATTACTGATTCAAACAGTGTGCTGCTGAACAAAATACCAGAAGACAGTGATGGAAGTACCTAACTAATGAGAAAACAGCTATGCCTGTACGTCTGCCCGTGGAATCTCCCTTGAAGTAAGGTCTGTGCTTGTCTGTTAGGCCTTACTCCAGCAGTGGTCCATATGTAGCAAATGATGTGGTCCTGCTGAGCACAAATTATATGGCTGCTTGCATCTTGGCTCAGAAACTTGGATCTGTACAACTGGTTGCTGAACTTATTGGCATCTTTTGTCAAGACTGCAGTAAATTATGGTGCTTGTGCTCAGACTTTGTTTTTCCCCCTGAGTTCTGAGGCGATGTTCCAATTTTCCCATTATGAGTGGCATGGTTTTATTTGCCCCCCAGTTGTCATTCACCATGTTACTTCCATTAGTGCAGCAGTGTATAGTTTGCATTTGGAAATGCCCTTTTTGTGAGAGAAAGAAGAACAGTATTACATTTTCATCTGGCAGTCCCTACTACTCTGTCAGTGCTATAGTGATGCACTTGCTGTGTGAGAGGCTGCAGGTGTGCCCCGAGCAACTTCCAGAGAACAATCTCAAGAATAACTTTATTTATTGCTTGACTTACTTTCCACAGTTAAGCTCAACAGCCATTTTTCTGTATCATGTGTCTGCTTTTAACAACAGAAGAGCTTGCATGTGATGATTACACCTGCAGTCTCTAGCATTCACTTAGCTGATTAGAAGAAGTTGTGTATGCAGGTTGTACCTTATGGCTGACTATTGTGCAAGCTCCAAAGTACGAATCCTCTGGTCCATTGAAATCTGCATCAGAACAAAGAGAGAAGCTGGTGATGCAGGTTGTCATTTTCATTTCTGTTTGAATGCTTGATGTTCTGTGAGAGAGTAGAGAGTGGATAGGAAATGACGTGGTTCTTGGGTTCATTACACAAGGTGGAAATTCTTGTAAATCTACAAAATTATCTAACGTTGTTAGACTAGTCAGGCCCAATATTGAATATCAAATTACTTGCTGGTATAAAAACAACTAACTGGACAGAGAATATGCTGATCGTGTCTTTTCTGTCTTTAATGTTGTTGTCTTTAGGTCAATTGCATGTTGGGAATGGTCTCAGAAGCAGAACAGTTATGCCAGTGTTAGCAGCTTAGCTGTGGACACAGCTGTTTCAGTGAGACTTGGCAATGACTTCTCTAATGCCAATGAGGCAATATCTGTCTGCAGATCTTTGATGTGGGATGCTGTGTATTTGTGGGTATGAAGGTCTGTTCTGCTGTCAGCCGGGAAACAGCACCATCTATTTCCCCTGTTTTTCTGGAAAGCAGATAATGAGATTGAATCATGCTCTTGTGAAATGAAACTCCTTGAAAGTGGACGGCGTGCTGACTGGCACCTGATGGAGTTCTTATGTCAGCATTCACTTCCTTTAACAGAAACGAGTTTTGGTGAACAATTCACCCTTTAGTTTCTCGTCAGCTAGGCACACAGGCTTTTTACCTTTGATCCTGGTTAGCTTCTCTTGAGGCTCGGTTAAGTACAAAAATGATAGTCTTGGCTTTGGTGCCCTCTTGTGGTGCAATGCGTTGGCCTGGCTGCCGTTTTACAAGGGAATTAATAAGTATACGAAGTATTGTTGCAGCTCAAAGTGTCTTCGGGTAGCTTACACCAAACCAAGTGACTCTTTTATTTGCTTCGAATGAGCACTTCTGTGTATGGCAGGTTTCTTTAGCTGCCTCCATGTAACTGAAAGTACTTCTGTCCACATTCCAGTGACTAAGGACCTATTATAGGTAGAAGGTCTGGACACATGGGCAAAAGGTGTTATATTTCAAGTTGCTGGTTTACCTTGTGTTCTCCTGCCTCAGTGGTACAGCTGCTTCTACTTAAGAGGATCCAAAGTTAGATACAAGAAGGCTTTAGAGATAAATCAGACTCCTAAGTATTTGTGATTTGTCTGTGTAAAAGTATAGTCTTCTGTACTTATGTATATATTTTTATCCTATTAACATCCAATCAGTATCATCACTTAATAATTTCATTTTTTTTATGCCCGATTGTCTACTATTGCAACTTCTTAAGAATTTTGTAATATGTTCACAACATCCTCTGTATGCATGCATTGGGTTTGCACACATGAACTGTGTTTTAAAGCAGACACTGGGAAATCAAGCTTATAACATCAATCACATCATAATGGCAACACATGTTTGTTTGCTTGACTGTTCAGCATTTCAAAAGGTTCACCTGATTTGAGATCTGGAAGAAACCTATGCTTGCATGTAGTGGACAGCATCCAGTTTGGGTCTTAAATGTTATGCTTCCCAGATAAGTCAAGCAGCATCTCAGGGACTGGTGGGCACCACTGAAGCTGCTTAGGGAAGGGTCTGAAGGCAGAGGCTGCAGAGCTGGGCAGCTGCAAGGAGCAAGCACACAGCCTTACTTCCTAGCTGGAGCACAGGGCTTCTTGGGGCTGAGTCTGCTGCAGATCCCTGGTCATGCTTTAGCAACCAGAACCTGCCCTGAAGGACTCACTTGGACAGGGGAACAAACCTTTCTGTTCCTTCCCTCTCCCTCTCCCTCTCTCTCTCTCTTTCTGCAGTAAACTTTTTGCTTTGAAATTTGGTTTTAAAACGGAATAAATCCTAAGATGTGTTTCATATGCCAGATTTTGTTTATCTGGGGCCTTTTGGGAAGTGGTTATAAAAGGTGGTGTGGGTGGAGTCTGTTCAGGTCTGGCTTAGTTGAGATTTCTTTTTGCAGTTTTTGCGGTAGGCAAATGCTAACTTCCTTGTGCAGTTTTGATTTGATAATTTCTGACACCACAACTCTTTGAAGATAAAATAATCCATACAACATGAAGTAGGATCACTCACAAGTTACCAGTTGTGTTTAAGATAATGCACCACCAATGTCATTTCTGTGTGTCCAGATTATTTCTGTTGGAATGAGTATTTGTTTTCCTTCTAGATTTTTATGAAACAATGTGTTACACTGGGTGTTCTTCTGTTTGTTTTGCAGCTTCCTTATTGTGCTGATATGCCTTATCTTCAGTGTGCTTTCTACAATTGAACAGTATGCAGCTCTTGCTACAGGGACGCTGTTTTGGATGGTATGTATTAATGTGATTGTGTGTTTGTTCTTAACATGTAAATCCTCATCTGAACCAATGTCATAGGCACAATGCTCTGTATGGTTTAGAAAGAAGCTTTTTTCTGCTTTTGCCTAATGAGTCTATAAAGCCCTAGGAAAAAATCAAAAAGTTATGATAGTACAAAAAGCCTCTCAGATCCTACATAGCCTATAATAAGGATGTTCAAATTGTGTCCAACTCAAAGCTATTCTGAAGTTAAACCTGAATCCCTCATATTGGTTGTGTGAATCCATTGTTCAGCCTTGCTGAATACCAGACTTCTCAACGTGGTTAGGGCCGGGGATGTGAAGGGAATAGAGTAAGTGGAAGTCCTCTCTTCAAGCAGAATTCAGATCCAGCCTTCTTTCCCAACTGGTAAGCTGCTTTGCTTTCATTAACTTGAGAATTATGCCAACTTGCTCTGCTTGTTCTATGCAGCTTCCCTTCAGCAATGAACATTTTGTTACCTTAGGTTTATGGTTCACTGATGCTGCAGCAGTTATATATCAAGCTATGTTCTAAGAGTACTGCTGTCCTGCCTGTTTAGACTTCATTCAAGAACCTTAGTTTTGAAGTCTGAGAGGCACATTTTTCATCACAGGAAAAAAAAATAAAATCTTAATTTGTTGTACCTCAGTGGTAATTGATGTATCCCCTTCTAAATCATTGGTTTCTTTGTATTTGCCCATTATTTAACCATTATTTTACTCCTGAAAACACTGTCACTGTATTGAGAAAATGCTAACCATCAATTTGTTTGCTCAAAATAGTTCTTGCAGTTGTGCACCAGTGATATCAGTATTATGTATATCATTAACGTAAAAATGTTCACTCAAAATATTGTTTCAAACCGTGAATTCAATATATGTGAAGTTTTTATACTACATTTTGAGTAATATAAGAAAAAGCACAGCATATGAGTGTTGATCACTTGTCTTTCTGTGGAATGTATCTTCATGCCTGCTGTATTATTTATAACTAACTGGTAAGTTGTTTGAATACCTGTGTTACAACTGTGCAGTTAGTTAAAGGGAGTCCATACCTGTATTTTTGCATCCAGTATCTTACTTGATTTATGGTTTTCTTTTTGTATGGATTTAAGGTTCCCTTTTATCCAAGTAGTAGCTGTAGATACTGTCAATTTCTGTGATCAATTTAAACTGTGATGATATCTCCTTGAAACATTCATTTGTGATGTATCATGATATTTTCATGATCATGCTGTTGCTTCAGTGAAAGAACTTCTAGTGACAGCGTGACCATTACGTTTTGTTTTTAGTGTTCTTTTTCCTTCACCCTTCACTTTTGATTTTGTGAATGAGATCATGGAAATCATTTTGCGTGTTCACAACGTATTCTTTTCCTAAAGGATTAACTATAATGATTTTAAAGAGACTCAAATTGATTGCCAGTGATCCACTGATCCAAAGCAGTGGATGGGCCGATGCGCTCTGTGCTCTATCCAGTTTTGGTGAGACTTCCAAAGGAGCTGTGGTACCTTCCTCAACAAAATTTAAGCCCCAGAATCTGGTTCCTATTAGCTTCTACCCAAATAAGTTTCTTATTCTGTCCTTATTTTAAGGTTTTCTTGTTTCAGTAATAGTCATAGAAGATGTTATAACTAAATGAAAACAAGATCTAAAAGGGATGTTGAGATTGTGCGTATATATGAACACTTTCTAGTTCTTCAGTTTCATAGTACTGAAATATTTTAAAATCACCTCCCACTACCAAAGTAGAAGATCTATTTTCAATAATTTATAAATTATTTTTCAATAATTTCTGAGCATTTTAAAAACGTTAATGCTTTCTCATAACAATAAGGGAGCCAAAGACTACTGGGGAAGTTTGTGTTCCTATCGTGTTCCAGTTGTAGACAAAAAGCTCACAATTAGCCATTGAATCTTTCTCTGCTTGTCACCACACTTCACAAGGCAAAGAACCTTGATGAAAGCTATACCTAAATGCAGTTGTGATGGGAGAATAGGAGAGAATTGGGCTTTTGTTAGCTTCCAGAAGGCAGTGAAAACTGTTTAAATTAGCATGCGTTTATTTTATCGTTTTTCACTAGATGGTGCTGTTGGAGGGGGTTTAACTGCAGTAACTTGTTGGCAGTTGCCCAGCGAGAGCTGAGACTGAGCCAAGGCTCTGAAAGGATCATCATTTTGAAGGGTGTATGTATACTTGGCCCATTCTAAATAGTGGTGCGGGAGAGCTTTTGCCATGACTCATAAAGAGAATGTAGTATATCTGTGCAAAAATTGATTTTGAGACTACAATATTTAAACTATGGAAAAAAGTAATTCGGAGATGTATGTTCCCAGAGAGGCCATATTTTTCTTTTATTTTCATAAGCAAGGATTTTACGGTGCCAGAACACAGCAGAATGCTGTTATCTCAGCATGATCTAAGAAAATCCAAGTGCCTGATCCAAGGGGATTAAATATTCTGCTGAACGAAGGGATATTTAGTCTGCCTGAAAATGCTATTTTCTTGTAGGAATCTCATTTCAATATTGATTCCAGAAAAAAAAAAAAAAAAAAAGTGACTGTTTTAGTGATGAAATTATAAGCACTTTCCAGCTTTTTCTTTTGAGTTCCTTTCTTACCTCAGAGTACTGCTTACTTGAAGAGATAAAAGTATTTTTTAAATACTAAAAATGGCTTCAAAGAAAAAAAAATGTAATATGTTCAGTGGTTAATATTTGTGTTATTAGCAGTGAAGGAATCTACACAATTGTGAGAGAATGGCACAGAATTGAGGCTTATAAGAAGCCCAGGTTTTATTTCTTGCTTTAATATAAGCTTTTGTTTGAAGTTCAGCCTTGGCTTTCTTTCTTTTTTTTCTTTTTACTGGGTTGTTTTATGGGCCTTGAGAAAAATACCTACAGCTTTTGATTCTGAAGAACTCACAGAGTTCAAGTGGTTCAGCGTGGTTCTAGCATTTTTTTCCTCATTATCTTCACTGTTCATGAAGCCAAGACAGGAACTTGTAATCTGAGCATTGATAGTTGTTCTCGTTTTCATTGCTCTGAAAAATTATATGAGAGTATTGTTTGTAAAGGATTTCCCCATACTGTGCAGTGCAGACTGCAGTCACTGATGTAGGCAGTCTCTCTGAAGAGTACTGCACTTCTGAAAGCAAAAGACTTGGCAGCCTCAGCAGTGTCCCCTGGCCCTGACCTAGAACAAGGTCGACTGCTGTAGCAGATGTGCATATGGTGAACTCATGCCTTCAGACCTTTGCTTTTGTAGGACTTGCAAACAGACTTGTCCAGAGAATCACCTTACTATCACTCAATCGATAGCTGAAGTTTGAGAACCCAACTGTCATTCGAAATTGCCTTCTGTGCATTTTAGTTAGCCAAACGTGAGTGACTTGAAGGCTTAGGAAAGAGCAGACATGAAAATCATCCTTTTCACATTTTCCTCTGAACCCCAGTATTACTGGCTGCTCTGTTTGTCCTGGTGGATGATGCAAGTGTTTTGTTGCATGGTTACAGTCATTTAGCCCTGCAAGCAGCTAAACACCACAAGGCCTTTAGCTTTCTTGTCTACTCCTAGTGGGATAGGGGAGAGAATTGTGGGGGGAAAAAAGATAGAATTCATATGTTGAGATAAATACTATTTACCAAGATGGAAAAGGAAGAGAGAAATAACAGTAATGATAATAATATATATGTATATTAACAAAACAAGTGATGCACAAGTCAATTGCTCACCACCTGCCAACTGATGCCCATCCAGTCCCTGAGCAGCAGAAACACCCCTCAGCCAACGCCCCTCACTTTTATATATTTTTTTCACAAGATTTCATATGGTATGGAATATCCCTTTGGTCAGTTCAAGTCAGCTGTCCTCTCCCTGCTCGTGTTCCCCCCAGTCCTCTTGCTGGCTGGATAACTCACAAAGCTGTAAAGCTGAAATGTCCTTGGCTGTAGATAGCACTGCTCAGTAACAGCTAAAACATCGGTGTGTTATCAACACTGTTTTTCTCCTGAAGCTAAAATATTGTATTACACCAGACACCGTACAGAAAATCAACTCTGTCCCAGCTGAAACCAGGGCAACAACCAGCTGGGTTGGTTTGGATTGCTACTTGTGGTAACTTCTTCAATTGTTCCTGCTGCTCACAAAGCAATCCCTTGTTAACTCCCCTGGTCTGTGCAGGAAAGTTGTAGATTTTATGTAAATTAGATGTTAAAGGGATTTAATTAATTTGCTTTGGAAGGCTGTGACCATTTTTTAGTTGAGTTTAAATACAGCTTTACATCCACCTTGAGCAGGTCTGAGGGATGCAAATCAGAGTGGTTGTGAAGTGGGAAGAAGACAGATTATTAGATAGCTGAGCCAATGTAGTGCTTAGGAGATGAAGGAAAATAGGAAGGGAAAAGAAAGCTTGTTAGTATTGTTTGGTATAGCTGAAGTCTGAGCAGAATAAGAATGGCAGGAGGGAATGAAGAAGAAATATGAAAGGAAAGTGTGCAAAAACCAGTAAAGGAAGGATGAAAAGTTTTTCCTTTCAGATGTGCTGCAAGTCTAAGCTCTTAACTGTTGTAGAAGGGAGGCACAGCTTTCTCTTTGAAATCTGTAGAGGGCAGCATTGGACCGTGCTGTGTCCCATTTGGAGTCGCTGGGTTCAAACCTTGGATGGTGTCCTGAAATAGGTAAAAATATCCTTTGGAAGAAGTGAACTATTAATAAAGAGATGGCTTTTCACATGGATTTGGGGAACTTTATACGAGTAATAAAAAAAAAAAAATTCTCCTGGGAGATAAGGGTTGAAGAGAAGGGCTGTGTAAATGTTGCTGCCGGAGACAACTCTCGCCACTTTGTGGCTGTAGCCACAGAGTTCATGTTGTTTGGCCTACCTGATTTCTCATCATGTGGATGGCTGTAAGGAACAATTACAGCTTTCAGTGAGAGGAATTGGGCACATCTGCATGAAGGAGAACGAACCTACTGAAAGATTTCCAATATGATTGTATCCTTCCAGCTATGTTCTTGCCATCTTGCCATTCAGTGGAGAAAAAAATCATTTGGCTAAACTTTTCTACTGTTAACAATGAAAATTGATTTTAATATCTATATAGGATCATGGAATTGTTTGAACTGGAAGGGACCTTTAAAAGTCATCTAGTTTAACTCCCCTGAAGTGAACAGGGATACCTACACTAGATCAGGTGCTCAGAGCCCTGTCCAGCCTGACCTTGGGTGTCTTCAGGAGCAGGGCATCCACCACCTCTCTGGGCAGCCTGTGCCTGCGCTTCACTACCCCTATCAGAAACCACTGTTTTTCTTATATCCAGTTTAAATCTCCCCTCTTCTGCTTTGTAATCATTTTCCCTTGTTCTGTCGATGAAGACCATGCTGAAAAATCTGTCCCCTTCTTTCTCATAGTACCCCTTTTGATACTGAAAGGCCACTGTCAGATGTCCTCAGAGCCTTCTCTTGCCCATACTGAATAGCCCCTTCTCTCTCAGACTGTCCTCGTAGGAGAGGTGTTCCATCCCTTGGATCATTTTTGTGGCCCTCCTCTGGATGTACTCCAACAGGTCCACCTTTCTCTTCTACTGAAGACTGCACCCAAATGCAGTACTCCAGGTGAGGTCTCACCAGAGCAGAGGGGCGGGATCATTTCCCTCGCCATGCTGATGTTGCTTCTTTTGATGCAGCACAAGATACAGTCAGCTTTCTGGGCTGCAGTGGCACATTGGTTGCTTATGCCCAGCTTTCCATCCACCAGTACCCTTTTTGGCAGGGTTTGTGTTCAGTCCTTTTGCCCTCCAGCTTATACTGATGATAAAGGTTGCCATAGCTTGGGTACAAGGCCTTGAACTTGACTTTGTTTAACCTTGTTGGGTTCTTGTGAGCCATTTCTCATGGCTTAAGTTGGTCTAGGTCTTTCTGGATGGCATCCTGCCCCTTGGGTGCACTGACTGCACAGCTTGGTGTCATCTGCAGACTTACTGACACAGCCCACCAGCATCCCTACATTATGTGGTGTGAATAAGCAGTAATTTTATAGAGAAGAAAAGTCTTCTACGTATATTGCGGACGTGTATCAGATTGGAATTCTAGTTTTAGTCTGCTACACTGGAGCTTGCATTTGATAAAGGTAGGCTTGGATGCAGAAACTTCCATTTCTGCCTTTTGTAAGAACGATGAAAAAAATCTCTCTTGTTGGCCTTCTACACCTGGAGTTTTCTGTGACGGTGAATCAGAACAGTAATCTAGAGTAAAGCCTGCCTGTAAGTCACTGTGAGTGAAGGAATCAGAATTTGACATTTACCTGCCTAACGCACTGGATTGAGATGGCTGTGAAATGCCAGGCATTTCGTGGGACTCAAACTCTGAACTTGGAGTCAAACTCCAGAAAGTGTGACCCTCCTCAAGCTTGCCCTGGAGCTGGTGACAAATTGCAGGCTGGAACAAAGCAATGGTGATGGATTGGAGCCACCTGCTGGTGGCTTGGTGGCCTATGTGGTCCCACATGGTGGTCTCCCAGCCACGGGACAGCATAGAAGTACTGGCCAAAATATGAAATGAACCCAGTGCCAAATTATCTCTTTGGTCTGAGTAAGCCATCCCAGCTTTTCATATGTCACCTACAGTAGCCAGTCATAAAAAAATATTGCTTTTGTATTGTGTGTAGCATATGAAAAATAGGGCGATACGTGTTCCAGAGTTGCTAGCAGTTCACCTGTTCCTCAAGAGCCTGTGTTTACATTCATAAGTCAAATAGAATACCAGTGTTCTGTTTATTTTTTTTAATACAGCTGCACTCCAATAAATTCTGTTCAGTCTGTTTTATTCACTGTTAAATTTTGCATTTTCTTTTGTCAAGCTTTCTACTTGAAGGTTAAAATTTGTCACAGCCTCTCTGGGGTGTAAAGCCATGTCAAGCTCTGAGCGTTGGTTTGGTAACTCCAGAAGGAACATGATAAACTTTTTTCTTGAAATTATACACATTTAATATTTTAAACACATATTTGGTGCTTCAGCAAACGAGAAGATGAATGCAAATTCCATCTTGGAGAAGCAAAACAAAAAAAGAAAAAAAAAAAAGAAAAGAAAAGAAAAAGAAAACTGTGAAATGCTAGTGCATAGTAGAGCCAAGCAGTGAAAAGAAAGATTTTTAAATTTAGGATTTATCTGGATTAGTGTGTAATGTTTGCAGTGACAGGTGTTTCCTTTATGCTTTGCCCAAATGTCTGGAAAGTAGTTTGTCATTAAGTGCTACATTCAGTGTGTATCTCAATTTCAGTATAACTGGAGGGTCTATGGCTTTGTTAGGTCCTTGTTTTCACATCTGACCTCAGCCAGCTGGAGTCTATTGTTTTAAGCGTAATGTAACAGCTGACATAACATAACGGATATCAAGCTGAAAAGCTGAAGCAGTGCAGTGAACTGATGCAAAGGGAAGGGAAAAGGAGAAGTTGGGAGGGAGGAAGAGGGGCAAAACTAGCTTCATGATTCAAAGTGGAAGCTTGCTGGCTTGTTTTCCCTGGGGGAATTAGCTAGAAAATAACGGGATGAGTCTGTTGAAGTTCTATTAGCAATTGATTACATATGATAGACTACTGAGACAGGTTTGAATTTGCCAGCTGTCGCTAGCTGGTGGCTCTTGAATTGCTCTAAGTGGCCCTCAGTAGGCAAAACTGGAACAAACTCTGCAGGTGTGGTGTAATTGGAGTGTGGGGCAGCAGCGTGTACCAATGTCTTGTGAGAAAGGAGTGTCCCGGGGTGGAGAGAAAGCAACTTAAGCAAATGGAATGCGTTAAGAATTTTATTTTTAACATTGGATTCCTGTGAGATCCTTTTCTAAAAATGTTCCCACTTCTGAGTTTGGTAGTAAGGTGCATCAGCACTGACCACTAAGCGGCCTTGGAAGGAGAAGGAATGAATGAATGATGGCTCTGTTAGAAACTTACCGCAGCCGTTAAAAAAAATTGACAAGTACCTGCCTGTCCACAGAAAAAGAACAAGAAGGTATAGAGTTCACCCTGTTATTTCTTTATATAGGTATAGGAGAAGCATCAAAACCTATTTCTATTTTTAGCAATGATTGAAAAAATTCTTCTGGCTGAATTTCATTTGTACAGGGTAAAGCCTCTGGCAGCTCCACCCTACTGAGTGTTTATTCCATGTTTTTAGGTGGGGGGGGGAGTTAAGACTCTATGCTGTTTTTTTAAACGTATATGGGTATAGGCAACCAAATTAGGTCCTACATTTGCAAGTGAAGGTTTTATGGCTTGAGGCTTGCAGTTATGCAGTGTGTTTAACTCTGTGTATATGAGTAGTCATAATGACTTCAGCGGAGCTTCCTGTGTGCGTAAATATTAACAAGATCAGGGCGTATTAGGAAAGGTTTCATGAACAGTGTCTGCTTGTACTTAGGGATAACCTAGGAAGCACAGGAGTTTGATTTATGGCAACTGTAAGCTGTATTTATCACACATTTAAAATTATGAATTTATTTTTATTTCATTTATTTTGACAGTATACAAAAGTATTATGGTGACTGAAGCATCAGCTCAGTCTTTGCAAGACATTGTCTTGCACAAGGAGTTTCCAAGATCATTCTTGCTGTAATGTGAAGCCCAGTCCTATTTTCTCTCTAATCAGAAAGGAGTTCTGAAAAGAGTTAATAGAAGCTGTTGATTCAGTAGCTAGTAATGCATTACGTGGACATTTACACTGTAGCTCAGCTTGTAAAATGAACAAATCCTGTAGTAGAGCTTAGAACTTGGCGTTCTGCTGGAGAAGCCTTGAAAGTTCAGCACCACCCAGGTATGCCAGTACACTGATTTTTGGGGACCTGTGCCTTGGTGTATTGTTTACAACAGGTTATTTCCACCTAACTTGATAAACATCAGCATATTTTCAAGGTGATGGGAAGCCAGGAATTGCTATTAGCTCTCAGAATGAGCAGGACTTCAAAGAACTAAGAAAACAAAATGCTTGCTCTCACACACTGTCTGTGAAAGCAAGT
The DNA here is from genome assembly GCF_019238085.1 of Lagopus leucura. NCBI lineage: Eukaryota > Metazoa > Chordata > Aves > Galliformes > Phasianidae > Lagopus > Lagopus leucura. The sequence continues at coordinate 3,298,744 of NW_024962291.1, forward strand.
TATGTACTTCCTCACTTTGATGGCTTCCCGTATGTTAATGACATTGGGGCTGTCTAATGTGTGCTGAAATACACAGAGTATGTCTAACAGCTGTCAGTAAATCCATGTGGTATTTGGATTTTCAGGTGGGCCTAATTAGTATTTAACTGAGAGAAGTCCCTGGTTCCAGAAGCTATAGACAGCTGTGAATATACAGTAGCTCTGATGGCTTGCTTTTCAGGTAGCAAGTGACAGCAGTACCTTCTCTAACAGGTATAGCAGCACTAAAACAGAGAAAAAGATCTTTTAATGTAGCTTTGAGCTAAGAAACTCAGGAAGTGAAGATTGAAGGGCTCCAGGCTTTTGTTTTTGCTTTTGTTGTTTCTTGGAGTTGCTGAGTTGTTTCCACATGCATCCTCATTTAAAATCTATTTTTCAATCCTCCCCCTCACTCCCCCTTTGTTTTTTTTTTTTTTCTCTACAGCATCTCTTCAACATCCTTATTAAGGTACCTTTCAGAAAACCTCTTTCTTGTTGTTGTTTGTCAGCTTGACAGGATGTGCTTACACTTGCAATGCATGCCAAAGAAATTGATTTACTCATCATTTATCCCTCTGCAGCCATTCCCCTTATAAAGATGAAAAAGGACATCTGCTCTAGAGGCTGGTTTTGTGACAACATTGCAGAACAGTTTTAAATCAGAATAGATATGCACAATGACTGGCCTCCATCTGTCCTGCAGGCAGGGATCTTGACGCCTACCTTCTAGGAGCTGTTCCAAGTCACTGATTTAGTATATGAAACTTGAATTGAGTTATACTTAGTGACTAGGGCAGGGGAAAACGAAGGAGAGAAAATTAAACATTTACCAGTTTTACTTCTGTAATACCTTACCAACATGAACATACTTGACCTTGCAGCATTCTTGGGAGGTGAGTATTAGCAGTTCTATAAGTAAAATTGGATAACCCCTGGCTTTTCCACTGTAGCTTGACTCTGTGAGATGAAACCATTGGAGAACTTGGGCTGCACTTCCAAGACTGGTTGTCAGCCTGTATTAGCTGGCACTGCCACCTGAAGAAATGGTCCTGCTGCTCCACTCCTTGTGCCAACACAAGCATTTGTGCAGCTAGTGCAGCTATGTTGTAAACTGCCTTGGAGAACCTGTACGTGTTCAAACTAACCTTTTTTTTGGCCAGATGAGATTGCTTCTTTTGGCAGCAAAGCTGGCTTAATGTTTGTGGAACTACAGTGTAAGATTTCATAGCTTTTGATAGTTAAAAGTGTGATGGAAACTTTATCTGCAACGCAATTTGCAAGCAGACTTGCGCTCTATTCTTCTGAAAAAATATGTTATTTACATTACGCTCCATTCAAAGGGCCCTGCCTGCAAGATGAAGTACAGCACCTAGCAGAGTGCCAGCACGCTCTAAAAGATAGTTCTTACCTTTATAAAACTTGCAGTCTAAACAGGCAAAGTGGTGAAAAGGTGAACGGAAGGAAGCATGAATAGCCTCTTGCACAACCAGGCACCGAAGCAGAGAGAGAATAAACTTACCCAAGTCCCAGTTTGGGCCTGCTCCAAGTGTTCAGAATAGGTGATGGGCCTCATCAATCATTATACCAACAAAAAAAAGACATATAAAATTTCTTGTCTCATTTCTTAATTTATATATTGTTTCTGTGAAAGCCTTTTCACGGAATTTTTCAGTATGACAGTTGAGATGTTGACCTTTGTTTCACATACTTAGCTCTGTTATTGCCTTTCTTGTATTGATTTGACTAAATAATTAAGTAGCATTTTATGTTCTTTGTATCTGTTTTGCAGAAGGACAGCAGGATATCAGCCTTGAATGCTGATTGAGACTGACTTGATTGAAATTAGTTTTATCCTATAGGTTGAGGCATGTCTACTGTAATCTAGAGCCAGTTATTGAACTTGAATTGGCAGCCCGGCTGTGTCTGCAAACAAAAGCTGTTTTGTTCAAACTCATCTAGGACAGCCAGGGATGTAGGTAGGGTTGCAGAAGCATGTCTGTCTCTAAGGGCTTAAGCAGCAATCATCTGCTAACTCTTCCCTACTGCCTCTCAATGGGCTTTAACTTCGCCCAGAATTGGATTGCTCTGCATTTTGCTCTCATAGTGCTGCTGTATCTAGATGACCCAGAAGGCTTTACTTAACGCCAGAGATGATTAAAATAACTTTAATTGTGTTGAGGAGAGGGCTATGAGCATTTTAAGAGCTGGTTACCACTGTTCAGCTTTGTGGGTGGTTATCTCCAGGATGAGAGGTGTAGTCAAGAGGAGTTGGGTGTGGTAATTAATATCTTCCATCTCTCTCACTGCCTTTGAAGTGACTATGAGCACATGGCTGCATGCGTCACTGTAGCCTAGTCCTGAGGGGTATAATTGGACTATTATGTCATTGTTACTATTAATACAATAACAGGAATATTTGAGTTTGAATTACTGTAACTATTTTGATTAAGGAAAAAAAAAAAAAAAAAAACACCAAAAAACAAAAAACCAAGCCCAGAAGGACACACATTTCTCCCCGGAACAGTGGTAGGCTAGACCTGAGGTAACACATGCCTTAATAACCCCGAGCATGCTCAAATAAAAAGCCACTTGGACTCAAGTGCATTTTTCAGTCATTACAACATATATTTTCATGCTTAAAAACTTTTGCATGTTAGGATCCGGATCATTAGTGAAACATTTAAACCTTTAAGTACTATGAATCATATGCCTTTTTAAGGCAAACAAACTTTAAAGAAAAAGTTCTTCCTTTACTCCAAATTCTGAACCAGAAGTGCAGTGAGTTCCTGTCTCATCTGCAAGGAAAAATGTAAGAAAATCAGGGCAGTGTGCTGACTGCATTGTTAAATTTGCTACTTATACATACTCAGAAATGCTTTTATGATACGGTATAGAAACAGATCTAGGATCTTATAGACGTTGAAAACAGAACATGATTTGCAGCTGTAATTAAAGTGAGTAAGTTTGTAAACAACACACTGTTATCTCATTTTGATTCTTATATCTAAAATATATTTTGAATTCTTATAAAACTAGGAAAATTGTTAAAATGCTGGAAATTTGTTTCCAAGTAGAATAACAATTGCATGAAACTTCCTTGTCTCTTCAGTGTATTTATAAATGTATACATCAGGTTAATGGCTGGTGAGAAGCAGAGGTGAAAAAGCTCAGCCGTGCTTCTTCAAGTGACACAGAAATGTGCGTGGTCACCTTTCTGCCCCAAACAAATACGCTTTCTCAAGGTTAACAAGCTGTAGTTTGAAATGTGAGGCTGTTAAGAGAAAGCTTTTTGAAGTGCTTATTCTGGTTTTGAAAAAGAACCACACGCTGGTCCCTAAGTGTTTGGACACAAGGGACTGTTTCAGACAGTTTTATTTGTTCATAGCTTACGTGGGGAAGGAGATATTTCTAAAACCAGATCCTGTCTTCATAGATATGTAATAATTGTGATCTGTATCTAACTAGCTAATTTATTCTGATCTTGTATCTGCAATTAGCTCGTGTTTGGAAAGGTGGGACTAGTATTTGTAAAGGCACAGAATGGGGTAAGGCCTTTTCTTTTGAGTCCCTTTTCACTGTGATTTTACTTATGCATTTTGGCACAGAGGGAGAAAAACTGCTAATTCAAATAAATATCTCCTGGGATTTAAAATCTCTGCTAAGTCAGACAACAGGGACCTGGATTTCAGTGTCTTAATATAAGAAATCCTCTGCGGAACAGTTCTGCAGATTTTCTACAAATGTACAAATCAAGGCTATTTGCCTTAAAGAGTGATCTGGAAAGTAGCAGGTGAGAAGTGGGAGAGTGCTGCTGTGCCTCTTTAGGCACAGGATGGCATAGAAATGCAGGAGGGGGAGAGCACTGTGAATGGTCTTAACGCTGGCTATTTGCTATAGCAAGAGAAAGGGAACAGGCAGGTGAAATGTTTCTTTCTGATAAGCATTACCTCAGTCAGAGTTGTCTGTTCCTTTCAACAGTTCTTTCTCTTTGCTCTATTTCTTGACAAAGTTCCTAATAGGTAGGTCTTTTTTTTTTTTTTTTTTTTTTAAAGGAGTGTTTTCTTAATATTGAACAGTTATTGAGATGAAGCTTTTTGCTTATAGAAACTAATTACTTTAGAGAGGTGTGAGGCAAGGTTATGGAGACTGTCAGCAAAAGCTTTGGGCAAAGGTACAAGATGTGGTAGAAGACATCCAGAGTGGCTTGGATTTGGGTAGAAGTGTGTGATATTGACATTTCTGTTCTGTCACTCTTGGAAAAGTGACCTCTTGAGTATTGAAATTCCTTTGTGAACTGCAGATGTCGTTCAGTGTTGAACTGCATCTTCTGTCACTCCTTCTCTTACCTGGAACTTAAACCATTGCTAATTGAAGCAGTCCATAAGGTCATTGAAGTACAAACATGCAAAAAAGCCAAAGTCAATTCAACTCTGGAAGGCTTCTGCCCTTTCAAAATTGTATGCAACTTGCATTGCCTTTCTGGATATGCAATTAGATTTTCCCATGCAGTATTAGTTTGCTTGTGCCACTTGCCTGTTGTCTACAACAGGACAGAGATGACTCTTGTGTGCTTTTGCTGCAGTGTCAGGGAGCATCCTTTTCTTCTCCTCAGGCTTCCTTGATCTGTTCTGCCCACAACCTATGGCATTCTGTGGCTCAAGGCCAGTAGAGAAACATGGGCTGGGACCAGCACTGCATATAGATATTGTTGATTAAAAGCTGGAACAAAGTCAGCATGAAGAAGGCAGCTAATGAAGCATGTCAGCTTTTTTGAATTAAAATGTCCTTTAATCACTTTTATATAAATACAAATTCCAGCCTCTTATCCCGAGAGGCTTCCAAGCCAAAAGAATTGTGAACTTCTTAAAACAAAGAAAGAAAATGAAACTGGTGTGGAGCGTTCTTTAAAAATTGCTACTGGTTTCCTTCTTTATTCTTAGTTTGGGTTGGGATATAAGGCTGAAAGCAAACAGTAAAATCTTGGAAACCTTTTTTTTTTTTTTTTTTTTTGTCTTCTCATTTTGTTTTATTTCCCAGTAAGATAATGTCCATGTGATTTGGGACAAGAAGGAAAAACAATGGCATCTGACTGACCAGCATAGCGGAAGTGATACGCAGAACAAAGAAGGCTTTTTATTTGTAATCTAAGTTTTTTGTCATCATCTCAGCTCGTAACACAGGAAATCAATAATTTTCAGTCGCTTTGGTAAAGTATTAAGTAAAAATCAAGCAATCCTTTTAGCAAACAGGCATACTGTAATGTCACTGGGTGCAAGGCTAAAGTTTCAAAGCAGTGTGTTTTACTTTGATTTATTTATTGTTGGTAGCCTGTCAGGCCTTTGTTTGAATTAGGAGCCATTGCGGGCAGCCAGAAATTGAACTTTATGTAATACAATCTATCTGTCACTTAGTATCAATTCCCTAACAATGATGCTAACACATTCAGACTTCAGCATCTGGACCTCGCACTTGAGTTTTCAGCCACTAGGTAGGCTCTAATGTTTCAGTGCTTCCATGTAGTTTCTTCCCAGCTATTTCCCATCTGTGTATGACTGTCCCATTTCCCTAGGGGTCAGTCACCAGTGCTGCCGATGTCACCAGATAAGCCTTTTCCCAAGAGAATTTTGTTTTAATTGTTTCACTTGTTAGACCTCACTAGACTGTTGGATTCACTGTTCCCTCTTCAAAAGCCAGAAAATGCACAGTAAAGCAAAAGGTTGTGGGATTATGATTGAGCATGCCTCAGAGATCAGAATACAGCTTCTTATTTTGTGGGGCAGCTCTAAAGCAGTGTGCTTCAGTCTCCATCAGTGTTTTACAAAATGAAGGCTATTGCTTCCATGGAACTGTGAGGTAACAGTAGGAAAGATTAAAAACATATCTAAGAGTACATACATGAGTTCACAAGCTGTCAGACAAAGTTGTATTTAAAAAAAGCAAGCAAACCAAAGAAAACCACCACCAAAGCAAATCTGTAGTAGCTAATGTACTGAACACATTTAAAATATGCAGCCTGCCTTTACGGCAGCTAGGCTTCTCTGGGAATGTGCCTCTAGTTGTTCCATGCTTTCCTAAATGGGAAGAAAGCAGGCAAACCCATCCTTGAGCGAGACAGTAAAGATGAAATATCTCTACCTTTTGTGTCCTGCAAGCTTCCTAGAATGTGCTCCTGTCAGAACCACTGCTATGCCACAAGCTGTGTGTACTGCTTGGGAGCTGGTTACAAATGAGAGCACCTTGGTGCTTTGAGCCCAAATATAGTACAGACTTAAGTATTGAAGAATAAAAGCAGTAGGTGGACTGGACTTGAGGGGCTTTTCCCCAAAGCTAATCTTTGCTCTAGCAGGTAGCAGAGTACCTGCTAACAGTAATGACAGAGGTTGTTTGAACTGCCTAATCAATAGGTTGTTTCTTCTCATATGCTTCCCCCCTCTTTTCCTCTGTGAATAGGCTCCTTTGGTATTAATTCACAAGACAGAAAACTCAACAGAGCCAGCCTCGAGCTGTACTTCTTTAGTCTCCTGGGCAAGTAGCAGGGAAGGAATGAAACTTCCCTCAAAACATCTGGCTGTGTTGAGCTATGCCGGTACATTCACCCCCAAGGGAGGATGACTGACTCCTGGGGTGCAGCCAGATCAAAAGGAAGGTACAGAGAAACGGAAACGGTGGTGAGAAAGGATGCCAAAATGTTTAAAGTATAGCTGCTGCATCTATCAAGTGGTCTAGGTCCTGTTTGCGGAATAAATTTTATGAAAGATGCACTTATTTATGTTAGCCTGTGATGTGTGGGTCTAGACCAACAGGCATATTTTAAGAAGTTGGGAAAGAAAAGGAAAAAAAGGCCAAACTATTTTGCTTGCACTTTTTGCTTTAAGGTAATTCAGTCTAAAAAAAAAAAAAAACTTTGAAGTAAAAATAAACAGTGTATTCTAAGTAGCTGAAGGCATTTATTATGTTTGCAAAGTTCCTTGCTCTTAGTAGTCTGGTTTGAGATTTGTTTTTGTCTAGAAGAAACAAAAATATTTGTGAGTTTCCTTTTGACTCCTGGCATGCCAGGAGCCCTCTTCTGTGTGAAGCAGGACTGTACAAAACATTAATGAGTGCAAAGGAGAGATACACTATTAGTCAAGTCATTTAGAACAGCTGCACTGAAAACTTTATTTCAATGGCTGCTTCTGAGAACGATGGGTCATATTTGCTTTCACTTCCTCTCCTATAGTTCTGCTGTGAGGGCTGGCATTAGTAGGAGTCTTGGTGTCAAGGCTGTTTAGAGGAGTCTGAACAGGTAACTACTGTAGGATGAGAGCTACCCTTGAAAATCTGTAGGTTTGTCACCAACTGAAATTTGGAGCACCTTTCTAAGGACTGAAACATTCAGTGGTCCTGCATTGGGAAATCTGTGTTCACCTGGTGTAATTTATTCAACTCTCAGAGACAAATTTATTATTTTAAATGGAAACACTGTAAAACATGAGAAACCTTGAAGTCAGATGAAAAGTGGCATTCTCAGCTACATTTTGTTTTGATCTTCTGTCCCTCCCAGCTCTACCATTAATATTGATGTAACTAAAAATGTATTTCCAAGTCCAAAATGTCAATGGCTGCAGCACTGTTGTTAAGCTTTATAATATACAAAGACTCACTTGTAATTTAAAATGCTGAACTTCAGATGTGTGGGACTTGAAATTCAGGTTTGGTATTTATTACCTGTTCTATTTTTTTTAGTGCCATTAAAATCAAATTGCAGCCTTCCGTGAAGCTTTGGGCTTCAGAGGTGTATCACTGCTGTATGGTTTAGAGCAATTTATTGAAAATTGAAAAGAATTGTGAAGAAATGCACTGACATCTTTCTACACAAAAATATATAAGATTTCTCCTGTTTCTTAATGATAGGCAGTTAGTGTTGATTTTTCTCCTTTGGTTTAAATCATTGAGCAGGGAACAGGCTGTGTATCTATGAAAATGCTTTGTTAAAACATCTGTTGTTCATATTCTGCACTCTTCTGTGTTGGTGTACCCCATAGGTAAGAAAGAGCAATTAACAATAATTAGTCTGTTGAGTGTAATAAGATATTATTCAGTGTGTCAAAATCAACGACCTTTATGGAATGAAAAATGGTGACAATTTATTATTGAGTATGCAATAAAGTGAGGAAACACCATGAAGTGTGAGAATGTGATAAACAGATATACACACTAGATGTTAAATACATGTGCATATCTATTTATATATCTCGCAACAGATTTGACCTCAAGACAGCAAAGACATAATGAAGTCAGTGAAGTCTACTCCAACGTGAAATGATTTTCTGGCTATCAAAATAATGAAGCAGAACTCTTAAATCTGTTCAAATACCTCTTACAATAGCATCAGCTATGCGTGAATTTCTTTACTGTATTCTGAAATACCTCTCAGGGAAACTACTTAAATCCTGTTTTATCCACTGAATCCTTCAAAAAATTAAAAACACACAGGAAAAATCACCATGTATGACAATTTTGCTTACTTATGTTGTTAGAGCTTGATTTTACTCTTTGAATATAAGGTTATGTTTAAAAGCTACATTCTTCTGGCATCTGCCCAGGCTGTGATCTTCAGAACTCCTCAGTATAGACTAAAATAAGCAGCAGTAGTAGTAGTTAAACAAATAGGGCACAGTCAAAGCAAATGCTTTGATCTAGTATCGTTGACAAATGTGCTGTTATGGAACATTTTAAATAGCACATTTTATTTCTAGCTTGCTGTAGTGCGTGGCATGTGATGAATAAAAACAGGTGGATTTTATAAGTTACATATCTATGTGTTTTAGAAATTGGTAGGATTAATCAAAGATTAAAGTGGTGCAATGTGCCTGTCTTCTGGTAAGTGCAAGTAAAAACACATGTTTTGCAATAAATACATCAGTTACATAGCCAAGCCATTAATTTAAGAAATAAACTGAAGAGAAATGGTGTTATCTAACCTCTCTCTGTATACTGAACCTGGCTTGTATGGAGATTTCAGCTTTCAGTAATGAAATGTCAGTATGCTGACTTGAGCAGCTGTGCATTGCAACATACTAGAGAAAAGCACTTAATGAAAGTGTGCAGCTAGAAGCATCGTACTGTGAGTTGTTCTCTTTCTTAGTATCTGTGAGATACTGGCATTTTGCTTACCGCTTCTTTTGCACTGATTTGAAAGTCTCACTTTGACAGAGGCATAACTGATGATTTTAAACAGGGGGGAGGCCTTTGGTATCATACAAACACACTAAGTAGCTTTCTTATGCCAAAAATTTTAAGTGATGACTTGCTAGATACAAATCACTTGGTAGAATGGCACAAAAAGTGACAAGCCATCAGAAACAGCTTTTTGAACATACGAGGGCTGCTCCAAAAGTAATGCTTCTAATGCAGTGCTGTTACTTGAATCTATTAGAAATGACAGTCGTGCAATGAGTGCTTTGGGAATTCTGCATTAATGTACAGAGTTCCAATGCTTGCTTTTAAATAACCAGTGCTGACAAGTAGGATTTGAGAATGAAGTATTGGGGAAAAAAACAACACAAACCCTTTGAGCCGTGGTTTATGATTCTGTTTCAGTAATTTCTGTTGAATCTGGTATCAACAGATGCAGAAATGCACTGTTCCCATAACAGAAGTGGTCACTAGTTTTATCCTGCTCTTCTTGCTTGTAGTCTAGGTCAGTGTTTTAAACTTCTGCTGTTCCCAGCCTAGTACACTAGAATGAGAACTTCATCACCAACTGAAGAGCTGATATGCGCTCACTTCTTCTAACCCTGCTGTTGTTCACTGTGATACTGCAAAGCTCTTTGCTTGTTTGTGGTTTTTTTTAGTTCGTTTTTCATAGCTCTCAGGAACCTGAATGCTGCTTTTGTTTGAGGCTCAAGTGTGAGTGTGAGCCTCTAGCATGAGGCCAAGACATCATAGCTGAGGTTTTAGTGTGTTTCAGGAGGTGCTTCAGGGTCCTGCATGGGTTTGCGGATAGAGCAATGGGCTCCTCAGAAGAGCTAATAAGCATAGTTGGTTTTGTTTTCTGATTTAACCAAAATGCTTTCTTATGCTTTCAAAACATGCTAAAGCAAACAGTTTTCTCTTTTTCTTGGGTACAGTTATATTTTATTTTAAAGAAGTAGTTTTGTAGCAGCATTGTAGTATGCTTTACATACGGTTTTAAAGGACAATAGGGGTGGTTGTGATCTGAAGTCAAAATACCACTTATCATGGGATTTTTCTTGCAAAATGGCTTTAAAAATGGAATACAAGTACACTGATCAGGTCAAGAAAGTATCAGAGTTCCTCCAAATGTGAGAAGCTAACTCCATGTTACGGTTGCTGCAGCCCTGTTCCCAGGTATTCAGTGAAAGCATTGTTTAACATGATGCAAACTACTCTCATCTTATTGCTTTGTATTTTATCAGAGCTTAAGTGATCTTTAGATTTGAAGCTTTTGCTGTGGCAAGGCTGTAATACTAAGTACCTGGATGTAATGGACAAACTCACCATGTGGTGGAAATTGCCACACAGATAAGGTCTAGGAAAGCTGGATTTAAATTAAGAAAGCCGTAAGATAGAATCTTTCAGGAGCTCTGGAAGGAAATCTGATTGCACTGTCTAATTAAGGGAGGAGACGTTAATTTTCGGTGATGTAATTTATCCAATTTATCCTGGATTTCACCTTACAGTTATCGTGGTCTATAATTGCAGCATTGGGAAAAGAAAAGTATACAAGTTTTCTTTGTTTATAATGCCCATATAAAATTCCCTACGTGCCTAGAAATTCTTCATTGCAGTCCTGCACTTTGTGCAAGCCACAGGGTGGCTGTTAAATTGATTGGTCAAACCTGTAAAATATTTCTCTTGCAGCTCTAGTGACTGTTTGTCGCTCTTGCTGTGGAAATTTTTCCAAATGTAACTTTAAAGGGAAAAAATGTTCAGACCTGTGCTCAAGCATAAGGGAAAGTCACAAAGACAGTTGAAGGATGGTGGGTCTTGGTTTTTCCCTCTTTCTCCTGACTTTGGGAACCAACACTGCCTGTTCTTCTGTAACTCCCCTGCTGTCCTGTGACTCCTTGCTTAACCTTTTATCGGCAGGTTAATTCCTTTCATCTTCACTTCTGTTTGGCACCTGGGGCAGGGCAAAGAAACCTCTGCAAAGTATCTGATGATGCTGACTGTCATAATTCCTGCAAAAGGCAAGCAGGGAGGAGCTTTCCCTGGGCAAGTGCTTCAGGCTGAGCATGACCTTATTGTTATTTTTGGACATGCTGATTCAGCATCACAATGGAGTGTAACATATACAAAATATGAGTGGCTACGTATGAACGGTCGAAAAGTAAACAGGTCAGAGTGTGTCCTGTGATGTGTATTTATAGCTCACTGACATCAACAAGGGTTATGTACTTCTGAAGGCATGTTCAGCCAGTGTGATAAGTGGGGAAAAAATCTCTGTCTTAACCAGAAGAAGCAGAGGCTGCACGTCATATGTTTAAGTGAATATTAATCGTAGCTGTCTCAATATACAGCCTACTTATGTTGTACCTCTAACCTGAGTGATTAGCGCCTGTTAGGTAAAATGTGGTAACAATTTGTACCTTTCTGTAGTTGTTTAAAAGTAACGAATAGGCATGACTGAGTAGTTGAAAGACATTGAATTAAACACGCTTGGATTAATAGGGTAATGGTTGGAGCTGCTCAGAGCTATAAAATAAACACTAGGTAGAGTTTAGTGCTATATGGCAACCAGATCAAGCCATGGGGTTGCTGAAAGTATTCTGAAATGACTCACTGTTGTTAAGTGAGAGAGATAATCCTAAGAAAGCTCTGTATGTAGGCTCCCCATGCAGTTAACGTTTTAACCCCCCTTTGGCTTGTTTTTATGACTTCAAAGATACTCTAAGGCCTTTGTTAAATTGATCATTAACTCTGCAAAGTTATAATTAGACATTTGAACTTGGCTGCATTCAAAAAGAAAATGCAAGAATGAAAATCCTCACCGGTGTTGTTTCTCTGCGGCTCATCAGCATGGTCAGAGACGGATTAAAGTTCCATGAGAGTTAAAAAGCAATAGGAATTTGAGGCATTAACCGGCCTCGCAGGAAGGATGGGGAGTCATTAATCCACAGAGTTTTTCTTTGAAAGTATGGGGTGAGAATAATGTGAGGAACCTGAAATGGGTTACTATTGGAGATTTAGATTTAAGCTCATAAAACCATTGAGATGGGAAACTTGGGCTAGAGGCATGTGCTGGGGAAGCCTTAGTTGCCAACCCTGCAACTGAACGCATTAAACCAAACGTCTGAGTGCTGCCACAGCCCTATTGCAAGCCTGTAAAAACAGCAGAGGAGGCACTGGAAGGTAGCTCTAAACAATAGGCATGAGCTGAGAAGATGGAAGGTTGGACGCTGTGGTTAAAGATTGAGGTCTAGTGCTGGGAGAAATTTGATCCTACGTCTCCCACCTTTTTCCCTTGGTCTCTCCTGATGGAGTGCGAGTCGAGACAACAGCTGGTAGCTACTATGAGCCCGGCTGCATAGTGGATGGGAAAACTCATCTCCATAGTAACAGAGGAGGCATCGCATGTGCTGCTCCTGTTCCTTCTGCAGAGTAGCTGGCTAAGGACATCTGGTCAGTGTAGCCAGTTCTCAGGGGAAATTAGCTCATTTCATCTGATAGTAACCACAGAAACTTTTGACTTAGTTTAATAGTGTGATGCTGAACGTGAAATAGAACTGACTGCTTCAGCAGTTTCAAAAGTCAAAGATTATCTAATTACTTTAAGATAAATATTTCTTTAAGGAAGGCTATTGCTTGTGTTCGTTCCCCATCCCCCACTCTTGCCTTGTGGTAATGTTTCTGTCCAATATGATGGTGATTCTTCTGTGTGGGATGGGCTTTGGGAATTTAAAGACAGGTTTCTCTTTCTAAATAGTTATTTCTTTTGCTTACATGAGATTTTTGTATTGCACGGTGAAATCTCTAAGCCTTTTATCTTAGTGGAGCTCAGTGTGGTGTGAGGTACTGTCTGTTAATGGACAATGACTTGCACTCTGGAAAGTTCTCACCCACCCACAGTCCCAGGAGCTCGAGTCAGTCCTATCAAAATAAATGATCTGAACAGTTCATATGGCTACAAGCAAACCTTCAAACTAGCAGGTTTAAATGTGTAAAAATCCTGAGCAATTTAACATCACTGCAATCAATTAAACGTCATATTTTTTAGTATAATACAGGAAAACTCCCAGTCGATTTTTTGTAGAACAGATTTCACATCCAATATGTAGAGAGTATATTGAGGCTATGGTGCTTGGATATCTTGGGTTTTTTTTCTGTTTTAACAGAAATGCATTGGCTCACATTATCCTATATGACCATGTAACTTTGGAGAAAATTTAAGGATGAATTTTTTTCCATTTGCACATGAGATCATTATGTATTTTTAATATACTGGTAAATGAACACAGCAGACAATATCTGCACGCATAATGCATGCAGGCAGGTGCCTGGTAAGGGGCCCTAGAGTAACATAGTAATTATGTGGGGCACAGATAAATGCTTGATCTTTCACCTTCCATCTGCTGCTAGCACCCACTCCTGGTTGTAAATATTTGCACTCAGTGGGTTGTTGTGACCATCAGGAGCTAGAAAATGAAAATGTCTGACCAGCACAAGACTGAACTGCACGTCTCCCGTTAAGGAAGACGAGCAGAGCTGTCACTCTTTGAGAAGCCCTATCCCTGATTTCTCTTTCAGCACGTTTAGATGAATGAGAGAAGTGGAGTCAGCTGTGCTGTGTGACTGCATTAAATAATTATATGGAAAAAAGAGCTTCTAGCTACCATAGATCTTAAGAGAAGATTGGGAGAATCTAAAGGTTTTGTAAGAAATCCGAGAAATACTTGTAAAGAACAGTGAGGCTGAGTTTCCAGGAACAAGTCAGGCAAGAGCAGCAGATGTTCTAGGGCCCCAGCTGGTTAATACAGATGCTAATAAACCAGACGAGCTGAAATCAGTTAATGAAAGAAGTTTAATCAATCAGAGTTGATTCAAGAAATAACTATGTGATTAATACACAGTGGGAATGTAGCAGTTTATTCTTTATTGGATGAAGAGTCATTAGTCTGCTTTCTCTGCGAAGCCCATGGTTTGACGCATCAAGGATTCTAGCTCTATGTGGAGTTAAACAGCTGAAAATAGGTGTCACATTTTTCCCATAAATGTTTCTCTTTCCTATCCATTCCTTCTCAGCTGGGAAATGGCTGTGTAACAAAGCTAAGAAGTGTGTGTCAATGGGCGGTACTGGTGGTAAAGAGGACACAGAAGAAGTCTGTCTTGTTTTACTCTTAATGTCATCACAAGTTTTGTGGCAGTTGAAATTTCCTTGAAACTGAAAAAGAAATCTCTTGGTTTAGTAATTCTCAAAAATTTCTCTCCGAAAGTGATCTGCATTTGGTCATTTTTTAAAATAGAGATTCCTGAAATCAGTAGGATGAATTCTACCCAATTGCAGAAAAAATGATACCATTGTAGGAGGACTTAAGTTAGAAGAGACTTCTGGAGATGATTCAATCCAAATTCCTTCTCAGAACTGGAGCATCTTTCAAATGGGATCGAGTAGCTCAGGTCCTTATCTGGCTGAGTTCTGAGACTATCAGCCATTTGAGAATGTCCTACTTCATCAGTGTTTCATCAGTTAAAACATTTGTAGCTTCAGGGGGCACCATGACTGTACAAGCACAGGGAATAATGATGCTGTGGGACTTGGGGGTGGGTGACTGTGGTTTACTTATTTTTAGCTTTTTGTTTGTTTTTGTGAAGGTTTCAGCTGAAACTTGCAATACGTTTTCCTGAGACTGGATGTGGGTAAAGATTAGAGAATCCTTGTGGGAAAACGTCATGAATAGCACGAAATCTTTTTCTCTCAAGCCGTATAGAGGGTATTTCTTTTCTGCCTGGCTCCTTATTTCCACAACACTTTCAGGAAGTTTAAATATCCTCTGACATGCGTGGCCTTCTGGTCTATTCTGATCAACTGGTGGATTCTGAGGTTTTGAGAGGGAAGCCGGAGGCAGACAAGGTGATCACACAGACCTCTCTAGAGAGACCAGGCCAGGAATAGAAACAGCTAATAAATCTCTTTCAAGTGAGAACTGATAGTGAATTTCCATCCTCTTCGCTGTTTATGCCATTGCTCCAGGCCAAGAACATCTTGTTGAATAATTCAAAGCAGTGCTTCTTGGTTGACTTTAGGTTATGTTTTTTGTGTGTGTGTGTCTGGGTTTTGGATGTTTTTGTTGTTGTGTTTTTGTCAGCTAACTTCAGTTACCTAAAAGTTAGGCTGGGTAGCATAGCAAGCCAATCACATAGACTTTCCCTTCGCTTAGAAGGATAGGTATGCCTGAAAGTGTAATTTGTTACAACTGAAGGTACTTAGGACAGTGGAGATGAATTTCTCTCTGCATAGGCCTGTGTCTCTCAATGATAGAAGAAGAAACCACGTGTACACTTACATTCAAGTACCCAGAGCTTTCATTCTCTGAGCATTTTTTAACCAAGCATTTTTTAAGACCTTACTTATTAATACTAATGTTTTGCAGCTATGAACATGCTTGAAATGCATCAGGTGGTCACAAGAGATTTTAACTGTTCAGATATATTTGAAATGTGCTGTAAACAATGCCTCTGATGCCTGGACACATGCTGACTGTTTTGCTTTCAGGAAGAGTAGACTGTTGATCTCATGGCTCAGTATTTCACATACCTTCTCTCTGTTCTAAGGACCATAAAGGTATAATCTTCCCTTTTCAACAGACAGGTTCTGCTGTGCTTAATTGTTGCAGAATGCAGCTTGCTCCCAGGGTCATCCCATTGACTTGGATGAGAATGTTCAAGAATAGCATGATATATGGAAGAGGTGTCAGAAAGTGGCTCCATGGGATGTAGCATGGGCAGCCTAGTGTTAAAGCCCCAAGCAGAAGTCTAATCCTGCAATCCAGATAAAACAAAACATCAGAATTATTCCTCCTGCCAAGACTCTGAATAGCTTCTTTTATCACTGAGTCCTATGATCATGTTGGCTCACAATCAGAGCTGCACAATATATTGAGCAGCAGTAAGAGGTACAACCTGAGCAAAAGAGGAGCTTCTCACTTCTCAAAGAGGAATAAATACTTCAGCAGTGTTCCTTTGAGCCTCAATTCTGACTCATCTTTGTATTTATTTTAACAGTAAAACAAGTTGAAGGGTGGGAGTGGGGGAAAACCTGCTTTAAAGAGTAGAAAGAACTACAGAACATGAAGCAAAGTTAAAAAGACCCTGTGGATGTTGTTAAGGATTCCAAAAGTAGTCTTTAATTGGTGCCAAAACTAATGAGAGTGGAATTTCCATGGAAAATATCAGTGCAGTAACCAGTCAGCAAAACTTAAAGGTATTTGTACGTTAATGTGCAGTATATTTTTTCCTTCAAAGCTTGTTCACTCTGTTCTTTCTCCTAAAAGAAGTGTATCCATGCCTAATGTTCTATTTAAGATTTAATTAGTAAACCATGACATCTCATAGCTTTAAGAGTAGTCTGTATTGCACTGAGAACCGACTGTGTATTTTACAGCTATTAATTTGCTATCTTTCTAAATGTTAGAAAAAAATAATAATCATTGAAGATCTAATTCCTATAGCCTTCAAATCATTTAGTAAATGTTTAAAAGAGGGTTTCTGTAGCTTTTCTCAGGGTGATTTAGCACCCCAGATGAACACATTTCTTGTCTTCATAGTGTGAAATATTCATTACTATTACTCAAAAGCTGTGAAACCACAGATAGTATTACTAGAAAGCTTATACCACTTCTTCAGTATTGTGAAGCATGTTATTTAAATGTACAGAACATTTCTGGCTTTAACGTATACCATTTAGAACAAGTAGTAACAGAATTCTCTGATATAACATTATGGGGCAGATTTCTAGTAAGGAAAGCTCTACTAATGGACTTATTAATACATGCATTCATGTCATCAGCTATGGTATCCCTAGTGCAATGGCTTATAAATATGCAAATAGCCAGTTATGAGATGCAGCTGTACAATACTTTCATGTCTAGTGGGTTTCCTTTAGCCATCCAGCTGATGAGGAAATGCACACTGTACACAAAACAGTCCCTTATGTGCTTTTCTAGTATAATGTAATTGTTTTTAATTATACTCCAAACAGTACTAGCAGTTGACACTTCTGTACAGAGTTAAATGTGCAATGTGTTACGTGTTCAGGAAAGGGGAAACATGAGGTTGTAATTAAAACCATTTTTAGCAGAGCTAGAAATAGAATACAGCTCTGAGCATGGCAGACCTGCTTGCTTTATCCACTATGAAGGAACTCACCAGATGGGTATGCTGAGTTCCGCTGCCACATAAAACCCCCCTTCAGCAGAGTATTGCAAGCCTCTGCTTTTCATATTTCAGCCACCTTTACTGATGCTTTAAGAAAGCTGGAAAACTATCTCCGTTGCAGTTCAAGTAGCTTCTTTCTTCTTTAAGGTCTGTAAGTTAGGCTAAAGCCTTCAACTCGCTAATTTTGGAAGCCTCGGCCGCTTGAGCTATTGCTGTTTGTGTGAAGCCAAGAAAAAAGGGTATAACCCAAACTCTTCACATTCTTTGTATGTGGTTGTTATGAATCAGGAATTTTTCTGCTTAGACCTAGAAAAGAGTTTAATCTGGTAATTATCTTTGTGTGCTGACAAAATTTTTTTAAAGAACATTTAACAGCAGAGAGTACACGTTCTTACATTGTGTTGTTGCTGAGAGGTGATACTTCTATTTGTCACTAAGAGTTGTGGCTTCCACCTTGCTTTAGCAAGTAATAAGGCTGACTGATATGTTATCAGTCTACAAAGCAATGACAATCCCCTTTCTTGAATACAATGTCTGACCTGGATTCTTTTAAGCTATCTGGTATCAGTGTCTGTTCCTCCTGGTTCCTCAGTTGCTGATTAATTATCTTCTTGGTGGCATGAGCATCTTTGATTCCTGCGGGTGATTAGTTCTGTGGTTTTGCTGTAAGATCTTTAATGTTGACTGAAGCTTTCTTTCTTACTATCCTGTCTGATACATTGGTGTTCTGAGAGATCTAAGCAGGGCAGATGGACTGAAAACAGTTTTCTGAAATGTGGAGTACTGAGAATAGTAGGAAGGTAGGAAGAAGGCTAAAAATACTGGATGGTATTTTGACAGTTCTTACTCTCACAATGAATCTAGCTGTGGAGCAAGACTGGCATTCACTTTATCACATAATGTACCAGGAAAAACGTTTGGACATCGGGCATTTCCAGAGATGTGCTTTGTTAAACTCCTAATTTAAACAATAATAAATCTAAGATCACATAAAAAGTAGAAAACCCAGCTACTCCCAAAATAAGTCATGCCACAAGCCATCTGGAAGTACACCTCATGTAAGGAACAATGCCCCAAACATCAGAAAACTGAGTATATCAATAACAGAATAATGCGGAGTGCTGCTCTCAGTTTGCTACGATCAGTGGCATTTTCAAACATGTTAATGTGCTTAAAATGCATAATTAAGTTTCTGTTATTCTAATAAACTGCATATTTTAGGGTAGACTCTAAATCTCTCCTGGGTAGCTCAACGTTTCAGCAGAGATGAGATTTTCCTGTCTGTAAGCCATGCTTCTTTTGTCCTTCTATTTTTGTGTTTTTCCCCCTTTTCAAGTACCCCTCCACAGAAGGATCCTTCTGGCTCAGTGGCTTTTGCTTTCTGTGTCAGCTGCCTGCTAGCTTGTATGCCATGGCAGAACCTGCAACTGATTTTTGACGTGTCCTGGGCCTTGCTTTTGTAAGATCTCTTTTTTTCCAGTCTGCTTTGGAGTACAGTTGTACTGAATGCAGCCAAATATCACTTTTGTGTTTTTTAGAAAAAATTAATGCCATATAATGCTTATTCGTTTCCTGAGGTATTTGATGTCTTGAAGCTCAGACCAGCTGCCACTGAGAAGGCCGTGGTTTTTTAAATATTTTTTTTCTGCCAGTAATGAATAGTGCACTTGTCCTTTATTTGTAGAGTGTGCAGGAGAAAGGTGATAGTGAATGAAGGGAGTTTCACAGAGCTAGAGGTCTCCTTTCCTAACTTTGACTTCTGCAAAGAGCTGCCTCTGTTGCACCATTTATTTATGTTGGATCTAAAACTGATAGAAACATGAATCCGAGTAAAAATATAAGCCTTAGCACATAACGGTAGCTTGGTTAATGAGGTATGCAACTTCAGAGAGATCTGGCTTATATCTTCATTTTGCAAATGTAAGTTTAGTTTGGTCCGTTTGGAACATTATCAAAGCTCGGGGGAGAGCTTGCACTGAGTTAATCGTGTGCTTTGGTTGCTATAAAGTAACTTCCCGCTTTGGTACGCTGTAATCCTGATGCGCTGAATGATGGCCACAACTGTTTTATGCTCACTGATTGGAACGAGCACGGGAAATTGGCACGGGGAGGAAGCTTACTTGCCTGCAGTATGTGAAATGAATTTGCCGCTCAGCTTAAACGCTGACTTTGTTGCCTTCAGTTGGGTTTATTTTGCATGTCTAATAATTCTCCTCTCCTCCCTCGCAAATTTTAGAGGCAACTGTAAAATGCTGACTGAATGGGCTGTGTACATATGGCATCTGAGAGGGTTTTTATTAGCTTAAACTCGCACGTGTTTTCCTGTGAGGAGTATTAAGTGCCTGGACTACAGGTTTAGTGTGTGACTGTTTTTGCAGCTGTGTGGAAGAGCATGATGCGTATTCCCCGGAGCAGGGCTGGGAGAGCGCTCAAGTATGTTGAGGCAAAAGCAGGTTATGTTTATGTAAATGTCAAACAGAAATACGGCACTTGAACTCTTATCAATGCCGAGTGTGATACCGGCAAACGAGCAGCGATTGCCCAGATGTGTACGAGGAATGCCTGTCTTCTAATTGTGCAGGATTTGGTTTCAAAACTTGACAGCTCTACCCCAGACACTGTCCTGCTGGTTGGGAAAGAAAATGAATTTTTTTTTTCTTTTTTATCTGTAGGTGGTCGCAAACAGCACTCATCCATCTGAAATTTTGCTTAGTAGACTGCTAACGAACAGCACAGTCACTGCTGAGACACCAAATCTCATTTCTGGAACTCTGGAAACATGCTGGTTCTAGAGAAAGTGTCTCAGGAGCATACGTAGAGGTAGAACTCATTGTGGTAATGTCCTGCTTTTGGTGACCTACCAAGTTTCTGGAAATGTCTTATGTGTAGAACACGTAATATCCCAGAGTAGGTTCCGTAAAGTCTAAGATCATGAAAGAGAGATGGAGGGGTAGAGAAGAAAATTCTGAAGCAAGACTGTATGCTACCATTTTGTAACTCACTTGTTCAGAATAGGAACGAGCTAGGGAAGAAATCAACCTTGTCTGCACGAGACAAGTAAGAAATTCAAACTTGATCAGCAAGAGTTTCCTCTTCAGTGTGCTCTGCCTTCTTTTGAAGGAGCAAATTTTTGAAAAAGTTCGTAACATATTCTGGGAGTTGGATTTGGAGGCCTCCTTTTGTTGCTGTGTTCATCCAGGGGATGTTCATGTGGCAAAGGGTGGTGAGAGTAGTGGGTTTGCCTAATTGAGAACAGAGATAAAGATTACATGTAGTTTGCTCAAAGGTATATGAGAAATCTGTAGCTGAGCAGCAAATCAAGCCCTTATCTCCCATAAATCTGGGGTCTTCCTGACTCCTGTCTAGCCATGGAATGAACAGGGGCATTGCTGCAGCTTATGGAAGTTTTTGGACTCTGGGTAGTGCTCTTAAAGAGAAAACAAGTTGAGAAATATGAATAGAGCAGGATGGTGGGGCTGTGAATAAGGGTGAGAGAAATGCATGTGGAGTGCTGTCAAATCTGGAGAAGAAAGGTGCTCGAAGAACTGGCAGAGCATCAGAGATCATATTTACTGCAGAGTGGGAACGTACTGATCTTTGGTCACTTGGTGGCTGTAATGGGGGAGAGGAGGTACAAACAAGGAAAATGGATTTATCCTTTGTTTTCTTACAGTCCCTGTCCCACAAGTTTCTAGAGGGAGAAAATAGTAGTTTTTTTTAAACTTTTCTACGTCATAAAGCATATTGTTTTTTATGCTTTAAAGCTACAGGTGATTCTACAGACATATATTTCATTTTTAAAAATCTATTCTTATAATAAATCACTAAAATCTGAATATGGAATCAAACCTAGCCACAGTTTGTGTTTAAATTATGACTAGTGAAAAACACAATTTTTTTTCCAGTAAATCAATATTTGTTCTATAAGAGATATTTAAAAGCTAGAGGTGTGCGTGAATTTCTAGTTTTCCATCCTTGTCCATCTCTTTGTTTTTCCTCCTGCCCTTTTCTAATCAAGTGTGGAAAGTGCGTAAGGAGGAAAAATGGATATTCACAGAAAATTTGGTTATTTTCTACATTTATTTTCTACCTGTGGAACAAAAATATTTTCCTCACCAATCTTTCTATTTTCCCTCTTTGAAATGTATTTCCTGGCTGCTATCAGTGTGACCTCAGATTGGGGGTGGGGGAGAATGGTTGCACATTAGTGTGTCTGAAGCTGCTGGATTTCAAGTGTTGCTGTTTCCAAACAGTTTGAGTGCAACAGGTGACCAGAGCTTGGCCATTACATCCAAAAAATGCCAGCTACCATTCATTACATTTCCTTTTATCTGTACCAAGCAAAGCTATTGCTGGCTAAGCTGCACTGATAGGGACCAGGTTCTTCTTTCTGTGATGCTCTGCATTCTGGTCTAGTGTTGATGGACTAGTGTTGTAACAACAGTAGCGTAAAGGTGTAAGAGAAACTAAGTCTGCTGGAGGACACCTTAGCTCTTCTCTTTCTATCATTTAGAGATGGAAGTAGACAGGTGAGCCCTCAGACGTACAGCCTCTCCATGAGGTCCTTCAGTAAATCCAGCATTAGTTGTGTGCTGAACTTATCCTCTGTTCCACGTAGGGCACCAAGGATACGAAGTAGCTTTTTTGAAAATGAGGAAGGCTATTGAGTTTAAAAAAAAAAAAAAAAAAAAAGCAACAAGATGCTTGGTAGAATAAAAAATAATCAGTTTGGGGTGAGTAGGCACTGTGCAAGCAGTATTAATATAAAAAGTTCTTTGTAACACAAAAGTACAAACTGTACGGCTTAGGCTGCTTCCTTATAGTCTGCAACAGCTCCTTTCTACTCCTGCTAGTGCGTTCTGTGTAGCACCAGTTGTGTGCATCTCTCTGAACTGCACGTGTGCTTAACTTTAAGTGTGTCGTTCTTTTGAATTCATTGAGATATAAAATTAAGCATATGCTGGGCTGGATAGGAGCCAGAGCATATTTCACTTTGAAGGAAAGACTCCTATGTGAATTCTTTCTACAGTCATATGAACCGTGAATAACAAGTTCATGAAATAAACAGAAAGGAGATGGGTTGTTGTTTTTTAAATCAATTTTAGGCTGATGTTAGGATGTTGAAACTTTCCTTCTGTTGCCAAATTCTTTGGATTTAAGGTCTAGTTCATGAGAATACTTTGTGGTGGAGGAGAACTTCATGTTCAAATAAGTATAAACTAAACGTGCAAGTCCAGCTTAATTTACTTTTATAAATTCCTGGTGGATATCATCAACAGCTAAGTTCACAAGCTAAAGGCAACTGAATTATGAAGAGACTTTTGCAGGGGTGAAGGCATGGGAAGCTCTTTTAATACACCAGTGCTCTGAGACAGTGCCATAATGTGCATGACACCTGACACCAGAGGCTTTTTGTAGTCAGTGGAAAACCTACTGCCTTCATTTGGGTTTGGCTGAAACCTCCAGAGAGAAGAGAGGTAAATCAATTAAAGGCTTTCTAAATGCACCTAAGGGAGCTAGGTGCACCAATCCTATAGAAATTGAGTAGGATTTAGTTGTTTGGAGCCTTTGGAAAGTCACAACCTAAAATTGCAGGCCTGCTGTATTCTTTAGTGGTCCCAGTGCTGTTGTGTGCTCTTGGCAATGATTAAATGTGAATAGAAAAGTGCATTCAATGTTGCTACCTTTGTTTTTTAGTAAGCTTCAAAACATGAGCAAACGTGTACGTAAGTGTTACAGAATCAAGAATCAAAGAATCGTACAGGTTGGAAGGAACCTCTGGAGGTCATCTAGTACAACCCCCCACTGATGTAGGTTCCCTACAGTAAGTTACATAGGAAGGCATCCAGGTGGATTACGAATATCTTCAGAGAAGGGCAGTCCACAACCTCTCTTGCCAGCTTGTTCCAGTGCTCTGTCACCCTCCGAGTAAAGGATTTTTCATCATGTTTGTATGGAACTTCCTGTGTTCGAGATCATTGGCACATTGCTTCTCATGCAGTACTTCAGATGTGGCCTCACCAGGGCAGAGTAGGCATTTTTAACGTGCCTCAGACCTTGTTGGCCATAAGGGCATGATGCTGGCTCATGGCCGTGTTGTTGACCACCAGGACACCCGTTCCTTCTCTGCAGAGCTACTCTCCAACAGTCAGCTCCTAACCTGTACTGATGCATCTTAATTTAAAAGAGTAATAAAAGGACTTCAGTGATACTCAGTAACTTCTTAGAATTAATTATGGGCCCCTGAAGATAGAAGCATGACACTAATATGAAGACTTTTGTTTTCCATTCTCCATTTAATCATTTGGTACCAAACTTGTTAAATAAGAAATTTTAGCAATTGACCCTAGATTTTTTAAAAGGAAGATATAGGCAGGGCAAGAGCCACTAAGGCTGTAAACATATTAATAAAAACTTATTTTTGTTTTTAATTTGAAAAGATGAAATTTTTAAGATCCTGGGAAGTGAGGAGACTAAGTAGGGAAAATAATTCCTCGTTTTAAATTGCTCTTTTGTCACTTTCTGTAGCAAAGTATGTATTCACGTATATGTAAAACCACTTACCTTTAATATTTTATTTGTGCTTCATCAAGCTTTAATTTTTCCTTTATGGAGTTCAGTGTCTATCTTTGCCTGTTTGTCCAAGCCATCTGATTTTGCTGCTCTGCATATCTTAGAAAACAGTACAGCTTTCAGGAAAAAATCCTGTCTTTCTCAAGAGAACAAAGAGGTGCCTCTCTATACAAAGTGAGTGAGATTAGAAGAAACAGTTGCCCTTAGTGTTGTAAATTTGCATACCCAGCTCAGGCTGTGCTCAAGTGCTGGCTGAAGCATTCTGCAAGCCCTCATGTGTAAGATGAGCAGTGTGCTGGGAAGTGGGCTCTAGCTGTCCCTGCACTTGTGCAGCCTGTGGTGCTTCTGGTTCTGTGAGCATAAATGCATCCTCTTGGTCTACACAAGGGAGACAGACATGCTTCTCCTCTTTTGACTTCTTGATGGCTGTGGAGGATAACGCTTGCATCCCTGTTTACGTAGGTGTTGAGCCTGTTTCTGTCCTGGGATTTCATAGCCCATGGCCAGCAACAAGTGCTGTTTGTCACTTTGCATTAGCATCAGCAGATTTGATGTCTTCTCTCTTGGTTTCCTTAAAACCAAAAACTTGTCTAGATCTGTGAAGAAAACCATAGATTGAGAGGAGGTTACTTATTCTACTTTAAAGTTGGTGCACCGACTTAGCAGAGAGCTTCCATTACCTCATCTTAGAAATAGGTATCACTGCACATTTGGCCACAGGAATCTTACAGCTGAAGTATGCTGGTTGGCATGTAATGTCTATAATGCTATGGAAGAACTTATTCCTTTGTTTAAAGGAATTCATGGAAACTTTATCATACTTGAAGCTAGAATCTTAAGGAAGCCAGATTTGGAAAAGTCTTTATGGACTTTTCCTTATTAAGGAAATAATGTGGTTGACCTTTCCAGCAAGGATAATGAAACTTCAGGCCTTGCTTTTCTTCAGAAAGCTAAAATTCACATTGGCTACCAGAAATATGGATTTTACCTCTCATCTTTTTGTGGACGTTGCTGGAAAAAGATATGTAGACCCCTTAAAGTAAAGGCCTTGTTCATAATAGGTTTCAGATGAAACTTTATCTCGTCTTTCCACGTCAAGTGTCTGGATGAACTTCTGTGATACTTCATGATCAGGTACACCTTTGAGGTCTATAGGCTGGGCCTCAGAATATGTGTTCCTTCAGGTAAATGTTTTCTCAGCATCCAGAGACAATTTCCTTATCTGTTAAATAGCTGTTACAGTGTCATGATGTGTTCCACGTCAGTTCACAAACAGCCCTGCTTGTTTGAAACAAAGCATGCGTTTTAATAGGTCTGAATCTCTTATTGCACAGCTGAAAAAGTCTGATCTCTTTTTCAATTCAGCTACAGTTCTGTTCACGGAGAGCTCTTTTCCCATTGTCTTTTGATGGAAAAGACTTTCTTGCTCTTTTGCCTGGCAGTATACTGAAATTCATCAAGGTAATGGTTAAACTGTCCTTACCTGCAGCAGCTGCCTTTCATTAAATCTGTTCCTTCAGTCCTTCCCTTCCATGGGAACTGTGGGGTTACAAGCTTTAATGACAGATAGTGTGTGTATGTTTTGCAGGGTTTGGTGTCTTTGTGGATCCAGTTTAAGCTCCTTTAGAAAAAGCTGAGGTGTACTCTAGCAAGGTAATTGCCCTATCTTTCTCAGGCTGACATTGACTATACTTGAAACAGTTCCTGAAGTTATTCGTGTAGTAACTGATCAATCCAAAACACTTGTATTTCCATGCCAAAAACTGTGGAAGTGAGCAGTGACATGCTCTTGAAATTTATATTATCTTTTTCATAGTCTTCTGAAATGGATTCCTTGCACTAAGTACACTGCTATCCCAACGCACCACGGAGAACTCAAATTCCTTCACTGGCCATTAGGAGAAATGTCTTGGTTTGATACCTGGTATTTGGCCACCTGGGAGTCTGTTTGACACAGAAATATGAAAAGGCTTGAAGCTTGTTACACCAGTCCTGCCTGCCTGTCCTGTATGAGGACTGTTCCTCGTAGTTAAAAGTGGCGTGAATTTATATATGGTCATTTGCTCACAGGTGCAGAGTTATTTTCACTGACAGAGTTCTTCAGAAACAGCTGTCTGCATGTGTATCTCATATTCATCTGCTCTGCCTCCCTTTCCAGGGTTAATGGGTAGTTGCCTGTGTTGGGATGATGTGGCTGCGAAGCCATGAAGCTGTGTATGCGCTGAGCAGGAGGGATGGCAGTAGTGAGTGAGCTATGTATGCATTAATAACAGGGAAAAATAAGTCTCTTATGCAAGAGGGCTTCTATGTGTTCACAGCATGAAGGTACATAACTTCCATCTCTTGGAGAGCTCATTTTGTCATATTAGTATAATTTTTTTAAATCTCAGTAAGATGTTTCTGCTTTCACCTTGTAGAAAGGAGATCAGAATTAAACTGCAAAGGGTTGTGTGTCACTGCACAGTGCAGTCCTCATATGCACGTGTAAGTTTAAGCAAGAAAACTCCTTTGTTGAGCTTTAATCTTCATCTCCACCTGTGTCCTACAGTTTCTTCTTCATTTTAATTTTTCCCTTGTGCTGACTGTTGCTTCGTTTCTTATTTCACTCTTCCTTTACATTCTCTTTGCCTGCTCAGTGCTTTATTCTTCCATTTCCCTGTATCATTTTCATTCTGAATCTTCCTGAGGTGGTGTTTCGGTCTAGCAGGTTGTGAGATGCACCAAAACATTTTTACGGTAGCTATGTGTTAAATGGGCATGCAGGAGAAAGTGCCTGAGAAACAGTGGCCCGTATTCATCTGTAGTGCGACTCATTTTCTGAGATACACAGGTGTGAGACTCTACTGCTCTATGCAGTGTAACTATCCCAGTAAATTGATTAACCCTAATTACCAGCTGCATTTAAATGAACAAAGGATCAGGTTGCCATCCTTCAAGTTGATGTTACATTTCATGCTAATCTGCTATATGGAAAAAATCAGATGTGCTTTCCTGTTAAGTAGTCAGTAAATTTAGCACTTTCCTATTTGGTAATTCAGTAAAGCATGATTTTCTAGTCTGTTTTTTTCTCCGTTGTCTGCAAGTTTCTGGCCACTAATATAAATGTGTACTGACAAGAAATTCATCGGGCTTCTCTGCCCCTGAGGGATTACTTATTAGACTTATGCAATGCAAGGTATTAAAAACACTTTTGTCTGTCACACAGCCACGGGCAGGGGAGGGGGAATTTGCCAGTTGCTAATGGATACCTGGAGGTTTTGTGCATGACCATGAAGAACAGCTTGTGCACTTTCACCCCTGATGTTCCCTGAATAACTCGGGTCTCATTTAGGTCAATAAGCCTTTATCAAAACGTCAGGAGTGAAAAATGTGTCTTGGTGTAAGCCGACTGGTCGTTCCCTCCAGTCACTGGAGTCTATAGAACAATCAATGTTCTCTAAGCTTGTCTGCGTGTCATGCAAAGAACTGGATGACAGTAACCATTGACTGCATGTCTGTTGCATTGTCTTTGGAACAGCCCACATTTGCATACTTGCCAATGTTCCTGTTAGCCAACGAACCATGGAGGGGCCTTAAAAAACATACACACACAGCTCCGATGCAAATTTCCTACGCAGAGAATACACACTTCTTTAAAGCACAATCCAGGCTTTCAATTTTTACCTTCTTGCTATCAAAACGAAACTGCAATCCTGACAAGCCCGTGGTTTCTGGCTGTGCATGGACTGTTTTATTGTGCAAAAACATAATCTTTCCTGTGGGTTTGTCTTTTTTGTCTTTTCCTACTAAATTTCTTGGTTTTGTTTTTCTTTTCTTTTTTTTTTTTTTTTTTGTAACCTGCTTTTCAGGGTTATCTGAAGAGTATTGTCTGTGCTAATGGCTAATGCATATGATGTGAGGCCATACTTCCCTTCCTCCAATTAATTATTTTGAATGAAGGGCAGTTTTTGCTCTTTGCTCAGTTGCTATTGTCTTTTGTTGAGGGATTTTCTTTCTTAGTAGTGATGAAAGAAGACGCATTCGTTTTCTGTAGACTGAAATGTTCTTGAATATTAGAGTTTATTGAAAATGTCCTGGAAATGAATGCAGTCATCTGGTCAGCAAAGGCAGCCTCTGTTAGTTTGTTTTGCAGTAATGGAACCTCACAGAAAACAGCACTGTTAATTTTGTCCTTTGGTGTAGGTTCTTCAACGACTTGAAGTGAAACTGGACCAGGGAGAATTTTGTTTCATTTGAAGCTTCTATCAGAAGACACAATCTTTCCTTAAAGAGTCTGCTACAGAGACTGTTTCTTTAGACTTATGACTTTAAATATGGCTTCTTTATTTTATTGAAAAAAAACAGATTTAATAATACTCCAAATTAGTTAAAGATAAGTGAAGGGTTCTGATGGATCCTTTCAGCAGCAAGCTGTACAAGAGATTCTTGGCTGGGTCAAAGGGTCTGAGCTTTATATTCATTGCAGCCAACAATCTGAACAATTTCATTAGATGTTGAAAATGTAATTGGAATACAATATAACTGACTGTGATGTTCTTCTGCTGCACCTGACATCATGCAGGCATGATAAGACTTTCATAACCGAGGAGGAGAGTCCTGGCATTCTCCTAGCTTTTTGGAAGTGCTGCAGAGTAATTTCGACACTGAAGTGCCCTGAGATGAGCACTTAATGCCATCAGAAGACTGGAATTTTGAAGCCACACAAATAATATCGTGAAGTGTATTAATGCATAACAATTTCTTCCCCTCTTCTTACTGCTTCTAGCTTCTATTTTACTGACCTTTCAGGGCAATGTCCTGTCCATCATTGAAGCTGATGATGTGACTTTCAGTGGTGTTGTCTGGGTTAAGGTTGCATCTTGAGTATTTTAGTTGATTTAGAACATCACTTTGAGTCACATTTGCTAATTTGATCTCATGAAAAACAGCAGTGAACGCTGCAGAAATGGCAGAGGCTGGGTAAAATGTTCAGCAGCATTTCATTTTCTTTTTCATGTTAAATTGCTTTCTGTAATAAGGAGTTCATTATCTGCGTTGTCCTACAGAGCTGTAGTAACTAATCTGCTTTAGTTTTTCTGTATGCCACGCTCTGTGTATTTTCAGCTACAAGCCACTGTTACCATTCCAATTAGCAGTCTCTGCTGCTGACTGTGATAGAGAATGTGACCTGTTATTAGTGAAGTTGGCCAATAAGGAAGTACTGCCTTTCCTTGGTATTTGAGGTAACTATATTGAATGTGCCACACTCAACCAGTCTCTATGAAAGCAAGGTTTATCTGCACACCGAGTTAAAAAAATGACAGAATGGTACCTTTATGTACCAGCAGAAATGTCAGATGTCTTTGAGATTTATGGCTTTGTACAGATTTCCAAAGGTGGAAGTCAGTCTGTGGTTAACACGTGGTTCGGTACCCACAGCACTTCAGGACGAGACTCCTGTTTCTTACTGTTGACAAGAAGGGGTGCCTGATGTCTTACAGTGTTTTCAACACACCTGGGTATTGGCATGTCAGTAGTGGGTACTAGAAATGTTACTTTCATCCATGTAAGATTAAAAGAAGATTGAAAAAGTATAAATAAATGTGTGGTTGGTATGGTCAGCGGGATGTGAAGCACACCTCTTCCTGAAATGAAATTCACTAGAAAAATACTCATCTTCTGAATATGGGCTCTGTTTGTTTTCTTTGGCTTGGTTAGGAAACCTTTTGTTTGAATTACAGAGACCAAGTGAGTTGTATGGAATGGTTTTCAGTTCTTGCACACGTAGGCGAGCCAAATAGCATGCAATTAAAGTATTAAAGTATTTACATTTGCTCTCAATCTTTAATTTTTGTTTGCCAGGTTTTCTGTTACCTTAAGTAGTTTTTGAATAGTTTGTGTTTTGTTTTGTTTTGTTTTTCTAACCTTCCAAATCGTGCATTTTATTTTAGCATTTCCTAATAGCTACTGGAAAAAAAAAAAAAGAAAAAAGATGGAAAGACAGTAGAACATTAACCTAGTTGTCCATCTTCTGTTTCTTTTAGGAAATTGTATTAGTGGTATTCTTTGGAACAGAATATGTGGTTCGGTTATGGTCAGCAGGATGTCGCAGTAAATATGTTGGAATATGGGGAAGGCTTCGTTTTGCTAGGAAGCCCATTTCAATCATCGGTGAGTATGCACAGCTTGCAAGGTTGATGTAAACACCAAGTAACGGTTATACTTCAAAGTTCTGAAAAGATAAATTTCAGTGGAAATGGGAGCCAAGTGAAAGGGGAAAGCTCTTGTCATTAGTATTATCGTAGATCTGAGTTTCCTTTCAGAAATCCACGGCACTCTTTGGAAAACAAATGTAGCTTGGCTTGTTTTTCCAGAAAAGCAGCGTGTTTTCTTTTCACAAGTGATCTGAAGCTTTGCCAGAAATAAGTCTCACCCATAGTCCTGTCTCCTGCAACCTCGGGACCCAAACACTTAGAATTGCTGCAACTTCTTTTCTTTTAAAGTTGCTGAAATCCCCTTTATTTTTTTCTTCCCTGAAAGCCCTCTGAGTATTTTAATATGAGTTACTTTGCACTCTAATTGAGGCACACATTGCCTGGTGAAGCACAATAGATGCACCGCAATTACTTTGTGTACCAATTAAATTAAAAACTGATTCTCTGCAATGCATTTGGATCTGGATGCCATTGTAGTTGATATCCTGACTGACTTCAGTGTTCATAGAAATTGCATTGGCATTCTCTCTGCATGTCATAACTCATATTTTTTATAGAATGGTTGTCCTGTGTTTAATTTCACTGAGAGAAATGTAATAACCTAGAAGCACTCTTCACTCATAAGAGAGCTATATAAAGACAGTTGCCCTGAAGCACTTAAAATATAAATAGATTAAACAGAACAAGTTTTGGAGAGGAGTATTGTTATAGAAGCGCAATATAGCTTGTTTTTCTGGCAGTTCTTTCCACTACTCAGAAATGCTATTTGTCGTTGACCAGAATATACCAGAATTGTTTCATAAGCAATTTGCAAGCTTTTCAAATGCAAATTACAAAATTTTGTACCTGGATATTGTTACAATCATAAAGTTGCTTGGTTTAACTTCTCTGTGTGCATGCATATATAATACGTACTTTCAACTTACTTTATATATATGTGAGACTGCCTCTCGGATGTGACTGCAGCTATAAAATCTCTGTTACAGTAGAGATCTCTTGAGATAAAACTGATGGGGTCATTGTTCCAAGTAAAACTGACATTGGTTATAGTAACAGCCTTGTGGAAGCATTACAAGCTGTCTCCAGCTCATTTTTTTCAACTGACTTTTATTTTTCAGATTTAATTGTAGTTGTCGCTTCCATGATAGTTCTGTGTGTGGGCTCTAAAGGTCAAGTCTTTGCAACCTCAGCTATCAGGTAATTATATGCAATAGAAGAAAATAATGCTGTCTGTTTGAGTTAGGTGGCTTTTTTCCCCCCTTTTGTTTACCTCCTGTAAGGGTGAAAAGCAGTCACTCCTCTGATATTCACAGAGTAACAGAGCAGATGACCATTCACATATGGGTGTGAAACAGTAATGTCATGAAGTGTAGTGAAAATAAAATTTTTAATCTGTTTTCTGGTTGTAATTTTCTTGCTCTAGCAATGGATTTATGTCTGTTTGGGGTAGGAGTGAACATCTAGGCATGCACCCCCGCTCCTCAAAGAGACAAACCTTGAAGTCTACCATAAAATACTGTGCATCTCTTTTAAAACGGTCCTTTGGAAGGCACAGACTTCCTCTCTCAACCTCTTTTTCTCCTCTTGTATGTTTGGCCTCTTCATTCAATTAAAACTTTTGTTCTAGGGGCATCCGTTTCCTGCAGATTTTGCGGATGCTGCACGTTGACCGTCAGGGTGGCACGTGGAGGCTGTTGGGATCAGTCGTCTTCATACACAGACAAGTAAGTTTGGGTACTCCAAGGAATGGCAAAATAATGGATGCCATTTGTTTAATAGTAATTTAAGTTCCTATATTCAGAGCAGTGTCTATGCAGACATCCTGATGATGTTAAATATATTCAATGTGGAGACAGGCGGCCATTTATTTTATCCAAATGCAGTTGTTCTATCCTGTTCAAGGGACAAAAGAGCATGTAAAATATTAAAAATATTCACCTACACTTTGGAAAACTTTTGATGTATATGTGGACTTAACCACAGAGAATGAGACTTTTAAGACAGAATGTGAATGTTTCTGTAAAATATATATCTAAGTCATAAAGTTGTTTTGAATACAGTAGCACTGTATGAAAAATTCAACCATCCAAATTTTGGTGACCAAAAAGTTAATTTGTCACATTTGCACGTGAGGAACACGTGTTTATTTCTAACATTCAGGCAGTGCACACTGGGCCGAATCATTAGATACTCAGTAAATTCTTTCATCACTGAGCACAGTGGATTCTTATTAAATTGCACAGCCAACAGTTGGTGTCAGTGTTTATTACATGCTGAAACTGCATTCTTCTGAACCAGTTCTCTTTTAGAAAGCACCAGCGATGTGTAACTTAGATGTCTTAACAGTACTGAATCAACGTTATTTTGACTCTGTTTGCAGGAACTGATAACTACACTCTACATTGGATTTCTGGGCCTGATTTTTTCCTCTTATTTTGTGTACCTGGCTGAAAAAGATGCTGTAAATGATTCTGGAGAAACAGAGTTTGGCAGCTATGCAGATGCCCTATGGTGGGGAGTAGTAAGTATGGCAATTTTACATGTTAGCAGTCTCAAGTATGAAGTGTAGTTCAAGCAGACACGGAGAGAGAGCAGCACTTTGACATGGCCTCTTATTGCTGCAATCAATTTTCTGGTTTCGCGAGTCTGTGAAACCAAGAAAATACTATAGAAGATCTGTGGTTTTATTTGGTGTTTCTTGTCTTATGTCATCCAAAGTGATCAAGTTCTGTATACAAGGTATAGAAAAATCTACTCTCATTTCTACATGCTGTCTTCCCATCTGTTATAGTAATTTACTTGCTGCATATCTCATGGTAGGATTCAACCTTCTAATACAATAAGGCTTGCTAAGTCAGGGTTTTCCTCTTTTTGTTGTTGTTGTTATTATGCTTATCTATGGTTTATCATTCAGCCTGGTACAGTAATTTCCTGCTTCATCAGAATAGACTAGTTCCAAAACAAGGATCATCTGAGATGCTTAATAAATCTGGGCACAGGACCTTTTTAAATTACTGTATTGCTTTGGGACCGACTCAGTAGCCTTATGTGGCATTCCTCTTCACTGAGTTTATTCCTATCTTGCTCAGAGGTATTACAGGTGTCTCCAAGATGTTCCCATACTTTGACATGTTGATGAGTCTTCAGTTTTGCTCATAAATCTCTGCTGCAATGGCTAGTAGTGACAGTTGTCTTTCTATTTTTTATGTGTACATACTGATTTGGCAGCTCATTTGAATTCTGTTGTTCCTGCTAGTAACAATTCCCTCCTTTTCTCCCATGATTTGCAAATATTATGTTGGCTGCTATGTTCTGGGATTTTCATTTTGTAATTGTTTTCCTTTCCTTTTCCTGCTAGACTTCAAAGGAAGGGAGTTGGAACTAGATGATCTTTCTTCCAACTTAAGCCACTCTATGAGTCAGTGATTATGTATGGAGCAGTCCTCATACCTCCCTTTCACTAACAGAATCTTCTTGAGAAATAGCTTTTTATAAACTCCTCCGTGTGTGCGTTCATATTGTCTTCTCTCTACAAACACTACAACACTCCATTTCAGGAAGGAAGGGTCTGCATATACCCTTGCATGAATCCAGCAGATTGTGTGTAGGTTGCTACTAAAATCTGCTGATGAATTCTTTTCTTTGCGTTTGCCACGATAGAAAGCTCCCTCTAGCACCAGAAAACTTGCTGTGTAGTGCAAGGAAGTGGCTTTCTGGCAAGGAGCTTCTTCGATGCTTTCATATCATCACAGTATTTTTATTTTACAGTACAGGACTCACATAAATCAGTAATAAACAATGGCAGATGAGGCTGCATTTAAAAACACATGCTGTCATTGGCATTAGCATTAAAAATTGAATACGTGACAGATGAGATTGGCTTTCTAGAAATACAGTAAAGCTTTCTTTCCACAGAGGCAATGAGATCTGTCAGGAGATTGAAATACTTTCTTTTCAAGGAATTACAGCTCGATTAATACATATGCCAGTTATTTATTATTTATTCTTTTTCATTACAGTAATCTTGTTTAATCAACAGATTTAATTATGGTCACATTATCTTCCTGTCATAATTTATTTCAGGATACCATTTGGACTGCGTATTACTGTATTCAGTGAGTCTCTAATGGAACTTGCTTAATATTAGAAATAGAATTTAGTGTCCCTGTTCTGCTCTAGCTGCAGATTGTTGGAAGGATTTAATAAAACATAACTGAAATAAGTTCAGACCTATCTCTTCTTGATTGTTGTTTCTTTTTGTTTGATTATTAGTTCTTTCTGATTGATTTTTAGTTTTTTGTTTTGTTTTTTTGTTTGTTTGTTTTTAATTAGATTAAAAAAAGAACCTACAGACTTGGTCCAATATCTGACGGATGCTTCCTGCTGAGGGTCTCAAATTATTTAAAACAAAACAACAAACAACTCTCGAGCTGTTAGTTCCTAAAAGTTCCAGTTATGTTTTAGGCAGAATTTTCAGAATGGCTCGAATTCTGCTCACTGAAAACCTATCTCCATCTGTTTTGGACTGGGTATGCAAAAAGTAATTTGCAATTCCTATCTCAAAGACCACCACAGTTATATGATCTCTCTGGCACGCAGCTGATCTCACTGCTCAAAAAGTGTCCTATTTGGCTTTTGTAGCAGGCAATACATCTAAAAGAACAGGACTTGATGCTGTTTTCACACACCCATCATTTCACAATCTACAGCATAGTGCTTCTCTTTTCTTTTAAATTAGCTCAGTGTATATCTATGCTGATAACGTAGTTCTTTGGGTAATGGTAACAGAACATGCAGCATAGCATAAAGTAGGTAATTTAAAAGGTCTATATTACCACAACTAAACTCCATCTGGAACTGGGTACTTTTATTTTGCTTTGCTTTGCTGACTATAGGCATACCCATAGGGTGCATAACTCTTAATTAAATGTTCTTCATTGTCATTGTTGTTATTTTTAAACCTATATTGTTGTTCCATTTCCATATGTAAAATGGCATCCTGGACTTTATTTGAATTTCCTTCAGTACTCCAGGCTGTAGTTATTGGCTAGCTTGTAGGCTGCTTGGAGAAAACTCTGGTTACCTTGTCACATGGAATAAAGTCTTGTTTGTATTACTGCTGCTTTTGAATGCAGAGCGTATTGTATAAATAATTCTGCTGATGGCAGCCTGTCTTGTATGCCTTGTAAAAGACAAAGTTGTTGTTTGTTACTTGCGTTTCATTTACATGATCCACCTCTCATCTACATAGGGCAGGTATGCAACCTGTTACACTGTTCTGTATAACAAAGCATGCAGTCACTAAGACCTAAAGAAAGACGATAAAAACAAGAATTAAAACGCCAAACTAACCAAACCAGCAAGATGTTCTTATCCAGTCTCTCAAAGAAGATCTTCATCAGGAAGTGTTATTGTCCTGTTGTTTCTGTTGTTTGTTTTGTTGTTCTTCTTAGGTTTTCTTTTTTTTCTTTTTTTTTTTTTTGGTTTAATTTTTTTTCTTCCCTTTAAGTATTAAAATTAGTCACGCCTCAGGCAGATGGATGGGAGCTCTCCTTTTGATATCCACTGATTGGTACACAATTTCCAGCTTTCACATCTGAACAAACATCCTTCAGGAAAACCATTATGTGGATTGTGCTAGCAGTCTCTTTAATCATGAGCACTATTTGCCAGAAGCAATTATTGACTATAGCCATGCATGAATATCGCGCTATGCCCATTCCTATGGATTGGATTGAGGACTTGTCTGCAAATACCAGCTTTAGTTAAGAGTTTCCTATTCCTTTAATTTTGAAATATGTGCTTTCTCACTAAGAACCGAATTCAACAAACACTGATAAGTTTACTTCTAAGCAAAACAGTGTTCCTGCTTAGCAAAGCCTAATTAATTTCACTTCATTTTCCTACCTCGTGTCTAGAACTATCCTTGTAGGGAAAGTTCTTATAGGGTTTTCAGAGTTTCCTCCTAAGATATTTGGCTATTTTGTATATAGTTAAGCATTATTTTTTCTCTTCTTGCACCTAAATAATACTGTTTCTTTTGAATTACAATGACTGTGTTTTGTGAGGTGTAGTGATAGCAGTACTACTACAGAGCAGAAGAAAAATGCTGCAGAATTTCCAGAAGCAGCTCAGAACTTGCAGTCAGACTATCTGCTTATGGTCATAACTTTCCCCAGCACTTTCAAAATCATGGCCCATTTCAATTTGCTGTTTTATTTTCTGACACTTTCTGTGCAGAAATGATATCTTGCACAAGGTCTGGACAACAGAAAGCCTTTTACTACAGATTAGAGAACTCTGTGTGGTCGAGATCGGCACTGGAGCACTGATGAGAGCAGATCTTGTAGGCAAAGCTGCCTGTTGACTCTGCATGCTGACTGCTGATGGCCAGCAGAGCTCCTGCTATTTCTCATTCATCTGATGAGGTAGTAGAGAAGGACTGGCACAAGGCAGTGCAGCCTGCAGTGTCCCAGAGAAAAAGAGCACGTACTGCTGTACTGTAAAAAACCTGAACAACTCACAGTGAATTATCAGGTGAGGGCACAAAGCTGCTGGGTCACCTGTGAGTTTCGTTACTTGTGTACATGTTAACTACTGCATTCAGGTCTAAAATTGTCAGTTAACTCCCAGTAAAAAGCATCGCAAATCTTTTGTGCTATATGTTATTACGTTCCTTAGAGAGTTTTGATACACAGATGATGATATTGCTAGGAGGTTTTAAGACTTCATGCCAGACAGTTTTCATAATTTAGTTACCTTTGTATTTTGGTAGGGCTGAACAAAACTCCAGTTCAGATAAACACTGACTGTTTGCCCATGCCTTCACTAATAATGCACAGTTCTCTTTGTTTTTGTGCAGTACGTTTGTCCTACATCTTGTTCTCCTTGAGAACTACAGTCAGGGAGGGAACAGCTTGTTTCACAAGAGCTACTGAAGACAGCTTTTGTTTGTGAGGCTAAACACTGAAAATGGGATCCAATGGCCTTTGTAGTGCACTGTGTTGCAGGTGTGTGTACTGCAGGAGATGGCTGACGAAAGAATGGAGATGAATAAAATGAGACCATGAAACAGAGGAACAAAAAAAATCAAGTTGAATTTCTCATATTTTGGAAATGAATAGGAGCCTGCAGGAGTGTCAGTTCTCATCAGAAGCTTTTCCAGGTTCTGCTGCAGAAGCTCTCCATAGAAACTGTAGAGGAACACTAATTAATTTTCAAATTGAATTCCATTTTCAAGAAGTAGTGAATGAAATGATGTACTTGACCTACCCATAAATTAGAAATAGCAACCAGAAAGCCCCCTTGCATCCTGTGTGCTTACTAAGCTGGGTAAAGCTGCTGTCGTGTCCCACCCACTCCCCTTTTTTTGTTTGTTTGTTTGGTTTTTTTGTTTGTTTGTTTTTTGGCACACAGGAGCAAATTTTCAAATTTTAGGTGAGCTCAATTAACTTTTAATATTTACCAGTTTTTTGTTTATTTTAGGACTTTTTCTTAGTGATATCTCTCAAGTGGAGATGGTTAGTTTGGACACCATTTGATTAGGATGCTGAGATGGCCATTACATTCTAGTTAGAGCTGAAAGTGACATCTGGAGGTAGTATTAGACTAGGACCTGTGAGTGATAGCTGGGCAGCACTGATCTGTTACCGTTGGGTTTTTCTATTTTTCTTTAGCTTTATACAGACTGCATACTTCATAACAAAGTAAGCATAAGTATCTGATCTATTTACACTTAATGCATTAATCTTAAGAGCTGGGAAAGATTGTACTTTATATTGAACAGGCAGAAATGCAGTTGACTAAGTAAGACATCAGGCAGTAGAAAAGCTTCTAGTGTTTTCTTTACAGAAGAGCATTTAAACCACTTAGCAGTTTACACTATATTTCAGTTGCAAAGAAGTCAAGGAAACAGTCAGTGTTTCTGGTGTATCTCTGGATGTTCTTATATTGCTTGATTTAATGAAGATGAGTACTTAAGTGGTCAGAAAATTCTATATGTTATTTGGTATACAAGAAAAAAAAAGCAACACAAAAACCCAGTGCAATTCATTTTGAGGTTTCAGTGCTACAAATTTGGAGACTACCTTAATTACTTTGTTTTTAAAGATGGCATTCCCTTGTTTGCTTCAGCGAACAAAATCTACTTTGTTTGCTAACCCAGACCTGTGATATCTCCCCTTTTATTGCCACTGAGTCATGCATTCTTGTATTCTATAGCTGCTGAGCTACCTACATGAGCACAAGGCATTCAGTATTTCCTCACAAGAGCAACTTTACACACCTGCTTAGTTTGTTCTCATTCTACCCAGACAGCCTTGAATAAAACCTTTATTCAGAAATGGCGAACACTGTGTGATCACTGTTTTCAGTTGTTGTCAGATTTTGTTTTTGCTTCACATTTCCTCTATTAGACTATTCATGCATGTATAATAAGGACAAGATTAATCATAGCACCAAAGCCTGTGATGTACATCAGATCAAAGTTCTGAAATAGTCAGTGGATAAATATGATTTTTCTCTAATTAAAACAATTAGTTTTCCATACTGCTTTGTGATGAAAATTTAATGTGTGAGCTCTTGTATCAATTTAGTTTTATTATGCCCGTGTATTTAGTATGCTAGAGTAGAAGTTGAGTCAATATTTCCATTATTATGATCCTATTTTACAATTCTAAAATTAGTATTGTACTCTTCAGGGGGCTTAAACCTAACTAAAAAAGATCACTTAGGGCGGAAACTTGGCATACAAGCTTTCAACAACATATATTTTGGTGAAAAAGAAAATGTAATTTTGGAACACAATACACTTGTAAATGGGTTAGTTGTGAGAATAGAGGAAAATGTTAACTTAAACACATGTTGTCATTTGCAAGTTATTTATGACCAAACTGTGTATTTTTTTAAATATATATCCCAAACAAAATGCACATAAAATACTTTTATTCTATCATTGATCCTTCGTGTAGAGGGAATGAATGGGGTTGGTAATGGAGGGAGGGAAAGACAGATACCTTTCAGATTTGTATGAGTTTTTCCTGTGCATCTATTTATTTTCACATTTCTCGTTGATGTATGTATTTAAACAAGCCATTAAGATTGTAATACACAATAGTTGATACTACTTTTCAGTGATATGATTGTATAAAGTTTTTTAAAACTGAGGCATGAAAGAGCTCATCTCATAATCTTTGATGTAAAATGGTGCTGGAGGCCATCGCGTTTTCCAGAATTCACTTGTTTTTGTAGGACAACATTTTGTGAGCAGAAAAATTGTGATTAAAATTTAGAATTTCCTTTAAATGGATCCTCTCATATGGGTTTACAGGATAAAATAATCACTTCAGTTTCTTCAAAGGCTTTGAATTTCAGTAATATCAAGAATATAGACTAAGGTATTTGTGTACTGGCCTTACCTTACTAATCCTTGTATTGGATGGGAACAAGGTTTGGAAATAAGCCACAGTTTAAGAACTTATCCAGAACATTATTTCATTTTAATCTATCAGTGACTTGCAACAAACTTGCATCATCATCATTTCAAGTAGGCACAGCTGTCCTTTTGTCATGCATTTGACAGACACAGAACGATAAATTGCTTGGAAGGTGGGTAGTGAGTCGATGGCTTGCTTCAGGTGTTTTTCAGGTACAGCTCAGGTGGGAACATGAATGTACAGTGTTTCCCTCTGCTGTCTCATCTTTTAATAGGAATGGGTGGCTATTAATGTGACAGATGGCAGCACTTCTGAACCACCTGTCACAACCATCGATTTCCCAAGGTCTCCATTCCTTCACGCCATTAAGAAATATCTCACTTGTATAAATCTGCCCTTCCCTTCTCTTCTTTCCTCCTCTGGAGATGCTGCCTGTGTTTCTGCAGTTGCTAGGGAGTGTGCACTGAAGCAGACAGGTGAACTGGGAGTGGCTGCAAGGCACAGGAGGGATGGTGTGTAGGTATTGCTGTCTGGGACTGACGTCTTTTGCGGCCTGTGCAGCTGAAGCTCATGCTCTCAGGGGGAAATGTGAAAAGCCAGCAGCTGAGGTGTGCTTCTGCTGCTTGAGAGCTTCATGTGTTTCACATGTTCTGGTTTGGTTAGCTTTCTTCAAAGCCACAGATAAAAATCTCTTTAATTTCCAAATTCAGGAATAGCTTGTGACATAGGTGAATTTGAATTGCTCTCAGATGCCAAATATATCCTTTCTGCTTCAAACAAATCCATTCTTTCCTTGAACTCCTGTAAATGATGACTTATTAAGCCTTGTTATGCTACATCACCATGGTGGTAATCTTTACTTCAGTGGAACCCAAACTCAACAGATGTTTCCTGTATGTGTGCATTAAATTATCTGTTCTTGCTCTCGATGTTCTGTCCGAGTTTATGATTCATTAGCCTGTTTTAAGGATCTGTTGCTGTACGGAAATTTTTCTGCTTCTCTTGCTGTTTATGCCAACATTATTCTCTAGAATACTTCATGTCTGACCCCATTTGTATTCCATAGTTACAGTGTGTGTACATGTATATAGACTTTCCTTGCAACAGCCCTCAAATTCTCTCAGCAAACTTCTCCTGCTCATAAAGAAAATCAGCAATTCAGAACTGCTGGCAGCCTCCCTCTAAGGGAAGGGTATGGTGTGGGCAGGCAGCCCACAGCCCAGAAACTCCTATACTGTAAAGTTGACTAAGCCACGAAGACTTACATTAATGGTTTTGCTTTACAAGATTTTAAACACGTATTTTATTGTAATTCAATTTCCTGTACCTCCTTCATTCTATTATGGATGAGGAAGCAGACCGAGAGCAGGGAACTGCCTTCTTAATGTCACACAGATTGTCACTGGGAGCTTTAGGAACGCCACTAATGTTTCTTTAAAATAATTAATGAAAATGAAATAAAGAAAAGCCAACCAAAACTGGCGGGTTAAAACTTTCTGTAAAGCTCTATGTATTTTTCCTCACAGGTGACAGTTACAACTATTGGCTATGGGGATAAAGTACCTCAGACCTGGATTGGAAAGACCATTGCTTCTTGTTTTTCAGTGTTCGCAATTTCATTTTTTGCACTACCTGCGGTAGGTTATTTTTTTGTTGTTGATCCATTCATTATGAGAAGAAGCTTTTTGTTAATAACTCCTTAAACTTCAGAATCTAAAACCAAACATAGAGTTCTTATTGTATGCAGCATTAGATTTTCTGTGCATTTGAGAAAGGGATGTGTAATTCAAAACACTTTTTTTCTGCCCATCTAGGAAGTGCAAAGAAAGTACTTCTCATGTTATTTACTTCTGGACTTCGTGACTTAATGTTTTGACTTTTTAAGACATTTACTCGTAGTTTATTCAACTGATTAAGTCCAAGGTAAACTGGAGGGTTCTTATGCACACTCTTCCTCTGGCAGAGCTACAGAAACGGTGTTGCTGGCAGAGGCAGCGGTAAGCAGTCAGGTGCAGAGATGCTGGCAGCTAATGCATCTGCTTGCCAAGTTAATGTATGACTATGGCCAAAGTCTCATGTTCAAAAGTGATTTAGGGATGAGATTTTAAAGATATATTGGCTCTTTGCGCTGAGGACAGATAAGTACTTTCTAACAAGATATGGGATACCTGAGTACCAAAAGTAAATTCAAGATCAGCAAAACCTAGACTGTGGTTTGGAAACCCAAAATTGTTCAGTGCAAAGAGTCGGTAAGGGTATTGCTTTCAAAAATTTAGCAGTACTTGTAAATTGTGCTTTTAAAATGTTTGTGCAACCTGAACTGTGCTATCAAAAGGTGAAATTGGATGCAAATTGGATGAAAAAAAATCTGGATCCGAATAGAATATCTCCTACTGTCAAAATCTTGCCAGCTTTATTTTTTAGCAAGTTTTTCAGCTGTATTAGCATAATATGACTGTGGCAGGGAAGTGATGGGAATAAGCTTGTGATGGATAATAATAATATTTTTATACCAAAACCTCCACAAAAATTCTTCACAATATTTAACAGCAGCTGTTAAAACTAAAGTGGCTGTTTAAAAGTAGTCACTTAATTACTCTTCGAAAGGTTGAGTACTTTTAAAGTATAGATTTTAAAACTCTCCAACATCAGTGTGTCTTCAAGATGTATTCTCCCCTTTTTACTTTCACATTTGTACCTTGATTAGAAGAGAGACTTAGGAAATGAAATGACCTACACGAGAAATGTGAAAATCTGCTTTTTTGGCTGTTTTTCTTCTTGGACTTGAAAGACAGCAAGATGTCGTATAAATACATGTACATCAGCCCCACATTTACAGTAATGCTTTTCTGTTTGCCTGTAGAAATGAAAGAACACCCCAGCACCACCTTTATCACTGAGATTCTATTATTGAGTTGAACAATTTCTGTGAGTTGCTCGTAAGGGGAAACTTAGGATTTGAAGCTCTAGCGGTAACTGTTGCACACTGCCCTGCTTCCTTTTTAAATGAGGGGAACTGTCTAAGATCCCAGACAAAAATAATTGCTGTGGCTAAATGAAACTGATGTGAGTTCTGGGTCTAGCAGTGATCCTGCTTTTTCCAAACATGGGATGTTTGATCATCATTAAGTCTTTGATCTTGGCTCAATGATTGTAATAGGGAAGGTCTTTCCTGTTTCTTTCAAAGCACCGAGTGATTAATACAGTTCTTACAGATTGAGCCAAGATCACTGGCTGCCCTGATACCTTGACTGCAGAAAGCAGATTATGCTTTTTTGAGTAGGTGCAGTTATATAAGCTGATTTATGGAAGATTTCAGTATTTTTATCTGTCTGGTAGTAAAATCTTTGTTAAATATGGCTGTAGCTATGCACATGACCATGTAAGTGACTTGCCTTATACTTAATTATGGACTTTAAACTACGTTTGGAAGCTGCTTCCAGTGCCATGCTGCTTATCCTGAAAATGCTTAAGATGGCCTCAAGTTGAAGTCACCTTAGTCCTGACTATTTTTATGTTCCTTTTCCCTTTTCTCATCTTCCCATTCCTGCATAGGATAATGTATAAATGTAGGAGCTGCTTTACTACAGTTAAAAAGGCTTTCTTGTGACCTGAATCTTACCATGCCAAAGCTTTATTAATAATAAAAATGAAGTTAAGCACATCAGGTTTATATTTTTCCCTATTCTGTCATTCTCCTGCACAAGCATTTTATGAGGCTTTTGGAGGGTATGAATTACCACTGCTGCTTGCTTTTTAGTGTTTGAACTCAGCAGACTTAAACAGGTTTTGAATCAGGGCACGAGAGAATTCATAGTTTGTTTCAACAAGTAATATTAACTGAGTCTAAAAACAGTATTAAGTCATTTCCTCTCAGTAATTAGTGGGGTTTTATGATGCTGAATGGGAGTTCATTAATGCAACATAATTTGGCAAGCTTGTGTGCTTTCTTTCGTCCTTTTAAAAATATGTTTAAAAAAAAATTAGTTGTATGTTTTCTTTGTTCCCAAAGGGAATCCTTGGTTCAGGCTTTGCCCTGAAGGTACAGCAGAAACAAAGACAGAAGCATTTCAACCGTCAAATTCCAGCTGCTGCCTCTCTCATACAGGTACAAAGTTCTTGCATTTCACATATTATCATTTTTCTCCATTTGTACTTTTTTCCAAACTTGGCAATGTTCCATGGCCTAATTCATGTAGAAAATTGCCTAAGACTTAGAGATACCAGTCTCTTAAACAACTTTTGTGTTTACGGTGGTGTTTCCAACTAACGAGCAGGAAACTTCACTCCCAAATCAGGTCAAATTCTTTGCTTCTGCAGTTTAAAGTAGAAACTGAAGGCTATCCTGTGGCTACTGAACAGTTTAACTGTGGAAAAAGTTATGAAATGCTGTGTTTACAGTAGTGAAAAATAGAGAATAGGCTTCATGTAAAGTCATGTTTTAAAACAATATTGTTCCTTGTAGAAACAAATGTCAGATACATTTCATTTTCTTTTGCACAAATAAATTCTTTAAAATCTCAGCTTTCAGAGAATTAAATTGGAGATGACTGGGAAATGTGAGATTCTGCAAAATCATTTTTTTCTATAGGGTTCCATAGAGGCAGAAAATTTAATGCCATCTATTAAAAGTATGGTTGTAGTTCTGTGCGAAGCTGGCATTCAGCTCACAAAAAGTATTAGTGTTGATTCTGTGGAGGATTTTTTCCTCCTTGTTTCCCCCTCACTCAGTTTCTGCACGTAGCTGTAGAAGTATGTGATCAAATTCAAAAGAAATGTAGATGTACCCCTATGTTGTGTCATTTTTGCCTTCTCGTATGACTTATTTCTCCACCTTCATGAGTGAATGTGGATTTCCAGGTCAGGCTCTTTATGGAAACAGTAGCTAACTGTAAAGTTTATGCTTGAAACTAAACAGTCCCAGAGTTAATGTGAAAAAGTTTTAAATTTAGAGTTCTGGTATTAGCCAGAGATTAACCCAAAGTCTTCAGACTCGCTGTGTTTTGTTTGGATTACATGGTCAGAGAAAGGTACAGTTTTGCAAAGGATGGGTACTTAGTGTTCCCACTGATTCTTTTGGAAATCAGCCCCAAATTATTCTTAAGTCTGAGACTGCATGTCTAGAATGTCATACTTGGTTTCGT
This sequence comes from Lagopus leucura, assembly GCF_019238085.1. Classification (NCBI taxonomy): domain Eukaryota; kingdom Metazoa; phylum Chordata; class Aves; order Galliformes; family Phasianidae; genus Lagopus; species Lagopus leucura. The sequence goes on from NW_024962291.1 coordinate 3,343,486, forward strand.
CTGAAATATTAAAGAGTGGAGCAAAGACAGTGAGTTGTTTACTTGTTATTTGTACTGATTATTACTATTTGTTAGTAGTTGTGGATCTCTAGAAGCCCAATTGAATAAGTTCTCTGCATCTGATTTACAAAGCAATTACTCTTAAACCAGTAGGTTTGTGAAATAAGTTCAGGAGAGGGCAACAGCTGAAATTAGCACTTCTTTTTCTTGTATTCCTTCTTGCTTTCTTCTAGAATCCACTTGTTTCTTCCAGTATCCTATTAACCATGGTGGGAATTATATGATTGTTTGATCCTTTAGTTTCCAAATGCTGTCTGCTTTTTCTCTATCATTCTGCATTGCTTTATTTCTTTCATCTTGTGTATTCTGCCTTTTCCCGCTTGAGTGTATGTGAATGTCTGATACATATGGCGTAGAAGTGAGGATCTGCTGTTCTAATCTGGAGACTAATTCTTAATCATCTTTGATCACATATTTACATTTTAAGAGAGAATGCAGCAGTGCTTTGTCTCTGGTCTCATTTCCTAGCCCTGCTTTTCCTCCTTTGCTCTTTGAACTTAGTACTTTAATCATTGGTTGTTGGGGGAGGTGGAAGATTGCTTTTGTTTTTTAGCTTCTGCTTAACTAATTGTGCTGTTTCATCATGTTCTCCATCATCATCACTTCCTTGAAAGAATATAGCCCTACTGACCATATCACAGTTGCTTCTTTTCCTGACAGAACTCTTATGGAAGAATGATTTTATTTTATTTTTTCCTGTTCAGGGGCCTGAAACATGGGATGCAATAGGCAAAGCATTCAAAGTTTCAAAATCACAGAGGGAAACTGGTGCAGAGTGAGAAATTCAGCTCCAGTCTCCCGAGGCCTGTCTAGAATTCTCTTTTATTATTTGCTGCTAATGCAAGTACAAGTAGTACTTGAAAACATTGGTCTTACTTTCCATTTTGCCCAGCTCAAACTAAGTGTTTTTTGTTTGCTGATTAAAGATTCTGAACCGTTCTGAGTTTATGTTTTCATGGGAGAAACTACAGAGTGCTTATAGATTTCTTACGTGCTGACTTAGAAGTTATTGTGTAGCATGGGTTGCTACAAATCCCATTGCATTGATTGTTGCATTGCCACAACTTTTTCTCTAGACTGCCTGGAGATGCTATGCAGCAGAAAACCCAGACTCTTCGACATGGAAAATATATATTCGAAGACCTGCCAGAAATTATCATTTGCTGTCACCCAGTCCAAAACCAAAGAAATCAGTGATGGTATCATTAACTAACATTTCTTTATATAGAAATTTCAAATGTTTTTAATTGGATCGATTTTTTTTACACTCTAGAGGCTTAATTGGTTGTTTGTTTTTGTTTTTGTTTTTGTTTTTTTTTGCTTTACAGAGTTTTACTAGGTTTCAAAGTTATGTTTACTAATCAGTTTTGTGGTTTTCAGTATACAAGCATTTTAAACTGCAACTTAATTTGCTTCAGTTACCAAGCTTGAATTATTTTTTATTGCATTTATGAGTTTGGAAAAGAAGAATCTACCTCAGGCAATTCAATCCATTACTTAATGTTGTTTGCAAAAGTATATGCAAAGAACAAAAACCCAGAAAATGTCTATTTCCAAAACTGCAACTTATAACTGCTTTAAAACGCACAAACAAAAGAGTAACCCACATCCTGGTGCTTCACTCAGCTACTATTGATTTTATGGTTTTCTAATACATCTTGTGCCTATGTATGCTTTATCTTATTCCATAGCTTAGAATGTTTGTTTCTCCATTTAAGATGCAGCAAGAAGAAGTCTTTACTTTATGTATCTTTACATTATGTAATACTTCATCCTCTCTTTTGGATGTGTGGTAGCCATGTACTGGGAAGGAAAGGATGTTTTACAAAAATTTCTCATATTATCATAGATTCATCTGAATTCAATAGCACTCTATCCATTTGCTCTCTGCTGAAGGTATGATTTATTGTATCCATTAAAATGTAAAGATATTCCAGAAGGTTTCATTTATATAAACTGTTGCAGAGCTAGCCAATTATTATTGCAGGCAAGGAATTTGCTAATGATGATGTATGGAATTCTAGGGATTAGCCAGTTTGGGGGGATGCATTCTCATTAAGAAATTCACAGTATAGAATGATGAAAGTAGAATTGGTCATGTACTCTTTTATGTAGTTATAGCTCATTAGGGACTTTGTTATTATTGTAGACAATGAAGAGCTGATTTAATGCGGCTTGCTTTGGTAATTTAACGTATGTGCATTTTTAGGTCAAAAAGAAGAAATTTAAGCTAGACAAGGACAACGGGCCTTTTTCTCCAGACAAGATGTTAACAGTTCCACACATCACTTATGACCATGTGACGGATGACAAGAAACCTGATTTCTGTTTTGATACATATGAAAATTCTGGTAAGCAATTTGTTGTAGAATGCATTGTCTTCTTACAATGATTTATGCGTAGGCACTCGTTAATATGTACAAGAGAAAGGACGGAATTAGTTCTTGTCCTTATTACTAAAGTAAGATGATTTTGCTTTTCGACTTTGCTGGCTTGTCTGGTTGAGGTTCAGCTGTTCCTTTAATGAATGTACTCTGTTGTAGACAAACTAAGACCCTTTGTCGTTTCTGCCTGCTGGAAGAGCTAGCCTCTCTAAGGCGCTAGCAGTCCCCAGTTCTTCAATTGATTAGAGATATCAGCTGCAGGCTTTTCCATGTGAAATTTACTCAAGACATGTTACTATCATGCTTGTACCTCAACCAGAAAGGTTTGACGTATGTTGGCAGCTCTGAGCATAGTCTGCTATGTGAAAGCATTGTCTGCTCCTGCCATCTGGTCAGTGGAGCCGGCTGTGAATCGAATTTTGAAATCAGAAGTGCTGAGGATAAATGTGTATGCATCTATATTAACTGTCACTGTGCAAAAAGGTACAGTGTGAGGAATAAAAAGAAAGGGCCATGTTTGGTGATCACCTCATAATTGATACTTCAGTAACCGGTGCTTGAGTTTTCAGCTGTCTGCTCAAATTTTGGCCTTGCACCAATTTTAATTCAGACATTTCACGTGCTGCATCATTCTTTCTGTGCTTTTTCATTCTTTCTTGGCTCCTATTACAGAATGACTATAATTTGCATCTGGCAATAGAGATGATAAAGCTGTTAAAAGGTGGACAAATACTGAGTTCAATTTGTAAACTCACTCTGAGCATAGATATCTATTTCGGGACAATCAAACGAAACAACTGTACAAATGATTTGTTTTGAAAAGTCCTACCTTTTACCACTGAGTTTCTAAAGCTCAATTTGCAGGCAGGCAGCTACTGCCACTTCAAAAATCAGCTGTATAGCTTTCAACAAATGGATTTTCTCTAATTTCTTCTGACACTTATCTTTTTCCTTTTTTATCTGTGTTCTACTCTCTCTAAACTGTTACAAGTATACAGGACAAACAGGAATGTTAAAATTGCTTGGTAAGTGGAGGTAAATTTTATCTGTAGCATGCAAGCTTATGACGAAGTAACATTGATTGCAGTGCTTTTTGTGTGTCTAGTGCTGTATAGTTTCTAAGAAATCTTGTACAGCTGAGGAGATCTAGACAGACCCAAATCTACATTCTCACATTTCTAATTGCACGGACAATTTCATTACAAAGAAGAAAGCACTTATAAATATTTGTATATAAACAGACTATCCCTGTTTTTTCTTCATAATTGAGACAAATCGATAGTGGATGGATAAACAGTAGACAAAAGATGATGTAATGTAACTCAGACTTTATCTAGCAATTAAGTTATGTGCTCAGATAACCAAGAATTTCTAAACAAATAGATTGGGATGCGAGAAGAATTTCCAGATTGACCTCTGAAATTGGGCTCCCTGAAGTAAATGCATCTGTTCCTGTAAAAATGCTCTGTGGATATTTGTGAACAGATGGGGACCCATAAATTAAATATTTTATTTTACTGTTTGTCTGGATTCTGTGATCACTTAAGCAGCCATGGAGCCCTCTGATGTTTCTATTTAAGCATATATTGTTTAGGCATTTTCTTAATGTTTGAGTGTTCCTCAAAGACTTAGGGTTAGAGCTAGATACAGACAAAAAAAAAAAAAAAGCAAAAGCTAAACCTGTGATTTAGTAAGAGTGCTGTGAGCCACCTGTAGGTTTCCCATGCTGCATCCACTAAAGACATTAGAGATTTCACTGTTCAATTGCAAGGATCCTTGGATTTTGGCTAAAACATCTGAAATTACAGAGCTCAGTTTCTCCTCTGAATCCACATGTAACATAAATGTAGTAGGAGTAGTAAAAGACCAAAAAGCAAAAAGTAAACTTTATGTCCCTCACTCCCCGTGATTTTGGTTTGCCCATTTCCAAGAAGTGCATCTCTTTTGGGGCTGATTATGGTGGAATCTCAGGAGAGGAGCAAGAGCCATGAAATCACCTGCTCTCTATAAGTAAGAAGCCTCAGAGGAGCTTTGCCAGCAATCACAGCTTAAATTTCCTAGCCAAAAGAGTAAACTCATGGACCTGAGAGTTCACTTAAAACCATTCTCACAGGGACTCAAAGAAATTGAGGGGAAACTAAATTTGTACATACTGTGAATAAGATTACGTTTTTTCTTCTGGCATCCTCGGTTCAGCAAGGACTGAAGAGCTTTGGCTGGAGCGTGCCTGCAGCTGAAGAACACTTACAAAATTTGTTGGACTTTGTTTTGTTCTGAAGATTAAAAAAAAAAAAGGCACTATTATGATTAATTAAAAGAAATAAAGCATGAATGCTTTGTTTTGCTAAGTCTTTCTCAGCGTTGACTACTCATCTGTCTGAAAATTTTCCCCAAGAAATCCAATTTGAGGCAAGCACTCGGCTTAAATGGTTGAAGCTGGCTGTCATAACTGTTTTTTTTTAAATGCAATGTACCATGTTGCTTTTAACATCAGTGGCACGAGCTAGCTATGCTGTGGAACCAGACCAAGAGTAGTACAAGGTTGTACTCTTTGGAAGGGAAACACTTGAGGGAGCCGTGAAGTCAGGAAGGAGAAGGCAAACGTATAGATGACATTTTTCAAGATAGGACTGGCTTCTGAGGAGGAATACCTTGCCAAAGAATTTTTGAAGAGGCACAATGCCTCCCCTAGTGGTCGTTTAATATTCTGCTAATTTGCAATACAAACTGGAAGAGTTTCCCAGAGTCGATTTCCCAGTATTATCTATTTTCAAAGATGTCATACTGCCTGCATAGGTATGTCTGCATCTCCTCAGCTGTCTGTCTGGAACTTTTTTCTTTCTTCCCCCCGCCCCTCCTATCTCTGTTTTATGTGTATCTTTACTATAACTCAGATTGTCAGCGTTCCTGGCCATCCTTTTCCACAGACCAGCAATCTTCCAGCGCTCCTTCCTCTCCAGGTAAATCTCATAATATTTCATTGCTCCATCACCTTTGTTAATTACTAAAATCTTGCAGTGTTCTGTCTGGAATTGCCTGTTGTGGCACAGAAAATTATAGTGCAGTCCTTTTAAGAAAGTGTAGGCTTCTTATTAGAATTTTAAGCTTGGAAAGTTTTTCAGATTGTGAACTGCACATGTTGAAATAAATACTACCCAGTGTTATTTTTCTAAATGCATTAATTAAAATTTAAGTGTTCCATGCTTAAAGGTGTTTTCAGTTTTTGATTGTCCTTGCAGAAGAGGAATTGGAAGCTGTTTTCTTGCATAAAAACATCCCACTACCAGAAAAGAAGCTCCATGAATGTCATAGGGCATACAAAATTGTGTTAGTAATGTAGAAAACTCATCAGTAATTTCTTGTGAGTGATTGTGATTACACTCATTGATTAAGAAGTTTGGACCTTCTGTTTTAGAGTGGGAGTTCTCGTTAGGGGGAGTGTATTCTTCACCATTTGAAAGTAGTATTTGGCCCAGCGTTATCAGTGGAATAGCCATACCTTGTAGTGCTATCCATCAAATACAAAGATAATAAATTTTGGGGACCCCTGAATTCTGGTAAATATCCCTTGCTGTATCTGTTTACTGTTTCTTTTCACTCATTATCCATTGAATTTTTCTTTTTAAAGCCTTTTGTGTGTGTGTGTGTGTGTGTGTGTGTGTTTGAGAAACAGCCACTCAGAGTCCAGTGGGTGTGGATTTCTTTTTATATCACTTCTATTAGGTGTTCAGGAATCTCATTGCTGGCCTTTGTACCAGAGTGGCAGAGATCATGACAAACTTCTTTTTCTTGTCTTCAGCTTTACCCTTTTGGCAGTTCTTAGTAATGTTTGCTTATGGATGAGGGTTAAGAAATGCTGACTTTTTTATCAGTTTAGAAATCTTTTGTTCAGCTTGGGCAAAACCTTTGCGTTGAAGCCTTAACATTGATGTTTTTTAAATCAGTCATTAGAAAATTAACTTTTGCAGGCTGTAGACCTGACTGAGTAACAAGCTGCCTCATTCCACTAAAATGCCCAGTGATCTATTGAAAAAAAACACTCTGTGGTCCAGTCCTTGATGGCCAGCAGTGTATTTTTCCTGTGTAGATGTGTAAGTCATGAGGGAGATTGTAATTTCTGACATCGGTCTTCTCCCTGGCTTTTCAGCTCTTACAGTGAGCAAGTCAGCAGTGACAAAGCTGTACATAGGGCAGTTAGCTCCTTGATGCTCTGAAGCAGATTTACTTCAACAGAATGTGTGGAAGGGAACCCTTTGTGAACACCATGCTCTTCTCTTGACCCCTCCTCACTCTGTGCAAGCAGATTGCATGGAAATGTTTTGAAGTGGTTCCTCCTTTATGTTTGAAGCAGCAAGATTATATATATGAATGAGAAATAAAAAGTAGAGAACTGCATCAGTCACTAGAACAGAACATGATCTTGGTTATGACCATCTTAGAAGTTTTTAAAATAAGGAGAGAGAGACTGTATTTGCCTTTTATTAAGTAGCTTCTCATCTCAGTATTCTCAGTCAGCTAATAGGTAAATATTGACTTCCTGTTCCAGATGAGGGTACTTACTGAATTAAAATGGTTGTGTTAGTGAATATCTACAGAAACTTGCTTACTGGTTTTGATTCTCTATGCAATTGGTTTGCACTCGAGTGTAAATACAGTAATATTCTATGCATGCAGAAATTCTGTAGCTTCTTTGACAAATGTTAAGACTACACTCAAAAATGCACTTGGGGTTCTGAAACTGGCAGAATTTAGGAGAAATTAGTTTAGAAATGAAATCTATACCACTCTGCCTAATTTCTTGGATGAACATTTTGGTTATTAAAGCAATTCTGTCTCCCAGGACTTCCACTATCTGAAATGGTCTTTCCTCTGTAGTGCTCCTTGTGATGAACTCTGCATCTTGACATTTGACTCATGTATGGGTTGATAGATGAGGCGTCCTTCCCATGAAGTGAGGGAGGGATTGGGAACCTATAAATTGGCTCAGACAGTGTGTGAGAGAAGCTGTCTTACCGTCATGAAAATGCTGATGCTCCTTTGGTGATCTAGACCTGGTTTATTGGTCCTAGTCACAGTAATTACACACCATGAGATGATTTTATAAATCAAAAATTGAACTAGAGATGACATAGAGGAACTGATCTTGTCATTCATGCACTACTGCTATAGAGCAGACTGGTATGACTGATTATCATATATTGACTTTTATGTGCTTATATCATAGCTTAGTGCTATGATACTTTAAAGTCTAGTGTATGAGGAGTATAAAGAGTTGTACTTCTACTGTACTTTAAGCTGTATGCACATCTTTGTAGTAACTTCTGGTTATAATATTCTGTTAAAATGCGCTGTATTTCAGAAATCCAAGCAGTAAGTCATTTTTAGAAGAAGCTGTATGCTATTGCTATAACCGTTATCTGCATATTTTCTCACAGTGAGAAAAAGCCCGACGTTTTTAGATGTGAACACAGGACCCTTCATCAGGACCAACAGTTTTGCCGATGAGCTTGACCTGGAGGGTGAAACGCTGTTAACCCCAATAACTCACATCTCACAGTAAGTCAAGGTCATTGAATTGTGCATTAGTTGACTTAGACAAGAGAAGCCAATTCAGGTGGGAGGAGCTGAAATATGGAGCTGATAGGGCTATCTCAGATATTTGCGTCAAACTCTTTTACCTTGAAGTCGGTGTATACTTTTCTGAGTGCCAGTAAATCTTCTTGTTGACCTAAAGAAAAGTTCACTTGGCTTTGACACAAGGTTTTAGTTTTTAGCTAATGTCCGTGGGCAGCTGGTGTTTGATAGCCTTAAGATTTTCACATGCAGACAATGTGTGGGAGTACTTGCCTGTTGAGAATTATGTTAATCCCTCCGTCATTTTCCAGTGGAATAGCTGTAAAGTGCAAATTTAGAAGTACATAAATGAAATACTGGCCTTTAGATTTCAACAGTACCTCCTGGAGTGATTATAAGATGACATGTATTGGAAGAAAAATGTGTTTTGATCTTTATTACTGCTTTGTGATGTATTGAAATGACTCGAAATAGGCCTATATTTTTTGTTTTTGTTTTTTGAAAGGTTTTCCACGTTTCTTTTATGCTAAAATGTCATGGCTCTTCAGATTGTTCTAAAAAATTCTTAAGATAATAGAATTTAAGTACGCTACAATGTCAAAAGGAATAATGACTCAAGAACAGCTAAATATTTTATTTGAACACCTTAAAAATATCTGTCACTTTCTAATTCAGACTCCTAACAAATTCATATTATTTGCCATAGCAAATGTGTGACAGTGTTTAATAGATCAAACTCTTTCACCTTGCTGGCAGAATGAGAGAGTTTCTTCCTTTCCTATTCCTAGTAATCTGACTATTTCTGCAGTGAAACCACAGATGAAAATTCTTGACATACTTACGTTTCAGAGGTACAGCATATGCAGAAATGCCTGCTGCCAATTTTCAGGCCTTCTTTCTGAGTGATATAAATAGCAGAGAAGCACAAACGTACATGCTACAGCCCCTTTGGAAAGGGTATGAAACAAAGAAAATGTAGGTTTTGGAGAACAGTGCCGGCTCCCAAACAAAATAATTTGCATTCTCAGCTGAATCACCTACATGTACATACATCTGTAGGCAGAGAGTTTAAGAGACTTTTATTCTGGAAGATTTCTTAGTGGTGCAAGCAGGAGGAGGAAGTCATAAATTTCCTCTAGCCTTAGACAAGAACAACGGAGCAGCAAAACCAGATCTAGAAGTTTCCTTTCCATTGCTTTAAAAAAAAAAACACAAAAAACAATCAAACTTAACACAACATTGCAAGGCTTTCTTTAAGGGAAATAAGCTTTGGTGCTAGGAGTTTTCATCATCCAATTTGGACTTGCTAATGATTCCTTTTTTTTCTCATTGTCACCTTGAAACATTATAAACAGTAAGGTGCTCTTCTACTTTAAAGCCGGATTGTGTAATATTTGAGAGGTGATTTTTATTATATTATTGTCACTTCTGGGAGCCCTTAGGATATAGGTAATGTGATTCAGCCCCCCAAAAATATGGAATTCACATTCTTTTACTTGTTCATTGTTTTTTCATTTATTTTTGGTTTTTTATTATTGTAACCTTCATTGAAATTCCTATATCGTTCTAGATTATAAGTAATGGAACAGTACAAAATGTGTCCATGTATTTGCTTTGTGTTGAGTCTATATTAAGGCAGAAGAAAGTGAAGGTCATGTATTGGTAGTTTGTTTGGTTTTGGTTTTGTTTTGATTGGTTTTCAAAGACTTTTTTGGTTCTCAATTCAAAACCAGATAAACTGGATTAAATGTAAAGCTGGATAAAATATTAATTGACTTGCATCCCTTTGAAGTATGGGTGCCCACATGTTGTGTAGCTTATGGGCTGCTCACTCAGAAGTGCATTTACTTGGTATGCAGTCGATTAAATGTCAAAACAAGGCCAGAGAGGCCCATAGATATAAAGGTTTGGCAAAAAGTTAGAGAAAACCTTGTGTTTTGCAGAGTTTGTTGTTGTATTTCACGTTTAGATAACAGATGTTCTCCCCAGCATTTTGGAATTAAGAAGTCTGTAATGCTTTTTTTTTTCCTATTGGGTTGTACAGTGAAAAGCAAGTTATTGTGCAAAGTTTCAGCAGACACGTGCTGCTGGATGTTAAAGACCCACCAATTTCCACCAATTATTTGGACAAATGCTTATTTTTCATTCTTAATTTCAAAGTCCTAAGGAACAAATGTTTATGAGCTGTTATTGCACGTGTCAGGAGGGCCTGAATATTAAGCGTGTGGGAATATAAGTAAGCGTGAAATTTAGAGCTATCGCCTATGCAATATGATTACTCCAAATTAGTTGATAAGGAAATAAGCAACCATTATGCAAGCATTGCCAGGCACTTAACAAAAATGCAGCACCAGCTATGAAAACAACTTAGTAGGGAAAAGTCAAATAAAGTGCAAATAGCTCTAGTTGCAGGTCTTAAAAGCAAGTCATAGTCTATCAGAGAAACAGGAGTATGAAGGCAGTTTAAGGAGCTGAGGCAGTGCCTCTTCTGTAGAACTCCTGATCTAGGAATGCTTAGGTTTGGTATTGGATGCATTATTTCCTGGTCAATTACATATTCGTTACAACATATGTATGAGTTTGTCCACCAACCACAGAAAGGTGACTCCCGAATAACCATGAATGTTTGAATGTCATAAATACATGAATAAGTATGACACAGTTATTTGGAGACATGCAACTGGAAAATGACTTTCGTTTGACGTTGTGGGAAGTATTTCCTTTTGACACATAACATAAATCTTCTGGCAAAAGTGGGAAGTACCTGCTGCACTACTATCAGGGAAGCACTTGATATCATTGTGTCTTAAAGTGAGGCTAACTCACTTGGCTTGGGTTGTAGACAGAAAATTCTATCTTTCAGTTGTTATGACAAAGGGCTTTAGAAAGGCTTTATGTATCTAGGCCTAAAGTTCCCTCTAAATTGAATTTCAGTGTCTTGCTTGCTTATGCAATAATTATTCCTTATTTTTTATATGGAAGCAGATTTTCTAATTGAATCTAACTTGCTGAATTTTGAATGTGATTCTGAAATAAATTATATAGCTAATATAGCCCTATTTCAGTGGAATTAGGGGAAATCTTTCTTGTGGAAAAATGGCTGCAGCTGTTAATCGTGTCCCTCCTACTTTGAGGAAGCAGAAATACAGAAGCACTTTCAGACCTGATGTTTAAGCAGGGAACAGATTAACATAGAGTAAAACAACTTTGTGGCAGATGTATGAAAAAATACAGAACAGGATAGTAGCAGATAAAAGAGTGTGACTGTGCTTATTCTTCTATGTGAGAAGTTCCATAAGCTTAAGATTCAGTTGGAACAACCTATTTGGCTGTCAGAATTCACCCAGAAAGTGAACTTTGAAACATGCAAAATGGGGAAGAGGTGAGTTAAACTGAGCAGAAAAGAAAGAGAAGAAAATAATGAAAAACTCTCAATCCAGTGTATCTTCATATAATGAGCTCTTCACTCCTTAAAGCACTCCGTAAATATAGCTCCAATTCTTCATTTTTTTTTTTCAGGAATAAATTCATCTCTCTCTTTTTCATTTCCATAGTTTTCTACTCTCAAGGTTCAACAGCTCGTTAAGCAGTGGCTTGTTTAATCAGTTTTGATATATAATGTATAGTACTTCGTTCTGCTTCCTAATACATACTTTTTTAAAGGAAATACTCCCTAGGTTTATAGAAGCATCTAGTTTGGAAAAGACCTTCCAGATCACCGAGTCTAACCATCTATCTGGCCTACCAAGTCTCAATCACTTACCCGTATCCCTTAGTGCCATAAATGTATTGTCACTTTATTGCAGAAGTTAAAATATAAAGATAGCCCTTGAAAACTGTGTTTAAACTCCATATATACAGAGGGTTTTTTTTTGTTTGTTTGTTTTGTTTTTTTTTACAAAGTGTACAGAGTTTGATGTGACCCCTTAAAGTACTCATATCTAGTTAAATCTCCTTAAGTATCATGCCAAATGAGTGCTCACTGGCATAAGATTGCATAGGCCCATATACTCTCTGTGCAAAATTGCTGGCAAAATTCTTGATTGCCAAATAATGAATGTGTTACCACTTCATATATCTCTCTATCTCTTAATTTTAATTTTTGTTTTGCAAAGATTGATGTCAATCCAACTACTTCAGGGAATGTGTTTCAAAGTGAAAGCGGCTACATAGTGTTTTTGTGTTCCTATTGCTGTTTATATGGCCAAAATAACAACATGGTGTTTTAAAGATTCTTTCCCACATGTTTCATAAGTCTCTGTTGAGATGACAGATGTTTCATGAGATAAGTGTTGGTATTGGTGGTATACTTACACCTGTAAAATAATGTTTAAGTGCAGGATTGCTTACAATGGCATACCGTGATCTTTGGGTTTAATGCTGTACGCTTATACTAGAATAAAGCATTAGATTAAAAACAAAAAGCAGTTTCTTCTGTTAAGTGTATTTCTACCCTGAAAAAAAATGTAACATCACCTTTCTTTTCTATCTTTGTCAGCACCTCGGCTGTGGTAGAGTCTTCTAGGCATTGTATTAGGAGCAAGTGATAGGTTCCTGTGTTGGAGATGTTTTTAAAAATAAACTTTCATATAGTTAAGCAAATAAATTTGGTGCTTTTTAATTTTTAGATTGGGGAAATGACTGCAGACAGATCTTTCTGAGCAACTGAAATGAATACTTCGGGGCACTTTATCATTTTAGTTGTATTTCAAAGTGAACTGACAAACACTGAGTGCAGTGTCCGTGGTGCTGCAGTTACCAATGGCTTTTCATTGAAGTAATGTTTTCTTTCATATTTCCTTATGATTTTATTAATGTTTTATGTTTTAATTAGCAGTACATAATCTATTGGCAAAACACAACCTCATTGTCTAGAACAAAGAGTTCTGAATGTGTTTTATAACTGTAGCATTTCTGTTAGGTTATCAGTGAATAGAATCCCTATTTGCTTTCATTTGATAGCTCATATTGTAACAGATTCCTGCTTTTATCTTCCTTTTCTATGCCAAAATGATCCTGTGGAGTCTAAGCAAATATTTCTTTTTCACTCTGAAGTAGCCAGATCTAATGGCTGTCTTCTATTGCTGCAAGAATTCTGTTTGAAATGCTGCTAACAATATATGAACCGTGACTTCCACGGGGTCCATTTTATCATAAGTGACAGGGCATGTTGGCAGAATAGCAGTGGAAATTGTATGTAAAAATATTCTTCGGTTAATTCCAGAACTAAATGGTCAAATGTCACTGATTACTGTGCTTTGTAGTATTCCATTCATTTACTTTACTCCCTGTTGTTGAATCTGTTGATTTAATAGTTTTATAGATAGGGGTGTGAACTCATTCCCTGAGTTGTTCCCTCTCATGCTTTGGTCACTAAATTGCAGTAAATGTGGCCATACGAAGAAACTCTAGAACTCTGGATGTATCAGGAGTCAGATTTTACTCATCAGTCCAGCTGCTTTGAGCCATTTGGCCACATGAGGATATGAAAAAAAAAACAAAACAACAACAAAAAAGTGTCTGTCGAGCTGGTTTGATAAGCAATCAAGGAAGATCCTTTTTACTTTTTTTTTTTTTTTTTTTTTTTTAACTAAAGGAAATCCCACAATGGCAATAAATGAAAGACAGCATCATAATCCTGTTCTGGTTTCTCATTTTCTCATTTTGCATCCTGTGGCAGAGGAAATGTAGTGACAGTGCTAAGCGTAACTAATTCGTGGATCAAGACATTGTAGTCACCAGGAAGAACTCAGAACTCTGATTTAAGTTAGCAAATTAAGTTAGGTAGTTCCAGATTTAGGGGCCTGCAAATCTTGTCTGCATGTCAAGAGCTAGGTGGTTATAGTAGAGCAGGGTGTAAGCAAACTTGGCTATTTTAGATAAGCTGTTTTCGTCATACTCTGTCAGAATTTCGATTCCAGACTTATGGATATTGTTAGAACCCAGAATTACTTCTGGGAGAGCTATTACATTTCCACTGTAGCAATGAGCTGGTATCATCAATTTCTTGCATTTTCTTCTGCGGCTGTCTGAAAATTGTTATAAACTCTTCTCTGTTTTGCTCCTGAAAAGCACTGTAGCCATTGCTATGTGAAAGCAAGTGTGCTGCTTTGATTTCATGTGTTACTGCTTCAGCAATGTATGTATGTATGGAATCTCTTATTCTATGCCTAGGCTTGGGCTGACAACAGTTGTCATTTCATCTGTAATACCCGACAGGTGGGATCCCAGCACACCAACAACAGAGTTGTGTGCTTTAATGGTACCTGATGTCCACCACAGGGCTGGTTAAATTGACTCACTGTGTCTTCTGTGGTATAGGCAGCTAATGGTAAGCTCTGTTTTCATAGGCAAATTACCTGAGATAAGATGAAGTTGAGGCTTGGGCAGATCTTCATGGTGTCTTATTTCACCATCAACACTGTAGGAGCTGGGCTGCTTCCGACAGTACAATAAGTAATATGGCTAACATCTGTCCCATGTGGTTACTCATTTCTTTCATCTTTAGGGAGAAGTTTTTGTGTACTGTGGTGGGTGGTTGCTTTTTTCATAGATTAGATAGAATGTGTAGTTTACAGCTATAGATTTGAAGACCAGAGGGGATAATTAGATTGTTTCCTTTGATCTTGTAGAAGACAGACTGTAGTGTTCTGTTAAGCTGGATTCAGCATTGCTGTGCTGTGTTCTTAATATTAGCAAAAACACAATGAAAAGAATTGAGTTTCATAAGCTTAGAGAGCAAACAGGTGCAAAATCAGGCAGCCACCCAGAATTTGTGATTTCTTCTCTCCTTTTATCGTAACAATCCATTTATCAGAGACGAAAGGGCCTTCGTATACTCAGGCATTGTTTTTTTTTACTACATTTACCAGAATGGAGTATTAAACAATTATGTTCTATGTTACAGTTTATAAGCATTTATGAAATAATAATTCTCAATCTGTACCTTTCTTACTGTTAATGGTCACTGATGAATTCCAGTACAGCATATAATTACCACTTGGCTATTTTATGTATCTAACATAGTATAAAAGTAATGTGTTGACTTTTCTTAGTGTACAGACCATCTAGACAGAAGCTAAGATAGCTTAGCTATTTCTTTTGTGTTGCAGATGAACGTTGCATTCCTTGGTCTCCAAGCGCTGGTTTACATCTTGATTGATGTTAAGTAATTAAGCCGGACTCCAGCTGCTTAGTGGTTCAGAAGTGCAGGGTTCCTGTGCTGTAAAAACAACAAACAGTTCTCCACTTACTAACTTTTATCATTGTTTACTTTGGGCGCCATGTAGAATAATAAGTGCAAAGGCTTTTTTTTTTTTTGGGGGGGGGGGGGGGGGGGGGAAGGGGAAAAGCAGAATAAAAATGTCCCAATTCCACTTAGCGTTTGACAAAGTTAAATTTAGGATCATCTTGAGCTAACGCCAGAATTAGAATTAAAAGCATGAACATTATGTTTCTATCTTGAGGATGGAGGATAGCTTTACTTTTTTCTTTAGATGTGATGGGTAACAGTTTGTACAGTTTATATTGTGTATGTTTTTGGATAAGAGTACACGTGACTTTAATACAAAACACAGAAACCCAACACTTTCAGCGTTTCTAAAACAATGAAGTAGAATCATGGAATCGCAGAAACAAAAAATGAAGTAGAAATTTTGTGTAATGATTTGTTGAATGTATGGCAAATAATAGTTTTCAACTGGTTGTGGTAATGAATGCTTATCATGAAGCTGTAAAATTTGTTACTTAAAATATCAGCACCATTAACATATTTTGAAATCTGTGTATGCCGTCAAGCCTGAATGGATTGCAGTGTAGCAAACCTACCAGGATTTGTCATCACAGCTCTCCAGTCAGGGGATCTCTGATAGTCCTACAACACTGTGGAAGTACCTCTTAAGATCAGTGTGAGCCAACCAAGCAATACAGTTGACTACTGGATCTTTATTCCATTAAATAAGCATTTTTAGCAAAATTATTCTAATATTGGTGTATACATTAGCATTCATAAATATTTATTGAAGCTGTCAGTGAAAGTGTAATTGCAGATATCTGTTTCTGTGTTTGGGGCAAATGTAGCTGGAAACTGACACAGGAAAAAAAAAAGCAAATAATTTGTATAATATATTTTTGACATAATTGTATACTTCCAGGCTGAACTATCAAATACAAACATGAAACAGTACACTATTAAAAGCCAATAGCATGTGTGACCCACGGGACCCCTGTATTTTAATTATTGGATAACATTTCATTTGTAATAAGGTCTTGTGAGAACATCTTTTGTACAAAGTGCATTATCTAGGAAAATATGGAAACCTACAGCTGGTTTAAGTATTGCAGAGTACTGCGACAGGACAGCAGTGCTAAAGGAAAACACCTTTTTGTAGTAGCACTGATGCAGAAGGAAACAGTTTCAAAAGGAGTAAATGAAATGGTGCATCTGTTTGTAGTTGTGTGTGATTGCTTGGGAAATGGCAAGCTGTACACTGAGTAGAAGTGAGCTAAAAATTGCTCCAATGTGCTATGAACACAAATTGCCTTTTCATACAAACCTCATTCCACAGTGTTTTACGGAGATAAATATTGCATTTGCAGGCTTTTTTTCACAGGAAAATGCTGCTCCCAAGAGGACCAGGGATTCAGAATTTAGTATTTTCTTTTTGCTGCACTTCTTTGGAAATCCTTTTTGAGCATTGACATGCTACTGAGTTTCTTCTCCAACTTCTCTTTTTTTTTGACTGCTTCTGAGGTTTTTTTTCCTGAGTTATAAACATGATCAGTTACAATGGGTGTGTGACACGTGGTGTCCCCAGCCATGGCCACTTGCCCTGGACTGAGAGACCACATCAGGTAGCTGTTTACTGCAGTGCACCTTCTTCATGCATCTACAAAGACTGAAAATAGTTGTTTTACTCAGGGACTTGGTCATTCCTATGTATAGGACTGTTTTGTTTTGATCACCATGGGAAGTTAAAATAGAATAGGGTAAAGCATTTCCTTTGTGTTGCAGATAAAATGCCTTAAATACCTTACAGTAGCTGTCAGCTTGCTAGAAATCTACAGAGGAGCACTTGACCTTTTGCTTGTGGTTGTGTTTTGGTCTGTGTTTTCCTTAGGTTATTGTACTACACCTGTTTCTCTGGTTACTGTGAGATAAAAGTAAATACAGATGCTAGACGTTGCTGTGCCTGGTAACGTCTACATCTTTTGCAAGGAAAAGTAACATTTGTCTATTTTTCCCCCTATATTTTTGTCCCTTCTACATGTAAAATGCATAAATACAATGCTTAAAAGAAAGTGGAACATGAAGTGGTATCTGCTGTCAGCCTGGCTGTTGGGCTGGAGCCTGCCCCACAACAAAGTCCCATCTCCTGTGCAACCAAGTGTCTGCCAAGCAGAAATGTCACTGTTCCTGAAGAGGGAAGTCATTGGCAGTGGTGGGGTTCCCAGTGATTTGATCTTTTAGGAATTCTGAACCCACATGAATTGTACTTGGTGTGATGCAACGTCCTGCAGAGAGCCAATGAAGTGAGCAGAGCACAGCAGAAACATAATAAACATAACACCCTGCATGTAATCTTAGTTTATGAGAGTCTGCATTTTGTGGGTGTAGGGTTGTCGTGTTTTTACTGTTTTGTTTTGTTTTTGAGGAATGGCACTTCACAGAGACTGGATCTGTGAAAAGAGCTGTGTTTTAATGGAAAGATGATGCAAAATATGTTTCTAGATCCCTGCAGAACTTCGGTTCACATGCAGGAATATGAGAGGTGGTAAACTAAGAGCTGTATCTGAGGTGTTGCGTTTGGAAATCACTTTCATCTACCAGTGTAAGTTTACCATTTTGACCAATACTTAAAGGTGTATGAAGTAAAAAGTACTTGAATCGTTGCCGTGAACTATTTTTCTGTTGTGCAGTGCTGATACATTAGGAAGCAGTTGAACCCCTATATCTTAGCCTGTTTTGACGCTAAAGTCATACTAATACTTTTAAAAATGTGACCCCAAC
This sequence comes from Lagopus leucura, assembly GCF_019238085.1. Classification (NCBI taxonomy): domain Eukaryota; kingdom Metazoa; phylum Chordata; class Aves; order Galliformes; family Phasianidae; genus Lagopus; species Lagopus leucura. The sequence goes on from NW_024962291.1 coordinate 3,361,513, forward strand.
ATATTTGGGATCTGGCTTTCAGTCAAAAGCATAGAAGAAATTGTGAACAAAGAGCTCATCTTTTGATGAAATGAGTTTTATTTTCTTGTTGAAATACATTGCTTTCAAAAATGAGTAAATTATTTTTATTCCATAAGGCATCTCCAGCATTCAGTAATATTGCTTACAGGAAAGTACTAGTGGAGTTCCTGGCAATCGGTTTTGCTTAATTTGCCATACAGGTGTTCTCCATGCAGGTTAGCCGTTGTTCAGTGACTACTGAGCCCTACCTTACTTGTTAAAAAGCATTCTGCAGTAACAGTGGGATCCAGAAGTGCTCATACTGAGCATCACTCTTCTCCAGTTGCCAGTTTTGTGCGGTAGACTTCACAGGCAACATTGGGCAGCAGTGAACGGTTTGAAAATCCTAACACAAAATGGAAACTTATTTTGGACTGTCCCACAGATGGGAGCACTCAGGTGACATCACCAAAGTGGTATGGGATGTCAATTTTTCTTATGCTTAGCAATATGAGCTGTCATCTGTGCTCAGTTCACCGCAGTTGGGGTTGAAAAAACAAAGAAACAAGCTTTGTCTGAAGCATTACAAATTCACCTAGACCTGAAAGTCAGGGGTCAAATTCCCTCCATTGTTGAACATGTAGTGTTCTGGAGCTTTGTGTGGGAGGCTGCAGAGGTAAAATCCATCCTTTTCTTCTCTCCTTTTACCTAATGTCTAGGATGCTATGTTGCCACATATGCTACTGTTTGCCTTTTTGTTTTCCACTTGTATTGGTTTCCAGGAACACTAGGCTGGATTTAGAGCTCAGCTGTGTTTGGCAGTATGCATTTGAATAGCAAAAGGGAGATTTTATGCTGTATGTATTCCTCCTGAAAATGGACTGACATAGATAGCTCAGTTTGAAGGCAGAAATCTGTTTTGGCACAGCACTGGAAAATTTGGGAAACTGTGCCTTACAGACTGTATTGTAACCCTCAGTCTTGCTGTACTGACCTGCTTTGAGAAAAAACATTGTTCTCTTTCTGTGACGCTGAGAAATTCTGTTTTGGCAGCACATATACCAATTTCTTTTCTTTCTTCTCTTTCTACCATGTACCCTTATAGCTGTTTATCAAATTGTGCAACAGTTCTGCTGGCTCTTATTTGCTACTTCACAGAGAAGTTATGCAAGGGAGTCATGAAGTCTATAGCACCGTTACACAGGTGTTACAAACTTCATCCATGTGAACAAATGCCCTGAAAAGTTAAATGCTGTTTTTGTTCTACTTGCTGTGTGATTACTTACCTCCAAATCTTTATGCTCTACAAGTAGATTCTTTGTTTTGAAGAAGAGGTTAAGATTTGCATATGTGCTTTTTCCTAGAGAATTTGCACCGTACTTTGTGGTATGCATTTAGGACACATAAGTGAAATGTAACATGTAAGAAGTCCGTGTTTGAGTCCTGAAAAGGCTTGTAGGGTAATAAATAATGGATGGATGCAACCAAAATATATTTACTTTTCAGTGGATTTTGTGAGCATTCTCAATCCAGCTGCTTTTTATTTTAGAAACCTAATCCTCTCCTGCCCATGTACAATTTTCAGATACTAATTTGGAATGCATTCTTTTCCACATCCCTTTGTCACACTCTAGAATCTTGAATGTAAGTTTTATTTTCTTAGCCCACCCACATGGGGGCACCTGCTAAGGGTCTTCAAGGGTACTTCCTTGGCTCTGCAGGACTCTGAGGTTTTCTATAAGTGTGTGTGCTGCATCTCATTCATTCATCATTATTACATCCTAATGTAGGTCTCAGGTTTGCTAAATTATGTTAAATCACTTCCATATTGAAACACATGAATAATTTTAAGTCACCATGTGCTGCAAACAGCAGGTTCAGATTATTAGAGCTCTTAATTGCTTCTGTCTTTTTGTTTGAAAGCTTATGGTGGGTTATTGTAAATTACAAATTGGCAAATAGTATATACTAAAGGCTTTGCAGTATAACCGTGAATTGCATCTTGAAGACATGGTGCATCTAGAAACTCTAAGCACAATATAAAGATATGAACTGCTCAAAAAGCAGTTCAGTGTAAATCATACCTGATGGAGCTGTAGTCAATATCCTTTGCAGAACCTCTGAGAGAAGTATAGTTATTGAAAATATTTGTATAGCAGAAGGCTGTAATTTGTTAATGACTTTTTTATGCATGCAAGGTGCCAGTGTGTCAGAAGGAAGTGAGAGCAGGGAAAAAGGGAAGGATAAAAACAAGCCAACTGTCTAAAGCCTGAGAATATTCACATCTGAGCTGCTAGGTTTTTAGATCAGTTTTTCTAATGGCACAGGCTGTTTGTGCAGAATACATAGTGTAAAACATGTGAAGGGAGAGACGTGAGATTGGTAGGATTATGTGAAGTTGTATGTGTTGGAGAAAACATTCCAAGTGGTTGCGGTGGTGTTGACAGGCTGGGCACAGAGACTGAGAAAGATGGTGTTTAAATAGCAGGAAGTAAAAATGATTTTGAGAGCTGTACTTTAATTACTGCTTTACCCCAGTCCCATCTGCACTTCCTCTGGCCTGTTCATTGAAAAGCCAGAACATTACAAACGCCTGAATGAGCATCTTTTGGGAGGGCTGGAAAGGAAGGGGCAAGTGTTAGGAGATGTCCTGGTGAAGCAGATGGATTGTGGGGGAAGAGGGTAATTGGAGGATGTAAGCTTCAGTGAACAGGAAGGTCAGTTCTATCAGCAGTGATGAGGAAACAATCTGGGGATACGTGAGAAAAATTAGCTGATTTTGGTGATGCTATTGAGCACTTTTGTTCTCAGAATGTGATGCCTTTAATTCTGTTGGAATTGGTTTATTTCAAAGGTTCAGAATATTAAAGTTGGTTTGGCTTAATATTTTTCACATCATTTTTAGTTATGTTGCATTCTAGGGACCTTGGTAATCCTCGAGGAAATATAGGGATGTGGGTGCATGTTCAGAAGAGAGCTGAAAGAATTAAACTTGTCACCTTTTTTCCTCCATCTTCCCCTTTCCAAGATTCCTTGGAACTCCTTCAAACAGCATTTCTTCTTGCACCAGTGCTTAGTCCTGCCTCTAGATTTTTCTGTTTAGAAGGCATTAGTGTTCTTAAGCTCCGAATAATTTCTCTCTTCCCTCTTCATACTTGCTGCAGTCACTCCTAATTACTGTGTGTGCTCGTGCAGGGCCTGTGCTAACAGAGAAATGCAATGGCTGCTTCCTTGGGAAAGCAGAGGGGGAAACCCTAACGGCTCCCCAGACCTCAGAGAAACAGCAGGGGAAAGCTGAAGGAGAGACCAGAAGCTCAAGTTAGCGTTGAAAGCCAAAGAAGTGAGGAGACTGGCAGTTTGGGTAATGATTCACATAAGCATTTTCTGGTTTAGCTTTATCAGAGACCCTCAGATAAGTGGAATGGGCAAAAATGCAGTATTTTCTGTGGCTTTATTCTAGTCTGACTTTTGAAGAGTAAGGGCTCTCATCCAGTTTTGTGACTCGCTTTTCTATGGTAGGTCATCCCTGGCCAGAGGGCTACTCCCTCTTTTATTTCCTTTAGCTGTAAAGCAGGGAACCCAGTTCTTCTCTTGGTTCTTGATTGCAAACAACTAATCTAGCTCTGACTGCCATCTGCCAGCATTATCCCCAGTCTCCCACTGACATTCACCATCTTGGCTTAAAAAAAAAAAATAATAAAAGAATCTTCTGTTGCTCCTTGATGGCAGATCCCTGCAATCTGGCCTTAGTTCCTTGCCTTTCTTAGGTCTTCACAGGTGCCACATGGGTTACTGATGCCTGCGTTAACTCCACATAGCCATCTTTGCCCCTTATGCTGGAGGACAGATTATAAGTTTTTTTAATGCACTTGAAATAATTGCTGAATTTATAAGCACATGTATAGTATATTAATATATGTAAATTATACATGGAAACAAATGGTCATTAGGAAAAAAATGATTGCAACCCTTAGGAGCTTGCAAATTGAGTGTGTTCATCAAAGATGTTCTATTTGAGCAAACAATTTAAAATGTAAGCACGTGAACTGTATGTCTGTGTGCACACTTGCATCTCTTATGTCCTTCATGAATTTCTCCTTGTAGTGTGCGTTGCCTGTGATGATGCAGGCTTCTGAATTCAGAGCTGTTAGTGAATTCTACTGTACATCTTACTCGAAGCTAACTAACAAGCAGTGATTTTGTATAATTAATTTTATAACTGGGGGGAAAAAAAAGAATTGTATAAGGAAATTAGCCCTTGAGAGGAGGAACTTCTTATTTTTTTGTTGTTGATAAGCTGGTCAATTATTTAGCACTGCATCACTTTGGAAATATGTGCTGCTATTCTCCAAACCGTTTTCTATTATCCATACACTGCATTACGTTTGGTGATAGAACTGTGGAGCTCTAGTTCCATACTCGAAAATTTATTTTCATATTTTTTCACCTCGAGGAAAGAGAAATGAAAGATATTTGAGAGCTCTACTCCCGAAAGCAAGTAGATCCATTGTAACACAAGGGGGCAGTCGTGTTATGTATGAAATTAAGCCTTTGAGTTACTCAGCTGTGAGTTAATAGCTAGATGACAAAATTTGCATAGAAGGGTAGCGTGAGTGCATTCTTTTATTTCAGCAGCATTCACTGATGCTCTAAGTAGAATGATGCAGTTTTAGGAAGTATTCATTTTTAATCTTGTTTTTAGAAGATCAACAACAAAAAAAATTGTGTACGTGTGATGGCAAACATTTTGTTCTTACAGGTTATAAAATCTGTATATATTTAAAAAGAAGTGTGTGTACTTATACACGTATATGATGATGTAGGTCATGGATGTGATAGATGACATCAGTACTCTCCCCACTTGTAACCTGTAGGCATCTTAATCAAGTGCTAGTGTCTCCTCAGGGTTTGGGATGGGAAGAAATCTAAGCAGAAAATAGCCTTTAAATACTTTGGGTACAAAAGGTTTTAGTTGGAATGTGGAGATGGCTTTAAGACTGTTGATTCTAAGAGAAGGGTGAAGTAGGAGATTTCTCTGTATTTGTTTTGGATAGGAGATAAGATAGCCCTCATAGAACCATAGAACGGCCTGGAATGAAAAGGATCACAATGACCTTCTAGTTTCAACCCCCCTGCTATGTGCAGAGTCGCCAACCACCAGACCAGGCTGCCCAGAGCCACATCCAGCCTGGCCTTGAATGCATCGAGAGATGGGGTGTCTGCAGCCTCCTTGGGCAACCTGTTCCAGTGCCTCACCACCTTCTGTGTGACAAGAAACTTCCTCCTAATATCTAACTGAAACCTCCCCTGTCCCAGTTTAAAACCATTCCCCCTTGTCCTATCACTAACCACCCTTGTGAACAATAATTCCCCCTCCTGTTTATACTATCTCTTCAAGTGTCAGAAGGGAGGACTCAGCAAGGTCAAATCAGAAATGAGGCTGTTATTTCTCAGCCCTGGTCATCATGTCCCTAGAAAGACCAATGGGATAATGCTCAGTACTGTTGGTGGACGCTCAATAAAATCACTGTATTCAATGCTTGGTGGGAAGCAGTAAAATTCAAAAGGTGGCAGATGAATCAAAGTTTGTTGCAGATGTTGGTGTAGTGTTTCACATGAGTTATGGTCCTCTTCTGCTTTCTGTTCGAAAGACCCAACTAGTTACATAAAACTGAACCTTCTGGATTTGCCTTGAAGGAAAGATTGCATGTGTGCAGAGTCCCAGAGCTATAATTTAAAGAGATTTTAATCCTAATGTGTCACGAACAAGCCTTGCAGCACAGCTTTCAAGCATAGTCTTCCAAACAATTTCAAATATAGGTCTGTGGTGAGAATAGATTTTTAAGAAGAATGGAGGGAGGACAAGTAAGTTAACAGCTCTATATGTTACCTAATTCTATATCATGTTCTAGAATGTAATCATCGTTACTCTCACTTGGGATGTTATATTTGTAATAGGTTCTTTATTATGGCTTACAGCATCTTGTTATATTTGTTTTTGGGGACTCAGTATTAATTTCATTAACTAAGACTTAATTTTATGTCAGAAAAGAAAAATATAATTTGTATAATTTTTGCCTCATGATTTCCTGTATTTTAACCTCCTTATCCAGATGATACAAACAAGGAAAAAAGTATGCGGAAGTTGCATGCGCTGTCGCATAAACCGACTGTTGTTTTTTTGCAAGGAAGCAAGGCCAATGTGATCCTATTGTCCATATGTCATCAGTTGCCAATCCCTAGAGACCTTTTGAAAACATAGGTTAGCCATAGTTCAACTTCATAGGAGTAGAAGGTCTAAATGATGCTCAGTTTCGTGAGATAGGCAGTTTTGGAGGAGAGGAGGAAGAGATAAAGTCCCCTATTGTTTCCTTCACTGAAGTGAAAGTTTATAGTCTGCGTTTGGCCATACTGCTTGGCAAGGTACAATCTAGACAGTGGCCACAAGAAACCAAGTTTTGTAAATTCTCCTGGGTAAAAACTATTTCTTCTTTATAGAGAGCATGAAACCATATCTATGCTTGAAAATTGGAAAATGCCAGCTTTAATGAAACAGGGTCCTATACTACATGTGTGCACTGCACGAGTGATGACATTTTTAGGGAAGACTGCAACAAATAGGCTGTTTTCTGAACTATATTCACTTTATAACAGTAGTTCTCTTGTTATAATAAGCCAGTTGGTGGTGGGTCAGGCTCAAAGGATTGAAGTAAATGAGTTACGTCAAGGTAATGGCCACTCGCTAGTGGTGTTCCACAGTTCTCCATGTTAGGACCAGTTCTCTTTATTATTTTCATCAATGGCTTGAAGGACTTGAAGATGTAGTAAGTAAGTTTGCAGAGGATACTAAATTAGGAGGAAATGTTGATTTCTTCAAGGGTAGAGGCCTTGCAGAGGGACCTTGACAAATTAGAGTGCTGGGCAGTCATCAACCACATGATGTTTAACATGAGCTAAGTGCCAGATTCTGCACCTATATCAGGGCACCCTTCAATATTTGTGCAGATTTGAATTTTGGGTGCTCCTATGCGGAGCCAGGGATTATGTGTCCCTTCCAACTCAAGATATTGCATAATTCTAAGATAAGAATTGTGTAAGAGTCCATAACTGACTTTTCTCCAGTGCTTACTCCTCTAAACTGTTCCATCTTAACCCTGTTTTTAATGCATTCATGGGAGGGGAAGGCACTGTTACTTCATGGGCAGGGAGGTAAGCTACAGAGTATGATATTTTTGGTGTTGATTATTTAAAAGCATCCTAAAGATGAACCTCAAATTTACAGGTGTTGGACCAACAGTAAGATCTAGAGATAGAGTTCTGCCTTTCTGGAAGACATTTGATACTTCCTAGTTGAAAACAGAGGAAGAAATTGTTGCTTTGTTGTTCTTTTATATGAAATCCAAAGAGCAGTGGCACCTGATTTAAGATCTTTCAGGTTTTGGTTTTTTTTTTTTTTTTTACTATTTCTAAGAAAGATGTTTAGACACAGAAGTAAGTATTTAGTCATTACAAGTCTTAGTTAAAAATGTTGATCAAGGGTAAGCAATGTGTTTTCTTTATGGTTTCATTAATGAGTGTTTGTTTCAAATATCTAATGAAATACTATGAAACTGGGAAGAAAAAAAAAAAAGAAAAATCAGGACATTGCATGAAAATCATGTCCTGATCCCAAATATTATGATCTATCAATATGATATCAGTCCAGTGTATGGGGCAGTATGTTTTCATCCCATAGAATCATAGAATACTTTGGGTCAGAAGGGACCTTTAAGATTATTTAGTTCCAACCCCTGCTATAGGCAGGGGCACCACCCTCTAGACCAGGTTGCACACAGCCCCATCCTGTCTAGCCTTGAATGCTTCCAAAGAGGAGGCATCCACAACCTCAATGGGCAATCTGTTCCAGTGTCTCACCACCCTCACAGTAAAGAATTCCTTCCTCATATCTACTCTGTTTTACATACTGAAAGGTGATTGTGTACTTATGGCCCTTCCTATAAGATTATTAAATGATAGATTTTTCTCAAATGGAAAAAAAATGTTAAAGGTTAGCTTATCAGCTTGCCATGGGAGCTGGCAGATCTATGGATATATGTGGCCAGATCTGTTTGTCCCTTCTTTCACTGGGAAGGCAAAGTATATAATTTCTTAATCTGGTGAATTTAAGTAGTTAAAAAAGAATGCCAAAATCATTTCCGTAAAATAAAAGTTGTCAGTATCTGAAGGATGAAATTCAAAGTGGTAGCATGTATATTTTCAGAAGTTCAGTTTTAACTTTGGGCACATGCTCATTTATAATCCTCATCAGACAATGCATTTGTTCTCTTCGACAGCTGAATAAGGGGAAAAGACATGTTGAAAAATGTGTTCCTGTCCTCTTCTGTGTGTTGCTCTCTACATCTGTGCTGAGCAGAAACCCTCTGGGTATCCTGGGTTGTATTTACCAGGAAGAAAGAATACCTGACTAGACTAGCATTGCTCCTCGTGATTAGGGTGTCATCAATTAACTTATATGACTCAAAAGTGAAGCTTGCCAGTCATCTTAAAGCTCTGGATAATGAAACTCAGGAAATTCGTTCCTACGGCAAGTTTCTTCAACCTTTGTTTAAAATAGAATAAAATAACTTCCTTTAATTGTGGAAATGCACTGTTGGCAGAAGGCTGGGGTGAACTGTAATACTTTAAACATTAGAAAACAGTCCATCGTATCTGACAGGTTAGAACTGGTTTCTCAACACATCCAATAGTAGACAAATAGCAACAGTATAATAATTAAAGCTTAATCCATGTAGTCATAAGCTATTATAAGTAATTGTGACTATTGCAACTTATTATTTGCTTTTCATATCTTTCAGAGTAATATATATATATTTTTTTTCCTTAAAGAAAGAGAAATGACTCCATGCTTTTGAAGGCCTGGTAGGACAGCTTGACAGTTATGCAAGCAGCTGTCTGCAGAAATTCATTAAGTGTCTGATTGCACACAGCCATGTCTGACCCCTGGTGCTCGCACTGAGCTTTGCCACCCCCCAGCTACCTTCTTCTCTCTGGTTCATATTGCAGGTATTCATTTACAGGAGTGCAGACTTTGCTGGATCTCCTTACAGGCGTGATCCCTTTAACTTAATAAGTAGAGTTCACATTTTCCTGTGAAATGCAAAAGGAATTCAGACTCTAAATGCTGTGGCTTCGCAGAAGAATGAATGTGGTACTGTAGCTGTTTGTTACTACTTTTCTGTTAAATTGTTTGAGGCTTTTTCTTAGATGATGTAAGAGAGCAAAAAAATGGAGACTTTTTGGTCTCCAGTGTATGAGATTTTGCCTGTGAAAGTACGGATGTTTCCCAATCTGCAATGCACCCCACAGTGTCAGCAAAGGATTCCCCAAGCAATTCTTCAAAAAACCTTCAAATCAGGTGTAGCTTTTTTAGTATTGCAGGGGATGCTCTACACCTCAAATATTTAGAATCTGTGACCTTGTGACTTCTTATGTTATTTCATCCATCTTCTTTATTCTGATTTTTAATTTTTAACATCATAATTCTATTAAGTTTCCTTACTTAATGGAATTTCCTCAGGACCTCTAAAATGGTCCTCTCACCACTCGTGTATATTTTAGTGCCATGTGTTGATTTTACATGGTTTATAGCCAGAATTTGAAGATCATTGTGGAGAAGTCCTGGTTCCTAAAATGACGGTGAACTGTTTGCTTTCGCTCTCCTCCCCTCTTATTGACGCTGAGACATAGGAGGGCTAAATCATGTCAAGGCTGAAGCTACAAGACCTAGCAGAACAAGCCATAAGAGTGAGCAAATGACTGTAAGATATATTAGAGCTGCTAACTGCAGGAAATATTTTCTTAGACAAAGTATGGTGGAACTCATGGAGGATAGCAATCTCCTAGTTTTGTCAAAGTTGGGTCCTCATTTGCCACATTATCCTAAGGTCCCAGGAAGCTCTGTTTTCTGCTTCTTTTGCCCTGGTGTGTGCACTGATACTTTGTTACTGCAACTTAATACTAGAAAATGCACGTTATTACAGTACAGTAATTAGTGTATTGACCATCTCATCCATCCCACAAGTTGCCAAACTCAATCAGTTGAGTTCATAATTAAGCCAAAGAAAGAATACACACCTTTTGAGACTAGCTGTCTTCTGAACATATAGACCCTGATTTAGGTAATTGAGTAAGCATCCACTTTGAGTACTCTTGGAGTCCTAATAGCTTCAATGGAGGTAGCATTTTGTTTAACATGTGTCTGCATGTGTTGCTGAATCAGATCCAGATAAATCTTTGTAAAAAAGATCAGGGATTAGAACTGAGATTCTGCGATTCTCTTGTTTGGACTGCGTCTGCCAACTATGAGCCAGGTTTAGTAATCGTAGCATTGCAGGCTTTGAAGAGCTCTTAAATTATGAGTTAGGCTGTGCTGAATCACAAGACTTAAAGAAATACTGGCATCTCTTTTTAACCTTTTGTGTTCTTAGAAGTCAGGCTATGCGTAGTTTCAGGTTCTTTTGCAAACCTAGAAATACATTTAGAGGATTGAAAATGTTCACATAAATTCCTGAATTAGAGCTTTTAAGTAGCGTGGTAAATAGTAGGAGACATTAAATATAAGGTGGCACTGGTTGATAGCATGGTTTCTGATGTGTATGCTTTAAAACTGCTGTGGCAGAAAATGTGGGTGCCCTAATGATTGGTTGATTCATTTCTCTTCATGTACTCTGTCAAGGGAAATCTACTTTATCTTCTAGATTTCTTTTCAACCAGTTTAACCAGTTCGTATGTTCTATACTGGCCCATTCGGATCCGCAGAGGTGTTTTGTCTGGAGTTGACCACCCACAGTTGAAGAAAGTAAAGAAATACTGACAGTATTTTTTTTTCCCGTGAAGACAGACATAGAAGCAGCTAACATACTGATTAGATAATTACTGCAACCAGCCCGAAAAGGATTTCAACATTGAAACAGAGTATGAACTCTGCATTGTTACTTCTGTAGTTTAAATAGACAGCTAATGGAGCTTGGAAGTTACTGTACTCTGCAGATGAGAACTGCCATAGAACATTTGCTACTCTGATTATAGATTTATCATATTTGAAGCAATCTCCCAAGTTCTTGATGTTTATATCAGGTTGCTCTCAAACATCAGGCTCTTGATCTGCATATCATCTTTCTCACTCTGGCTCACATACATCTTATGCCTTTATTTACTTTCATCACCCATAAGGAGGAAACCAGCTTGCTGCTGGTTTTTGAGAGGAAGCTTGGTTCTGACAGAAAGGGAGGTGGAAGGTTCTGGTTTTGTTGAGGTTTTTCATCTATGCACAAAACAGACAAGGATAGAGAAGAAATTGAGGCATAAGGAAACATGCATTATTTTAAAGAATTAAGCAAATTTTACTACATTTTTGTTTGGTTGGTTTTGTCTTCTTTGACTGGTATATATCCTCTAATATTAAGTCTAGAATATTTATGAGCTTGGCCAATGAGAAATATGTTTATATCATAGAGAACTGACTGCTTATTTGCTGTCTGGAATATTTGGCTATAGGGGTCCCATTTTTACAATGGAGGTGGAGAATGCAACAGAAGTCAAGGAAAAAGCCAGCACCAAAGCTCATTCAGCTAGGGGAATCTAGGGAGCGTCTGAGCCCAAACGTTAGAACTGAAACATCAGCCTGCTGTATGTCAAGAGAGGAAGCTTTACCCCAACTGCATGGAAGGCTGTTTGTATATACATAGATAGGTTGCTCTGAAAATAATGCCTTTATAATGCCTTTATTTTTCATGGGAACGACAACAGATAAAATGAGCACAGTAACACTGTTTGGTAGAGTCAATTCTCAGCTACAAAACACTATTTTTCAACACAGTCATCACCATTAGCTGTGCATTTTTGCCAGCATTGAATAAGAGTCTGCATGGTGTGCTTGTAAAAATATGCACCAGTGGAGGTGATCCTCTGTCACTGTTGGCACTGCTGAAATGCACCACTCACTGTGCTCACATTGACTGGTTGGTTTCTGTAAATGTTCAGCAAGCATCAGTGAAAGTCAGTGAGTGCCATTTTTCCCATGTGGAGGAATTCAATGACACACCTTTGCTTCATTCTCACTTCCATGTCAGATGCCGTTTTGTCAGACTGCCCCTCTGCTGCCATCTGTCACACAATGACAGCATGTAGTGGAATGTTGATGGGAAGGTTCAGCCTCTACTGCCATACCACCAACATCTGCCTCTGACATTGTGGGCCAACATAGTAAAATAGGAGGCATTACTTTCAGAGCAGGTCGACATAAATGTGTGTGCATATTCATGTAGAAACTCATTAATTCAAGTGAGTGCTTCCCTTTTTTATACACCATTTACTCCTCTCTGCTTTTAAGCTGATTTGTGCTCCTTAATTGCTCTTGTACTTTTGGCAGCTGATGTATCTTTTGTGCAGGGAAACGTGATGCCATTTCCTATCCACTACAGTCCCTGTTTTGCAGTTTGTTGACATTACAAACAGATTCTCTGCAGCCACTCATTCCCACCTCCTTCCACCAACGCTTTCTATCTCTGGAGCTTTCTGCCAATATTAATTTTCTTTAAGAAATGTACATGTCCCACGTGGTTATCCTTTCTACTCAGCTATAAGCGACGCAGGATTTACATTTTATACTGTCGTACATAGCTGTGACTCATTTATTGACAATTTCTGCTTAACGTTTCCGCGACTGTGTACTTTCACAACCACGTGGGCTCAGATCTCCTTATCAGGGAAGCACAACGTATCTGAGAGCCAAAGCAAAAGCAATGGAGTGTTTGCTCCGAAGGTACGCAGGGCAGGCGGGCGGTGCCTTTCCCGCCAAAATCTGGAGGTTTGCTCTGCATTCCGGTGCTGTGCAGGGGGTTTGTCAGCCCAACACAGACACATGTTCAGTCTAGCAGCTCCTCTTTCAGCCAGTGTTTGAGCAGCGGTTAAAAGAAGATGCACTCATGTGGAAAATCCTGGCAGCAGGCGCTGCGGATTGTGTTACAGCAGCTGTCCTCAATGGGGAAGCAATGATGTTTACAGTGTGTGTTTTTCCATGGAATTTTGTTTGTCTGCTGCACATACACAACACGGGCCATTCTTCTCTGTGGTACGTTTTTGGGTACTTTACATACGCAGTGTTTTCTGCCGCAGTGTTTGTCTGTTGGATGTGAACACAGACGTAAGGCAGTCTCTGCTTTGAAAACATTCGCAATTAAAAAGTCTGCTGTGTAGTAATTCAGGTTAATCAGCATCTCTGAAACCAGAAAGAACTGGGCTGAAAAGCCCTGCCGATCTGAAACACTCGATCATGCTTCAGTGTATTTGTTGACAAATGGGGAAGAATGAGAGATTTAGTTGAAAAGCAACCTGTTTGTAAGCACAAAAAAATTACTCAGTCTTTTTGGAAGCTTGAGGAGGTGTTGTGAACTGAATTGCAAAGGCTTTAACTCACAGTAACAGCACTGAATGTCTCATTATATGCCAAAACCCCCTTTTTTGTGTTGGTTTTTTTTTTTCCGACAAATTTATGTGATATGGTTCATAGCTGTTTTTAGAGGAGTCGTCATTTTAGCACCTAGACTATAATTGGCACACAATAGTAAACAATGGTGATGTCATTCCTTCTCCCTCAATCATTCTTTCATTTATTTTCCAGGGAGGAATCTTTTCCTTACTTTATTTTTCGCTTACTGAGGTCACACCAGTGAAATTCAGTGGGTTTTGCATTGTTTTCTGTAGCTCTAATTCAGCAAAATGCTTCAACGTTACTCCAAGTAGATGTCGGGAAGCTGTTGGATTGGATGGGATCAAAGCATGAGCTTAAGTCTTATTTAGAACATCAAGTAATTTGTAGCTGATGGACAAGGAAATGCTGATTTTTGGTTTGTTTTGTTGTTGTTTGTTTTTCCTGGACTCACACCTGTTACAAATTGGGTGTGAATTAAATCAAAAGCGAATTCCACATCTGTGCAATATCCCTGGATCCTTCCAAAATCTGCCTGTCCTGACAGCACTGTTGTGCAATGCAGTGAGGTGTGAGAAAAGAGAACCTCCAGGCAAGCAACTCCTCACTCTTTTAGATAACTCTGTGAATAAAGAGGAGCAGCACAGAGCCTGTACAAGATTGAATGGTCAGCCAAAACCCCGCATGTTCAAGCTGAATACATTTTTTTCTTGTCTCAAGAAATGTATGTCGTGGGGACAGATCACTTGGTGTTTTGGTGTTGTGATAAGATATTTTTGGAGAGCTGTAGTGAGGTAGTCTAGCCATATTTTGGGAATGTTAAGCCCTAAAAAACGTACAGAACATGGATTTAAGTAGCATTTGGATATGCACATGCAGTATTTAGACATGTGATCATCTTAGATTTCCATAAAGGGGAAATATTTTGTGTAGAGTTCAGCCAGCCTCTAGAGATGCACAGAATCATGCCCTGAAGCTTGCTGGTGTAATTAATGGATAGCAGATGAAAAAAAGAAGAAAAACAAACCACTCAAATGGGATACAGAATTTGTGAAATAGAAAAAAACAAAAGCAGACTAAAGTCAGTTTTCACCACTGTGATTTCTTAACATGTGCTGAGGTAGTGCACAAAAGCAATCCCCATGCTTCACAGTCAGATGGTCTCTACCTGTACCACTGGGAGTCTGAGTTTCTGATATTTCCAAGTTTCTGTCTTTGTATACTGGATATAGAATCTCCAGCTTTTTATTGCACCAGATTTTCAATTGGAAGACTGCAAGCGTAGCATTATCAACCTCCTTGTCTTGTCCAAACTTCTATCAACGACACAGACATCAGCAGAGGGCTTTTAAATCTGCGTGGTTGCAGCCCGAAACAGCATGACACGTGGAAGGTGAGCAAGACTGCAGTTCAGACAGTCTTCCTTACGCATCAGAAATATCTTATTTCTATTAGTACCTCACACAGTCAAGCCGTCATAGTTGGTTTCATCCAAGTCTTCTTTCTCTTTGATCTCCGTGCTGCCTGCTATTATAAGATACTGAATGATCACCTCCTCCCTCAGGCTGTCTCAGTAGTTTACAGATGCAAACTTTCAAATCAAACAGTTTATGTTCAGCTAGTTTCCACTTACTCCCTACTGTTGCAAACGAGCCAAAGCAAAGTTCACAAAAGAGAGAAACAGTAGTGCAAAACACTTCATAAATTATCACCCATTTCTCTTTCAAATCTTTCCTGAAGTGCAGCTCCGTTATTTACTCTTGAATATGAATCCATGATAAAAGCAAACCCATTTTGCAACTTGTATGTCAAATGGGGCATTTTCATCTTGGCACCGCTAGCAGTAGCAGTTGTTTATATAGAATTCATGATAAATAATTGGTATGGTTATGTTTTATGGTTCTGTTTACATTTTTGTGTGTGCCCATATGTAGGTGTACCTCGTGCCATCAGCTTTGGCTGAAATGCTAGCTCAACAATAGCAATGTTGTGTGTGAAATCAGACCTCAATGGATTTGCATATCAAAATTTTCACCAAATTACTCCCCCTCTTTTGTTTTTTTCTTTGCTTAACTGAAATTGTTATTAAGGTTGTAACCACAGCGGCCTTTTTTATGAAGTGCAGATCCACATTGCCATCAGGTTTCTTTTTTTTTTCAGAGGGAAAAGTTCCTGCTTTTATCCTTTTTTTTTTTTATTTTATTTTTTTTTCCCCAGGAATTTGAAACAGGCTAAAGTAGTAGCTTGAAAAATTTTTAATATCCCAAATGTCTTTGACCATTCTTGGTGTTGCTGCTAAACCCTCTATCTTCAAGGTTTTGTGAGTGTAGGCAACCGTCAGGGAAGCTGCATAATTTGGTGGTGAAGTCATGCTTCATTCACTGACCATTACTTATTATGCAGTTATTCTTGCAGTTCCTGAAGATGATAATCCTGATGTTAAAGATTGTTGGGAAGTTAAGAGTATTGGAGCAGGGAATGAGATGATCTGAATTACGTGCTGGAGCAAAATCTGATAGAAGCATTGCATTAAACACAGCCTCCCTTAAAAAAAAAAAAAAAAGAAAAAAAAGAAAAAAGAAAAAAAACAACCTTCTAAACACTCCACTTTTACTAATTCAGTCTGAAAAAATGCGTGAAAATAACTTGGAGTTCCTTCTGGTTTGTTCCTCACTAGTGGGTATCTTTCTGACTTGTTTCTCTGTTTCCTCCTCTTCTCAGCTTCTCTTATTCTGGTTCATTTGTGCAATTTAATTAGAAGATGCTGGAGAAATTCAGAGTGCTAGGTGTGCAGGAGGCTGCTACATGCTTCCCACTCTGCTTTTCTCTCTCTCAGCAGCGTAACCTGTGTATTCTTGCCCTTGAACTTTTTGGAGCTGGCAGAGAGGGACTGCAGCAGCGACAACCTGTATTGTGGCTCTGAGATGACAAATGGCAACTGGAGACAAGTTTGGGAGCAAGTGCATTTATTTTTGCTTGTAGTGTAATCTGCCTCATATCTCCTCTCCTTCCTGTTGTGTTTTGAATAGAGCACTCAGGGAAGGGCAGAAGAAAGAAGTTGGGCAGATGCTTGTTTGCTTGGCTTTAAGTTCAGCAGCAGCAATGGCCCCAGCAGACTGGGCACCTCTGGGAGCTCAGAGCTGCACACAACAGTGTGTATTTGACATATGGCATGAAAATGGCTACAGCAATGCAGGCAGAGTTTAAATTCGTATTCACTGATAGCATTCCATTGTTGTGAGATAGGAGGTGGGTAGTTCCTGGCTTCACTGAAGTCAGCGGGGAGGTTGCCAGAAACTTGAGCAGGCCTTAGAGTTTTATCCGTGGTTTTCAGTGCTGTTTCGTTTCCAGGATTTGACCTGAACTGTAACCTTACGAGCCAGGATCTGTCCTTGTTTGCCACTTTGTACAGCACATGGATGGCTTAATCAAACCTCAGTGCTTGTTTGAGTGTCTTAAACATTGCCACAGTGGAAACAGTGGTAATTGAAACGGGATTGGTGTGCTCTTGATTACGGTTTTCCAACTGACTCAAAAGCAGTGTACTAGGATTGAAGCTGGGATTGAAGCTGAACATAGCAGAAAACAGCGCAGCAGCTACCATGAGATAATGGACTATGCTGCAAGAGGGGAGGAGGGTGTTAGCAGGCTAAGAGGGCAGGTAAGCATGATGGATGTGTTTGTCAGAAACCAGCCTACAGAAAGCTGGATGTAACGATACAGTCCAAAATTAAAAACTCCATGTACTCTCCTTAGGAACATTTGAAACTTGTAACAGATCCAGTTTTCTGATCAGTACTTGGCACGATGTGATTCCACTCAGGGCAAACACACTTCAGGAGTGTTTGGAAGCATCAGAGCAGGGCAGTTCAAAGACACGAGTCGTTAGGCAACAACGCATTAATAAAGCAAGCACTTTTGGGAATGTGCATGAACTAAGAAGTAAAACATTGATTTTATTCTTAGTAACCCTTCAAATAAGTTGTGGCGAAACTGCCATGCCAATTTTTAGCAGTCATAGTTTCATTTGTGATCACGATACCTAATAGCATTTGAAACTGATAGGTTTAAGTTCATAGAGTTGTTTTTTTAAAAAAATTCTTCACAGTAGAGACTTGTTAAATGATATATGCCTACTAATTGTAAACAAAATTACATTGAAAGCTTCCACTGTAGTATTGACCGTGCACTTAGTGTTCCTTGTGGTTGATAAGCAGTGCAAAGCTTTCTAGCACTTGAGAATGAGGATACAAAATTAAACTCTATTTGAAGCAATGTAACGTGACTATTCATTTTGAATATGTGCAAATGACAATCAAAATAGTGGTGAAAAGGAACTTTTTAGCATTTCATTTAAAATCTCAATTCAGCAAAAATTTAAATTTTAAGGAATAAGATTTTAGGAGCAGTTTGAAACTTTCTGCAATAACTGTGAATGCTATGGGATAAGAAACTCTTGGCTACTTCTAAGGGGAATACATACTTGCGTTTACTATCCTTTCATGTTCTGCTAATGGAAAATTTTACTAAGATTATGGAAGTAGAATGAAAAATGAGAAGGAGCTGGCAGCAAAGTCAAAAGCTATCCTGGACTGTTTTGCTGCGTGCTTTGACCAACGATGTTTGATGTTTATGGTTTGTTTTGTACTAGAATAGTGTTTTGTAGCCTCAGGCAGAGAACTCTGCCTGAGCTGTTTTACTATTTCTTCCTCTTGGAGTAGGAAGGAATTGTTGAGTCACCTGTCTCCTCCGGTGTCAAACTTTCTGCATCTACAACAGATTTTCAAAGCAACATCCCTTAGTAAAATAAGAATGGATGTTATTTTGAAGAAAATATTTCTATAAGAAGGTTTCCTCTGTGGTATTTTTACGTACTTCTTGTGTTTACCACCTTTGTGCTTTCTTGGTGAATTTCTGAAGTGGTACGTGCAAGTGTATGTTTAAAGTTAAGCGTATTACAGGTCACACTCTTAATGATCAAACAACTTAAGCATCTGCTTAAATGTAATTAAGGTTAATGGGATTGCTTATATGCTTAGAATTAAGCACATTCTTGAGTATTTTTATAATCAGGACTTTCTCCCCTTAATACTGGTGTGTTAGTCAATCCTGCAAGCAGAATGAAATAAAGGATTTATTGCTATACATGTTTCATAACCATGGTAGAGCTTTTTGCTTGAAGATGGATGAACAGTATGCACCTGGCTTAGTAGAAGTTAAACATGATATAATTGCAAAAGAGAAAGCAGGTACCTTGGGATTTTCTCTTTTTTTTTTTCTTCCAGTTTTATGAAATAATAATAATTCAAATTTACTTCAATTGCTGCCTTTCTGTCAACAAAAACATGTCAGTAATGCTTGTGAAATAACTTCTGATGGTTATTCTAAGCTAGCACGCTGCCAGTTTGCAGTCTGAGCAGTTGGGAAAGAGAGCACTGACCATTGAATTGAAGACAAACAAATCAAAGCCGCTTTTCCTGTCACACATATTTGTGTTAATCCTACTACAAGAGACCAAGCAGGGACACAGTAGGTGTTAGGAATTGTTGAGAAGTTCAAAGTGTGCATGCCCTGTAGGATGCAGTGACTCCAGGGTGCACTGCTTTGAAAGGGTGATGTTGCAGCCCTGCAGAAGGGTTCTGTTCCTTTTGGTTCTGTTAAAAGGTGCTGTTTTATTTAGTTGGAAAAAGACTGAGGAAAGTTGACGGGGGAAGCCTGATAGCCAGTGTATGTGGGGGGTCTTGAATATTTTATTTTTACATGTTCTACTGCAATTACATTATGAACTATTCACACCTTATAGAAAAAAACCGTTTAGGTTATCTTGCCTAATTCTCCTGCTGGTGCAGGACTGTGTTCTGCTGTATTTTCTCTTTAGTTTTAGACTGTTTTTATCTGACTCAAATGACAGTGTGTTTACTACAAGACTGTTTCATAATCTAATACATTTTACTATTAGGAGGCTTTCTGCTGCTATGTAAACTTTTACTGCTTGCATTCGAAACACAGCATCTCTATGCCACAAATCTCCATGAATTTAAACTAAGCACTTCCCATTGCTTTCCTCAACTGTATGCATTATTCCAGGTACCTGTAAACACTGTAATTTTGTTACTAAAGAAACAGTGCTACTGCATAAAATTCTTCATACTCAGAACAATTTAATGTTCATCAACCTGGTCTTTCTTCACTGTAGCTGTGTAAAAGCTGTTGACATCAGCAACTGTTCTGGTTCTGCTGTGCACTCTGTGCTATACATTTGGCAAAAAGGTGGTGGTTTACAATCACAGAAGATACATAAAGCTGCAGACAAATTATTTTGTGTGAATTTAATTTTAATCGCACATTAGACTGTTTAGTTTCGAGCCAGACATTCCAAAAGAATTGCAGCCCCTTTGCAGTAGCCTGGTAACTTAAAACAGCCATATAACACTTACAGGTGTCTTCCCAGTGTAGGGACATCTATGTAGACTCTGTGGGAATCTCTAACCTGTAGGTATGAAACAAGTGTGGAAACAAGGGATAAAACAAACAGTTTAAGCAGGAGCAGTCTGCTGTTGCTACTGCTGTCAACATCTTCCAGCAGGTATCCTCAAACCCTTGCCACCTTGCTGCATCTAGCACACAAGGAGATGTGGACAAAGAGACAAAAGTACAATTCCCCAACTGTGGTAAGTTCAACCTGAGCTGCAGGAGAATGGGGCATGATTCTGTGAGCTCTCAGATCACTAAGACACGGATCTGAAGTGGTAGACACAAAGGTGGGATTCACAATGCTTGCATTAGTCCTCGTTTATGAGTATTACTTGCCTGTGCAAGTTGGTGGGAGCATGGCTTTGGAAACAGGTTTTGTAGGTACCGCACTGTGTTATGTACCATGACTGTGAGTAGACAAGGGTTTCTGCAGTTGTAGTTCATTGCTAGGGGATTGCCTTCAAATCACTGAGGTCTTATGAAAGCGCATTTTTGGCTTAACTTGGTTGTGAATAGCCTTTTTTAAATGTATACCTTTGCCTAATACAGACTCAGCATTGCGTTTTCTTGATACAGGAGAGAGAAGGTGACTGGTATGGAATCAGAAAAAGAGAATTAGGAGCTGCTGAGAGCAGCAGAGATGGAAGCCCAGTGTAGTAGTGCCTCCTTGCTGCCTCCCTTCTGAGTACTGGCTGAAATGGCCCATCTTAATTAGAAGCTTCCTGGCAGCTGTGGATAACCTTCAAGGTTACAGTGTCTCATTTTTATTACCCTTGGCTCTCTGCTCTGTTATAAACAACACATCTTGCTACAAAATGAAAAGCTTTGTCTTCCAAAATTAGACTTATAAAAAGTTTACGCTCTGTATTCTGAAATGTCTTTGGCTGAACCTTTTGCTTTCCTTTTTACTCTATGTTTACCCAATAGTGCTAGTGAAACCATTGTGCTTTGGTTTTATTTGACTTTGGAAGAGCTTGTTTATATCCAGACTTTACTTATATTATCTTTAGATGGAGAAAAGTTCAGAAATCTTTGTTCGACTGATCTATAAGTAGAGTTGTTGTGGTATTGCTACAGCATACTACATCTGAGACATTATTGCTAATAGCAGTGAAGCTCTGTTTGCAGTTAAAACCAGTCCATACAGTGAAGGGACTGTGAACCTTGTCTTTTCAAGGTGGCATTTGCACAGCTGTCTCTGAAAGTGCTGCTATAGTTAAGCATCTTTAAGCAATTTTATAATAAAACCCTTATTCTCATGGCTTTATGGCTTGACCATAGAAATTTGCCTTTGGCAAGAACTTTGCGCACAAAGCCTGCTATCAACATAGGAGTCTAAGTTATGTATTCATTATCTTCTGCTTCTTAAATCTAATTCATTTTAATTAAAGATAGGCTTGTGCTGCAGAAATCAGATCCAAATCTTAAACTCTCCTCCCCCAGGTTTAGATGATGTATAGACTTGACACTTATTTTCAGGCCAACCTTTTGTTTAAATTGAGCTGGCAGCAGTTAAGCAGTGCAGATAGTGTCAGGTCGTTCCTATGCTCCAATGACTCAAGTTTCCTTTTACTATTTTCTTTCAAAGAACAACATTTTTGTAGGCAGTATCCTTCCTTGAAATTAGAATGATGTATTCCAAAATCCTCAATTTATTTTTGAACAAAGTATTTTGGAAAAAATTCAAATGCCTTCTAGGTTTTGCTCTATTTGGAAAAGAATAAAAAGCTGGAAGGCTGATGTCACAGCCTAGATTGCCTTCCTGGAAAAACCCCAATCTGAGCTGATCACGTTAATGGCTCCCTAGCTCCTGGGTCTGGGTAATGGTTTTTAGCTCCAGGTATCTCCAGTCAGGTCTGAAGAGCAAACACTTTTCCAGGGCATGTGAGTAATCCAGAAATTTTGTGCCTTACAAAAACTGGCGCTGCAACCTCCCAGCATAATTGGTGTGTATTCTTCTCAGGCATCCCTTGGCTGTCAGGAATTCTAAATCTCCAAATCTCCATATTTAGTCCAGATTATTTTTGAAATGAAGATATTTTGAAGAAAGAAATTCTTACTTGGACCGTGCTTGTGTTTGTGCACTTCTTCCTGCCATTGTTTCCAATCAGCACAAATACTACAGGACTCTGTACAAGACAGAGATGAAAATTACTAAAATCCCATTATTGAATGCCTTGCATCTTTCATTACTGCATAATTGCTTAATATATGATATATAAAGAACAGTTTTCCATAAATGTCCCACACTGCCTTTAGGTCATCGCATTTGGTTGCTGTGGTTCATGACTGACATGTCACGCAGGTACGTATTTCGCACTTGAGAGAGGAGAAATTTGAAGAAATTTAAGAACCTGCTTTTCCAGCATGATTCAGGGAAAAAAAGAAAAAAATTACAAGTGCACACAGAGCCAAGTGTCTTCTAAATATTTTGGGCTTGTGTTTTTTAATTCTTGACGGTCTGTAAATTTGTTTTGCAAAATTAAGTGATCGATTACTCTGATATGGAAACTGATAAGTGATAAACTGATAAGTGCTTAACATCAAAGTTACATTCCAAAACTATTTGTTCATGCATAATACCAGCTCAGGGTATCTTGTCACATGTTCTCTTTAATACATACTCAGTCCTTTCACGCTAAATATATCAAGGCGATCAACACGTCATATGAGAAAATACTTGAGGTGCAGTGTATTACCTGTGTAAGGGCCACATGCATTACCAGCAAGAGCAGGGACAGCTACCACTGAGGCCATGCAGGATGCTCCATTGTGATGGACTTGCAAGGGCTCCCTGTGAGGAGCAGTGCTTCCCCATTTGTGAACCTGTCTCAAAGCTTTTTGTTCTATTGAGGATCCGAAATATGTGACATCTCATGACTTTTGACCGCATGAGAATTTCAGTATGTGGCTTAGAAGGCCAGGAAGATGCACCTCTTGGAAGCATAAGCATCTAAATGTAATTAATTAGAGGACTGCAAAGACTGACCTGTCGTTTGTGTGTCTTTTCACTAGCATGTATTATCCAGCTGGCAGCAAGTCAGTCAAAAATACTGTTAAAATTAACTTTCAGATGATAATTAGAAAATTAGCAGAGAAGATGTAATAGCTGTATTAGGGGAAAACAAATCTTTGTTATGTCATGCTGACACAATCCAGACCTCTTCCTTTACAGCTGCGGAAATAATCCAAATTAAAAAATAAAAATAAGATGCATGTGGGAGGATCAGCAGAGCCAGTAATACTGTGTTTGTAAAACACACTTGTGACATAAAATAGTCAATTGTCAAATGTGTTATTTTTGGACTATTACACAGCTTGAAGCGGTTAATAACTTATTCTTCTTGCCCTTGCTTCAACAATATGTGTCAAGTTTGTGAGTGCCATTTTGTTTGCACTGTGCTCTAGTCACAGCCTTGTCCAGTATATATTTCCGTGAGTGTTGCAAGCAGCTTTTCTCTCGGGGCTATAAATCATGTTGTTTCCTTGACATTTTTGGTATTAATAGCCGTGAGATGTACAATTGCAACCAGTTTGTTCATTTGGTTGAGCTTATGTAACAGTTTCTGTTGGTTCACCAGGTGTTTAAGTGGTGTCTAGGTGAGTTTACACTGTGGGCCAAGAACTCCTTGAGCCCTAATTCACGGGCAAGTGCTCTTCATTGACAATTGGAAAGGAGAGGTTTGGCAGTACTTGCATTGGCTCCTGAGTTGTGGAGACGTGCTCTGTCAACACCACGCCTGGAGATCTGCTTGGACTAATGCGTATTTTTACATGATGAAGTCAGAACTCTTAGCAAACATTTTGCTTTACTGCTGCTCATTTGGATATAAATTAAGCCAATCGACAATGCAGTAGACATGGCTCCCTTAGAGTAGATAGCTTTCAGTAAATTTAGATCAAGATCTGGACCATTAGCTTTCCTGTCAAACTACTGGCATTCTCATTGTGTATTGTGTGCTCTTGTAGGACTGTAGTAGAATTTCCATTACACTGTCTAATCATTTATTTATTTTTTAATAAACTAATAAAAATAAAAAATTCCTTATATAAAAAGGTAACTAAAAGAGCAAATAGCTGGTTTAGAAAAGGTGCCACCATTAATTGATACATTTCACATAACATATACAAGTAGGAATCAAAGCATTTTTTGAAGAAAATAAAGGGCAGACAGGAGAAAATAGATCTAGTGCTCTTCAAGGAGTGCTGTCCTTATGACAAAACATGGCAATAACGTACATATTTGTCAGGCTTAGTAACAAATGGTAATTGTGATGTGTTCATGATGAAATACTGCATAAAGTACTTACATGCTTGGGAATTTCTTTAAAGATGACGGTTGACCCGAACTGTATACACTAAATAATGCAAACAGCGTTGATATGATCAAAGACGACTGGCCTTGAGTTTATAATAGTGGGCTAATAGTAAGGGTGGTTTTGTACTACCTGTTCGTGTCGCTCATCTTGTTATAACAGGATATGTATCACTTGGTTATTTTGGGATTCTTCATCCCCCAGACTATAAGAGCATGTATTTTTCTCTCTGCTTTTAAAAATTAATATCAAGTGCGTTCGGTCCTGTGTGCCTGATTTATACATACGTATCTATTAGCTTAGTTCCATCTCCCTGTGTGCGAAGAATCAACATTTTTATTTGTACTGAAATAAGTAGTAAGAGACTTTTGGGTCTCTTTTGGTGATTAGATTTGTTAATAAGTTGACTTAGCATCTCCATTACTAAGATAGCAGTGCTTTTGTCAAAAAGAGCTGTTCGCTAGCTCTCTCCAGAATGGCTTTCATATTGCGAACGTGGAGTGAATGTCCATTCTAAATTATTGAGAAAGGAAACAAAGAAAAGGAAATTATGCTCTGAAAACGTCTTTGTTTCAAATGCAACTGCATTGCAAGGAACAGCTTCTTAAGCTGTGCTTTTATAATAATTCCTCCAAAATGCTGACAGAGGCCTCAGTGAATTTTAAGGCTGCTGTGAGCCTGAAGTTAGCAATACAGGGCCTTTGTTTTGCATAAATAAATAAATCTGAATTGTATGTTCAGTGTACCTCCTCCAGATTGTAACTAGATACGGTTTGTGTTGTTTTTACTTCTCAGACAGCTGTTCTTGGTGTACATCCAAGCAGTACAATCTCATGTTGCCGACATGTTTGACAGAGAAGGGGCTCATACTAAGCAATGTTCACTCCACTCACACAAACACATTTTTGGCAGCAGCTTTTTTTACCGTACCTGAATGTCATAAATACCTTTACCTATCCTTTTTCATTTTTTAATTATTTTATTTATTTGAGGACACGAGTTCATGATGGTGACTAGCCAAACAGACTTAGATGGAGGTTTGTTGCAAGGTTTCTCTGTTCTGTTGTTTTGCATGTAACCCCTGCTCCCTGTTAAGTGAGAGCTGCTAAATCATATATTGAAGTGGTGAGAGTGATGATGGTGAACTACTCACCCGTATCCTATCAAAGTGATTTCCCTTGCTGCTTGTTGGCACCGGATTCAAGTTAAAAATCCTGGAAGGAATGCATAAATGAACTTCTCAGAATAATATCTTCACTGGCACAAATTCATTCAGTGTTTCCCAGTGAAAGACCATAAAATTAATTACAATTACTATAATTCTCATAGTAATGAATTTGCGTTCAACCAAACACAGAAATTGCCTTCTGTTATACTCTTTTTTTCATAAAAAAATTACACTATCTAAATGCCACTGAGAGTATTTTTATCCCCAAGGTCTATATTAATGCTTTCTTGCTGAAAGACGTATTTCTGAAATATTTATCATTAACCTGCCATGCTGTTGTCACATTGTTCCTTTCTTGGAATGATCTGTTCTGGGACTTTTGCCAGCATTGTTACTTCCATTCAGCTAGGAAATTTGCTGAGAAGCGTCTGGTGCTCTGATGAATAACATGACACTTGTTCATCAGCCTGACTGGTGATTCATAACCCAAATGTTGATGCCAGGCAAAGCAGGAGTAGCCAGTGTGTGGCCTGTCAGTTTCACTAATGTTTTATTTGCAAGTATAATTTAAATTGCATCTTTACATAAGGAACGGGGGCAGCTTTATCTCTTTAAATCAGATCTTTGAAATGCCAAGCTTGTGTTACTTAGTAAGTTCTGCAAATAATTAGTAAAAATTGAATGAGTCTGAGGCTTTGATTTATAGCTCCTCAATCATGAAATGTTTTAGCATTACTACTTGTGCTGTGTTCATGTGACTGAATAATTAAGAAATGTTTGTACATACTGACAGCAGGTCTCAAAACTTCTGAACTTTTGCAGTACATGTGTGTCAGCACACCTTAGTGCTCAGAGGAGAGCTGCTATTCTGAGGAGTTTCATCTATAGGATGAAATATTTGCTTCAGTTGCCAAGCTAATAACAGTGTTCCTTAAAGGGGGATTTGTGTAGTGAAAAACAAAGACATCACTGTGGATTTTCTTTTTCGTATCATATAGAATGGTTTGGGTTGGAAAGGACCTTTAAGACCATCTAGTTCCAACCCCCTGCTATAGGTAGGAACACATCCCACTACTCCAGGTTGCTGTGCAATTTTAAATGGAGGTTTTTCTTAAATGAAAACTGGCATGAATGCATCACTTCTCTAACTGTTAGTTCATTCAAAATGCATTTATCTGTTAGCTCTGAGTATTCTGGAGAATAACCTGATACTACTATTCCCTTATGTAAACTATGAGAAGTGTTTCCATTTCAGGCCTGTGAAGTATTATCTGGTCAAACCTTATTTTGGGCTGGATTACATCAGTTTCGAGTTTCTTGGAGAAAAGTCTGATAGCTATTCAGACATTAGGTGAATGTTGGAAAGTTTTCAAATACATGTTGAAATCTACCTGCAACAAGTTTGATGAACTGTCTTAAGAAATGGTGATACCTTTTGTCTATTAAAAAAAAAAAAATAAAATACTTCACTTGATTACAATAGTCAAGTTATATTTACTTAAAGATGCTTCTAACAGTAAATAAGTCCTATATATGTCAGCATACAATGCAAATAACAGGAAAAAATAAGAATTAATTCAACCCATAGGTCATGATAGCACTGAAGGGCTTATCAAGGTGTAGTTACTTGTTTAAAGACCCCGGACACTCCTGGATGAAGCTACTGCACTCTTGATATTCAAAGCAGAATTCAGCATATCTACTGGGGGGCAGGAGATGCTTTTTTTGAGCAGTAGCTGTGTGCAGGAGGCTCCAAACCTCTAGATTAAGATCATAAATCTCAATCTAGACCTCCTTCCATCACAGAGATCCTGGCCTCTTGGGTCTTGTCGTGCCCTTGTACAACCCCAGAACTATCCCCTTTCCTTTCATCCCGCTTACCACAAAGTTATTTATTCCCTCATTCCTCATCAAATTGCACTGGCTCATCTACTCTGTCAGACCCTCAGGCTACTAATCTGCTAAAGCCACAGCTTTTGAAATGTGTCCTCTAGCACAGCCATCTCAGAAAAGGTGGTTGCAATTAACTTCACCTGGTCTTTTGTCCCTGTAGCACTAAATTCTAGATCGAATGCTCAAATTCCCTATTTCTCTCCTCTGCTGGAGCCTCCCCCTTTCAAATCAGATTAATACTGGGATCCTGTTCCTGATTCTGTCTGGACTCCAGAGCCTGGAATGAGGCACCTTTACTGAAATCTGTGGGTATGCAGTAGCAATGCTCCTGACACTGGCTTGGGAAAGGGTAAGGACCCTCCAGAGCATCCTTTATCCTCTCCAAAAAAAGTAGAATAAAGCATAAAATGGCATCACTGGGCTCCCTGTCTAACAGCTTGATTTCTAAACAAGTGTGTATGATGTCAATATTGCACATTTATCCAGTCAATTGTTTCTTTTTCTTTTTGGCTTTTGTGTCATTACTAGCAATAAGAAAGAAATTATCACTAGGATCTTATTTTGATGTACCACAATACAACTGTGCCTTGAATAACATGGATGTAAGTAATGATGAATAAACTGTGATATTACCTATCACAGTATTGATTATGGCTGTTAGCTTGTAATATTTATTAGGTTATAGAATCAGTGGAGGGAGGATCTTCCTCACTTGAATGAATTTGAGAGTACAGCTCCTTTGCAGCAATCCTCTGTTTTGGTTAGGGTTTTGACCAGCGTGCAAATTCTTTACTTAGTGGGTACTGCTTTCTGGTATTGCTGCAGGGAAAGTTCAGATCATAGGCTGTTTTAAGAGCTAGATTTTTCCAAGAAAAACCCTAAATTGTATGTTATTAGTTAATTAAATTGGATCTGCTATGCATTAACCCTTCAGTCTGAGAGATTCACTTTTGACTTTTGGGTAGAGATAAACTAGAGATTTCTGACTGAATTCAGTTTTTCATGACAGCAGTGCATCTTGATATCAACAGCAACATGGTAAAATGTACATGAAAATGACCAAGCTGATTTTGGTAGACTTGCCTGTATTTTTCTCACTGGGTTATCTTTGGGTTATCTATTTCACCAGCGCTTATCAATCTTGACTGGAAGCACAACTGAAATCATAAATAGCTATTGGCATTTGCATTATTATTATATTAAGTGTTTATTTCACTTATAATTTAAGGTAAAACGACTTCTCTGCTCACCTAATTGTCTGTTAAACATTGAGTTTTTTAATTGCTCTAAAATTCATGTCACTTTTAATGACTAGCTTAAGAAAAACAACCTGGCCTCTCAGCTATGTTACCAGCCACGTTTCCAGACTAGTAGCATGTTTTTTGATCCTGACATGATTGCATGATTGTATGACAGTGCTTGGAGTGTTCCATGGCTTAACACTCTAGTGGATTCTCTTGAAATTAATTATAGAAATTAAAGTGCGTTTTTCTGACTCACTGAATTATCTGCCTATTAAAAACAAAAACAAAAAACAAAACGAGCCAACAACGACCCACTTTCAGAGTAAATTCTTGAACAGAGATTTGTTTAGCCTGTATTTCCCAGCTTCCTGCTAAGCAATTCAATAGGAAAAAAATATGATTTCATCTTCAAATTTGTTGAAGTAGTCATTCTATTTAGAGTCAGGCAAGCCTAAGGTCTAAAGTTACACGAATTTGGTCAATCTGACCCTGAATTCTTGACTGTAAACACCATAAATCTTCCCAGCAATAATTAGTTTCACATTGTAAAGGCCATGCTGTGAAGGATAATCCCTCATGCAACAAGTTAAGTTTCTAATTTGTTTTCTGTAGCACAATGAATTCCAAAAGCTTTCACCATGTTTCTAGTGAGTCATTTATCAGCTTCATAATAAAGCATAGAAGGGACATCACAGATCATCTGCAACAGAAACCAAGTTGTGTATTTTTTGAGAGCAAGAACAGGGAACAGTGACTCAGTGATACAGGCTTTAATTTGATGTTTTGCCTTCATCATTCATGGTATTTTGTAATACTTGAAATTTATAGGTCTTCTTAGAGAGTAATTCAAGTTTGTAATCTGAACCCAGAGGTTGTTTTCTGTTGATTTCATGCAGAGTATGTATCAGGCAATCTTCACTAATATGCTGGTCTTGTACTTTGTTGGACTGCAAAAGGCTTTACTTTATAGGCAGACAACCCCATGACTCAGCTGGTAACTAAGTGCTCCTAAGTGCTGTCTTTCATTCTTTCATGTAATTTTTCAGAATTGGCTTATTACGTTTCTTCTTTGTCTATAGAATTTTGCAGATCTATTCTTCATCGAGTAATGAAATATTTAGCATAATTCAATTTCAAGTAGGGTTGAGTAATTGGTTTGACAACAGTAGAATATATCTCTAGAGTAGACGTTTGAACTCTAGCTTTTAAATCACGTCTAAACTCAGTAGCGTTTGAACTGGCAATAAATCCCAACTTGATTTCAGTGAGACCTTTTTTACTTTTTCATATGTTCCAGGTTTTTTTTGATTGGGGGAAAACTTGGAGTTTTGCAGTTGAATTTGACGATTTTGACTGCAGAGAGTGTCCCTTTGAACACTGCTTTGTTCCTGTAGTGATGCAGAACTAATTTCAGCCAAATAGCTAGAAATTGTACAAAACACAGCATCAATCATGACGTCTGAATTTTTAGGACAAATAGGTTGTGTATCTACCTTTCTGCTTAAGGACATGTGAATCGAGAGTTCCAGACCACAGCCCTATTTTGTCACCCTTGAAGCTCAGCTTGACATTCAACAGCATGTCAAAAATGTTTATAGAGGAATCCTGGCAATGTCAGCTGTAAATGTGACTGTCTAGATCATCTCTGCTCTGAATGGTGACTTGTTTTTGTGTTCTGAGTGTCATTTGGGCACAAAGACCATCTCTGAACACAAGCCTTTGTACTGGGTGCTGTACTAAAACCGAATGTACTGTCTTGATGTAACTAGTGCTAGGGGTTATTAAAAGTGAGTTATTAGAATTAATTCTTCAGCCAGCTTTTCCCTTCCCTGCAATTTTCAGATATTGTGTAAATAAAACATATCATAAAACAGCAATAGAGAAAAACAGCAAGCGAAAGACAATCTGGATAAAGTGAAGCATTTGCAGGCACTGTCCTTGACAAATGCTTTGTGGATTTTAGAGTAGAGAAGGCTGTCCAGTAGTATAACAGACCTTGCATTGATAGTTCAGGAGTTTTGTGTCTTACTCAGGTGATCTGGCTGAGAAAAGGTACACTGCTTAGCAGTAATTCAGTGTCAGTGGCCATTCTTTCATACCAGCTGTCTTTTCAAAACAGGTGTAAATCTGTGTGAATTGTGCTGTCCAGTGAAGCACAGTGTTGAGGAAGTTGTTGGGATTGTAAGGGGCAGAGCTGGAGTTGAAGTGGACATAAATCTCTGAGATCTACAGAGGTTGATCTTGTTTCTGCGGCTGCCCAGGAAGAGGAGCTGGGCTGAGGCTGAGTGCAAACAAATCCTCTGGGCAGCACACTGATGCAGTTTGATTGCACAGCTTTTGGTGCTTTTAAATATAATTACTTAATTAGTGGGGCAGCTGCTTTGTCATCAACATTTATTTGTCAGCAGCATTCACTGTGTTATGAATCCAGAGTTGTTTAGCAGGCCCTGTCACCATGAATATTTTCTTCATATTATTGAATTAATCTCCATTATTATGAGGACCCTATCAGGAAGATTTCTTTCAAAATTAAGAAAGTACTTTGATTACACATCCAGATTTAGAATTCAAAAATTTTAAATGCTCTTATTAATACCTTCCTCAAATTATACTTCCATATGCTGAACCTCTACAAGTCCTACTGACTTCTGTTGGAAGTCTGGTCTAGATCCCAGGTGTCTCAATTTGTGCAACTAAAGGCTACTAAAAATAATAACAAAGCGTTGAAGTGTTGTGCTCAGTGTTGCAAATGTAAAGAGGGAACTGAATTTCCTTGGATGAATATATAACCTTTGCCTCATGCAGAAGGCTTTCTCTTCTGTAATTCCCTTCCTCACTCAATAGATAAGCATGAACAAGTCCAATGAGTTCATGCATGAATGAGGATTGTTCATCCCTGTGTTCTGTCTGCTGCAAGTGTTTTGTAGGGTAGACCAGTATAACTGTTAACTATTTAACCCCCTAACATTTAGTATGATAGGATCTAAAAAGTTCTGGTTAACTCAGAAATAGGGAGTGTAGTACAGTTTTTTTTTTTACTATGCAGTGACCTCAGTCTATTCACACTGAATTAATAAACCTCAGCAGACCTATGCAGTCTGCTGAGGTTTATTAATTCAGTGTGAATATAGGCCCTTCTGTAGCTTGTTTCTTCAGAGCTTCTTTTATGCCTCTACATTCTTCCTAACGGTGTCAGATAAGGTTATTAGTTTAAGCTTAGCTCTATTGCGCTCATCCTTGTAAGAGCTGTAACACCAGTCTGCCATCTCCCACTCATTCTTGTGCTTGAGAAGGACTGCTCTCAACACATTGCACACCTTGCACCTTTGACTTCCTTCTTCAGTAGTCAAAAGCTTAGATATATTCTCTTAATACCTGCATATATTTTGTTTTTTAGAAGCTTTGCCATTTTTGGATGTATTGTTTGGAAAACTACTTAACTCATTCTGATAGATATTCCTTGTTGGAAGCAGCCCTGAAGATCCTAATCCATTGATTTACTCTGAGATCTGGACTTCACAGCATGAAGGTTTCTTCAGAAACTGGGTCAGGACTTTCCAGGGAAGAAACATCCCTCTTCCTCCTGGCAGTAATGATAATATTTTAGTGTTCATAGAATGCCATTTAAATGACTTAGAGGCTTTTGGCACACTCATGGAAGACTCTTGATGAAGATTGGCTTCAGCTATAGATTTGGGAAATTTTTCACAGAGAAATTCAATCGTTACAACTAGTCGGCAATCTGTCGTGAATTTCTGAAAGAGCAGAGCTGTCAAAAAGAAATCTGACTCATCTTCAAAAGAGCTTTGATAGCACACTGTTTTGATCAATGGCTCAATTTAAAAAAAAAAAAAAAACAAAAAAAAACAGAAATAAAGATCTGAGGTGGTTAAAATATCCCTATCGACATTTTAAAATAAAGAGATCTAAAAGATCTTTCATGTTGAGGCAGCACTTTGTAATGAAGTACAAGCCTAACCTATCTTGGAATTTGAAAACCCACTTTTAAAATGTTTTGATTACCAAAACTGAAGCATTGTTTCATTTTTGTTTTAAATCCTCTTTGATTAATTTTTTATTTTTTCTGTGTTCTGGGATGGGAACAATTTCAGATATCATATATGTTTTCACAGAACAAAAAGACTTTTTTTTGCACTCAGCTCTTGAAACTCTTCACTAGCTGATGATCTGCCCCTTACAGTTCTTTTGCCCATTGAAGCGTTAACCTGATACTCTGTTGAAGTAAGGGTTAGCTGTATCACTTTCAAAGGAAGCAGAGACGTAGGGTCATATTCAGATGTCCTTACTCACACTGAAACAGTGCCTTATTGCTGCCTGAAAGTCATGCTGAAACTACTTAGTGAAGAAAGTCTTCACCAGCAAAAGTAAAGTCTCTGAAATTTTTAAAATGGGTTGAATCTGTAAGTGCACGTTGTTTTTACCATATGTTTTAACAGGATGCTGAAAAAGTAATTGATATAATGCTACTTTATTTGGAGAATCAAAGCTTTGGAGAAACAAAATGCAGTCTTTCTCTCCATCTCCAGTTCCTTGCTCAGCCATGCATTTTATTTTTTTTTTTAAAGTGTTATTTGGTAAAAGAACAAATATTTTCTAGCTTACATGGAGATTAATGTTATACTGACTTTCACATCTTATTGCAAAAGGAAGCTAAGCATCTTTCGGCTTCACTGACAAATGAGTGTATTCTGGCACCTAACAGGATGTTTTCAAACGCTTCTGAATTGCAGTCGTTCTGTTTCAGCTGTGCTTTAATGAGAGACTGGTCCCTTAAACAGCTGTGGTCTCCTAAAGAGGGGAAAGTGGAGAAAGTGAAGGCTTATCACTGGTAATTTTGTGTATATTTTATGTGTGTCACTGACTCTACTAAAAGCCAGCAGGCTTGTCATTTGAGGAAAGCTGGTATAATTGAACTTGTTTGGGAAGTTTTAGGAGAATATTTTGGATATTGAGGTTTTTATGTGTCAATATATTTTGGATTCTTAAAATCAGCTCAACTATGATTTGTTAAAATCATGCACAGAGACTGAGTTTATAGTATGACTTAGCTCACCTTATGCTACCACTGTAATTTTTTGGAAGCCTAGCTGGAAAAATTGAATCTGCAGTTGTACATCAGCTGTTTATAATCAAAGAAACGTGTTTAAGGGAGTTATAGGACCTTTATAAACGACACGTGCAAATTACTTTTGAAATTGCTTTATTACTTTCAGTTGTGACTGCCATTGCTTTGGATAACTGTTCAAATCCATTGTTATGAATTAATTACAACCATAATATGGCCTTTTGATGCATTTAACTTCACTTACATCAGCTAATCAAAGGCGCATGCATGTTACACTGCCACAGAACATGGGATAATTAATTTTTAATGTTCTCTATTTCTCTAGTGAGTTTTTTCTAAAAACAGAACGCAGACTTTGAAGGCGGAAGAGATCTGATTGGGCAGCAAATGTGTTTGTGTGCCTTTCGCAGCAAGAGCAACTAGTGAAATATTTGAAGTAAACTGGCAAGGAAGTGAACTTCTGGTCCATGCACTTTAACTCCTTTGGGAGTGTGCTGTTCATTTGTTAATGCACACTACACATCATCTGTATGGAGGATGCCAATTCCTGCTGTGTTTCTCTGTTTTTCTTTCATTGCATGTAAACGCGCCGTACTTGAGTCCTACAAATTCAACTGCTGTGATCCATAGGAAAAATTGGTGCATTTGCATGCATAAATATGCAGATGCATATTTAGTATTTTTAACAGGAAAGACACATATTAAAATATGTACATTCATATTCACTTATGTAGTGGAAATATCTAATACGTAAAGTATCCAGGGTGAACGTAGCATACATTTCTTACATATCTGATGTTTATCCATTATCCGTGTAGTCTGTGGCCAAATGAGGACAGAAGGCCAACTTCAGAACGTTCTCAGAGCTGACATTGCTGCTGCTATTTTTATCCAAAACTCTACTATACTGAGCCTTCCGGCTGCTTTTCTGACAGGGTTAATAATCAATCCTGTGTGATTTGTACACCAAATTGAGCTATAAACAGCTTTTGCCTGTTGGATAGTCAGGAGGGAAAAAAAAAAAAAGAAAAGAAAAGAAATAAAAGAGCTGTCCCTATGGTGTTAGGACTTCTACCTGAGCAGGATGGAAAAAATCAACCAGAAAACATGTTCTGTTAATAACAGCCAGAAAAACACAGTTGAAAGTGAACAGAGTTGTAATGTTAAATGCTAACAAAAATTGCAAATGGCAGTCAGCTAGACACGAACAAATTGAAGCTGGAAAAGGAAAGAAGAAATTGTGACTACAAGAAAATGAGATTTTGGCACTGACCTTCAATAGGAATTTGAACAAGAGGGCCCAATCTGATGTTGAAGTAGTTTGTGAGTGTCAATTAAGGCATCCTGTGGTCTAGTTACTTAAATAGTAGAAATGTGGATGGTTCTTCAGATCTGGGAACACTGTACCCTGCTTATCACGTGTTCTTTCCTAACAAATCTAAATGGAGTTAGAGATAGCAAGTTGAGTCTTTCTGCCAGCAACCTTTGGTGGGATTAGCATTCCTTAAAGATAGGAAAAAAATGTATTCAGAAATACTTTTTACTGCTTTTAAACTCCAGGCAGCACAGCAGAAGTCTGAATGTCAGCTTACATCATCCGGAGAGCTTTTTAAGTGCTTGTTTCCTTCATCCTCTGGTTCTTTTTATAATGGCAGTAGTTGCTACCTTTCCCAGTGCAAAGAATACCAGATACAGCAGCGTATCTGATTCCTGTTCCATATTGCTATTAAGCTCAGTGTTGAAATAGCCATAAACTAACAAACATTTACAGAGTTGCCTCGGGTCTATTGTATAATCTTTATAAATCTGGTCCTGTATGAGGCAGACGAATATGAGCTTGGTTGTTTGAATGCAAGTCCCCTAGTTTAAGCTTTTAAGTCAGGGCAGTATTTTAGAGGCATCAAAAGTAACCTTTTGAAACTTAGTAATTACAAATTTTGACTCTGCTTTTCTGCTTTTACTGTTCTAGATCACTTCATGGTTAGCATAGTTGTAGATGAACTTTGTATTCTTTCTCCAGTTTTACTACTGGCTTATGAAACTGTGGCTTTTTTTTTTTCTCTTAGCTATGTCCTGATATTATGTTTTGTTATCTAAGGAAGAGGTACGGATGAGCTATGTAAACAAGTTAGTTTAAGCTTTTGACAGAGAAAAATGACAGTGTATGAAAGCAGCAGTCTCCTAGTGAATGCCAGTATACCACCCAGGTTTAAAGAACTGCACTACTTATGAAAACAAAGGCAAAACAGAGTCAAACAATGGTTCAGTTTCATGCCTCATTTCAGATATCATTAAAGTTAGTTGATTTAGCCTCATCTTCATTAAGATCCCAGAAAAAGAGACAGGAATTCTGATTAATGCGTACTACAGCAAAAGAGGAAGAAGGAAATTTCATAAATCATATTTTTCTGATTTCTTTGCTACTTTCCTTGATAGCAGCACTATTAAAACCCTGGCTTACAACTGCCCGTGGTTTGTTCTTGTATGGATTACTGTTCTCAAGAGAATTTCTGTACTGCTTGACCAACATGTTAGTGTTACTTCCTTTTACAAAAGGGTTGAAGACCTCGGGCTGAACAGCCATTGAATGTTGTTTACTTCATACTTTTTTATGGAAGAAAATATTAGCACCCTGCTTTACGAGCTCTCTTTATGTTCTTCTCACATATATATTTATTAAAGCAAGTGGCCAAGGAAACAGAAAACCTGTTTATACAGCCTGGCACTGATGAACTCATGGAGAAACATCTACTGGCTATGGCAGAGGCTGAACTTTCACTCCGTAGTTACTAAATGTGAGAGAGCCATTCATGTTGCCCCACTGTCCTTTCTTCAGTTATGGCAAGCTCCAGTATGCCGTGCATACTGCAAATGAAACCTTGAGGTGAAGTTTGGACCTCTGTTATTTTAAGGCGGAACAGTTATATTATTATTACCTGTACCTGCAGGCTTTTTCCAACAAATTGCTTGACATAGGGATCTTACGGCTGTAGAATTCTGAAACATTTAGAGAAACTTCAGTTTTAGTTATATCATTGCAGGCTGTTGAACTGAACTTTGCTTTTGTTTACAGGAGATATAGAGAAGTGAGTCAAGGACTTCTCTAAGGGACACTGTATCTAATAACAAAAACATAACCCTGATGATTTACATAAATGCTACAGTATGCAATATAAATGAAAGTTTACGTTTTGTGTTTCAAGTGCAACCTCTTGGCTGTATCGTGTGGAGATTTGATGCAAATCTTGCAAAAAATTCCTCAGCTCAGCAAGCTCACTCTTAAGCTAACAGCTAATACAGGGCAGAGATCAAAAGGGTCGGTTCAGTTTTTTTTGGAACTTGCACATTGAGATAAGATCTACACAAGACCAAGCTGAATATTTTTCATGTTACATCTGTGGTTTACCAGAAGTGACAGTATCACATAATTAGTGATGTAACATTTGAAACATTTAGTAAAGTCACATGTGGATCCAATCTTTATGCCTAGTGGAGCTGTTAAGTATTTGTATAGACTGTAACTGCTTTTCAGTAATGCCTTTATGGCTCGTAGTTGATTGAGATGATATCTATTATAATAATTCTAAGCCTAGGGGCAAAAGTTATTGGACAGAAATGAACTAATATCTTTTGAATTCTGGTTGATTTTGCAGCAGAAAAAAGCTAAGATCTGTCACCTGCTATATCACATACCTAATTCAAGTAATCCATTTCTTAATGTCTTAAAATAGAAGTATGTTCTCCTTTATTGGTGTTGATAGTTACAAGGTATATAATTATAATTATCATCTGCTATCATATGATAATTAGAAAAAAATATATAATGGTCACAAATAGGGGAATTAAACATGACTTAATTACCTTTGTAATTGTTTTTTTACCTTATTTTTACCTTATTTTAGTCTCATGCTGTAGATACTCCCATGGCACAGCCTGAAGTGCCTGGGTTTGTGTCAAGAACAGATTTTTGGCACGTGCCTTTCTGGGCCATTTCAAGTGTTAGCTGCATGGCAAGAATGGATCTTGGCTCATGGGAGTGGGAGACTCTGCTGGATTAAGATACAAGAGGGATACACTCTCTCTGTTTTGTGGACTGCTTTGCATGCTTCAGTGCTCATTGGGATGCCATAGGAATAACAGGAGTAGATTTTCTTCCTATATTCTTCCACAAAATATTTCCGTTTTAAATTTATGGATTATTTCTTTCCTGTAATGTCTCTGGAGCTTACTGACAGTGATATGGTAGTATACAGTGATATACTGACAGTGAAGGTGGTGCCTTTCTTGCTGGCACTGCAGAATGCTAGTGTATTTACTCTGAATTTGGTGTGTGCAACAAAGCAGTGATCTGGGTTGGGTAATGTTTTTCTTGGTTCTGGTCTTTCATAGATCTTCTTTTTCAGCATCTATATTTTTAGTGGTTGGATGCCTTTCATATTCTCTGGCAATATCCAGTGATCATTTAAATGCCATGGCAACTATTCTTATTGGTTCCATTTAGGATATAATTTTGTTGGTTGTGATATTCATTTGTCATGTGATTGCTGCTGAGAAATAGTGATGGGCAAATTTCAGTAGTTTGTTTGAATAAGCAAGTGGAAGTGATGCATCTTTTTTGGAAAATGCTCTTGACGTGCTGATTGAAAGCTCTTTATTGGAGGTATATAATAGGAATGTTTACTGTTAGTTATCATCAGGCTGCCAAACTAGAAGAAGCCTGCCAAGCAGCAACCACTGACATGGCATTTTACGTGCATCCAACAGAGTACTTCCTTCTCCTCGCAATGACAGGAACACAGGCTTCTTATTCTGATTCCCTTTCAAAAAAGCATCAAGATTATTTTTATGCTTGCTTAATGCATTTGTCTGTGTGTGGAGCATGCTAATTTTCCCTCAGTTGCTCATTACAAAAAAAAAAAAACAAAAACAAAAAACCAAACACTCAAAATGATGGAAAAGTAATATCGATGGAATTGGCTGTCAGAAGTTGGCTGTGGCATGAAGCACATGGACAAACTCCGAAGGTAGTATTTCTGCTGTTTCTTGAGAAAAAAAACAACACGGTCTTAGTTGTGTAAACTATAGTTATGGTATATATATTTCTAGTTTGTTTTTTTTCAAGGTGTTTGCTGAAGGTTCCATGCTGTATTTCTCCCCCTAAGTGGTGGGGCATACTGTTTAAGCTTGATTCTCAGTCGTTCTGGGAATAATTGAATGAATTTCAAGGGCTGTTTTCTAGCATAAGTACACCTGTCACATGTATACAATAAAAAAATATGACTGAAGACTCAATTGCACAGACTAGGCTTCCTCTCATGACTCTTTTGCAAATCAATTTTGTCAAAGGACTATAATGTTCTCTACTTCAGCACTTTCTTCTTTAACTGATATTATGAATTGCGACATTCAGTGGGACTGCTTGTGTTAATAAACACCGGGACTGTGTGTAAGAGATGTTCGAATGCTCTCAGCCCTTACCCTCATTAACTGATACAAGAAAACTGTATTTTATATGTGCAAGTGTCAGAGAAATTTAACCAGACTCTGTGACTAATACTTCATAACAAGT
Organism: Lagopus leucura; assembly: GCF_019238085.1. NCBI lineage: Eukaryota > Metazoa > Chordata > Aves > Galliformes > Phasianidae > Lagopus > Lagopus leucura. The sequence goes on from NW_024962291.1 coordinate 3,400,752, forward strand.
CTAGATCTAATCTGTAAAATATCACTAGAATTGCGTGCAAGCAAGTTTAGGTTAAATACTCCTTTTATTTTTAATTTATCGTATTTACATGGATATGGTCCAGAGCATACCAGCTCCAAGTTTTGATCCACTGAGATGAATGTGATAAAAATAAAAGGACTTTTTTCTTAATGCAGGAGAGTTTTTCTTAAGAGTGCTTAACCTATGGAACGCTTTCCCTGGAGCAGTCTTTGAAATCACTGTGCTTAGAGGCATTTAAAATCAAGCTCTATGAAATATTCATAGATAAGCTATGTTGAACATTGGCTGAGAGGCAGACAATAGGGTTTGATTAATTTCATTTTTCTTGTGTTATTCTTCAGCAAGTTTATGCCAGTTTCTGGCTGTGCCATCTTAAAAGTACCTGGACCCTCTATGTAAGTTGAATCCTTCAGTGCTTGGGAAACTTCAGCTAGTACAAAGTACATAAAGGCAGGTCTCTGTGAACTCCTCAGATGTTTCCTGAAGAAAACTCTGTTAAAGGACTTGGATCTTTTATTTTCAACGTCGCCGACAACCCAGGATATTTGTAAGAACACCTAAAATTGCCAGGATAGGAATTCAAAGGGATGATGCACTTCTGCAGACAAGCAGCATGCACCTTGAAGATGAGAGTTTGATGGTGATGGGTGATGTTCCTGGGGCTGCCAACTGTCTCAAAGAACAAAGAACTGTTCCTAGCCTCACAGATTTCCAAGAGGGGAATATATTTTTGACTTGCGAAGTACACAGGGCTTAAAAAAATAAGCTGCTAGAAAATCCAGAAAGCCTTCCTGCACTTTCCTTGCCTTGCCATGGGAATATGAGTAGCAGCCAGAAAGCCTGAAGTCCCATTGCTCAGTAAACAATTGGCAGATGGACAATTATATGTTGTGATAATGAACCCCATAACAAAGTTGTATTTAAATACCAAACAAAAAGGCATTTTATTACAGTGGGTGTGATGTGTGCAAAGCTTCTCTTTGTTTCAGTAGGCTATGATTGCAAGCTAGCAAGTTCTAATCTGTTATAAAAAGTGAATAAGAAGAAAAGGTGTGATTAGATACCTCAAAAACCTTCTGCAACGTGTCAATCCGGGCTAACAAGCTCAGAGAAAGAGGAAGGAAGGGAAGACACTGATATGGCAGCAAGCAAGTATCATTGCATTAGCTAAGGGAGATTTGTTTGCGTTGTGATGTACAGCAAGTCTTAATTCCATCCTTTTTAATCGAGTGTGGTAACAGTCTATTGATTCAGTCTGTGGTTTCCAGCTCTGGTTTGAGTTATCGTGAGCTTTACAATCTTTCCACTTTCTGAGTAACCTACCCATCAAATATTCTGTTTTGACCAGCAGCACGGAGCTGGCGGCTCAGTTTCAATGGGCTTCTGCAGCTCTCAGATAGGGCAGTAGTTTGAGTGTGCAGGCAAGGACGCGGCCAGTGACATTTTTCATTCTCTTGAAAGAGCCAGAGATGGAGTGTTACTAGGCTTGTCACATTCTCTAGCATGCTGAGTTACATGCGAAGAGCAGATATTTCTAAAGTACTGCATTCATGGTTCATTTGGATGAGCAGGCATTTCTAATTTGGCACCAGCCTAATGAAAAGATGCATTCCATTCCAGATTCCAGCAGCTGCAGACTTCATTGACTCCAAAGATAATGCCTTTAGTTTTGGCTGTGGAAATCAAGTGATAATTCAGCTAACTGCTTCTAAGTCCAACAGTTGTTTTTCATAGAGGAAAAATAGAAAAAATAAAATAGCAGTATTTTAAACTCACCCTTATGTTAGTTTTTGGTTGATTTATTGGTAAATAGTAGATATACTCTGGTAGATTAAGTAAGAATTTATGGCATGTTTTATACATGCACATGCACAAAGAAGCAACCTAAATCAAAAATCCCAAAGCATTTCTGACAAAAGAGGTAATGCAGAGAACTCTGATTTAATGCATAAACGCTAAGCCGTTTTGCTAATAGTAGGAGGGAGTTCTGTGCTTTCATTTCTGTCTTTCTTTGGATTCTGAAGGTGAGAATGAAGGCTAGCAGCTGAGGTGGGAATTTAATTTTATTATAGACTAGGGGGTAAAAATAATTTACTTCCAGTCTGACAGAAGAAGCCTGTTCCTGAGATAAATATTCTTTCCTTCGTTTAAATATAGAGCAGAGGAGTTCCCACTTGGGACAGCTTGACATTTATTTGCTGCTTTTTTTTGCTTAGTCTTTTCATTTTGACCAGCTTGTGACCTTAAAAATCAGCACTGAACTCGAGTACATTAAGCTGAGGGATAAATCCATTAGACTTTCACTGGCGGGTGAAATTTAATCAATCGACAGCTAATTTTTAGACACATGAACATGGCCATAGGACAGTGTCAGGGCTGTATTGCAAGCTTGAGTGTGCTGCTTCAGCAAAATGTTAGGGGTGCTCACATAAAACGGATACCTACCCATCAGGAAAACAGTTGGAAGGGCAGGTACTTCAAAAAGGAAACACTGTTAATTTTTTTTTTCCTTGTTCTGGTTTTCCTGCACATTCCATTTAAACTTATACAGTCCTGTATTATAAGCAAATTGTTATCTTTTCTGGTTTTCCACTTTTCTTCTGACAATCAAAGTTCTTGAGTTTCATAACAATACTAAGTGGGATCAATAAGTAACACTTTATGCGTTACAAACATGAGTGCAATATAACGATAGAAGGACCTGTTGTGCAGAGCACCTTCTTCCCTGAAAGCTGTGGAGAAAGCGATGGAGTTGAAAGTGGAAGCAGGAGAAAAGGGATGTGTTGGTGGGTTAGAGTACTGGGGACATGCTGTGCAATTAGCTTGTCTAGGCAGTGGAGCAAGAGTGGGATCTTTTGGGGGGATGTAATGAGATGAGAGCTGAGGCAGTAAGGCTAATGGAAGATCAGAGAGAACACTGTGAAAAAAGCCTTTGGTTTCTAACTATACAGTCAGTTGTTGTGGTAGGGTCACAACTTTGTGTTGTTCAAAGTGTAAAATTTGGAAATATTACCTAGAGTCCTTAGGAAATACATGAGAACGGCAGTGATTTCCAACCTGGAATATCATGTGATATAATTAAACTTATATGTAGATACTGAACAAAAGAAAAAATCTGACTATCGTATTTTTCCCTGACTCATGTAGGTTTCATGTGCATTTGGTTCATAAATCAATTTTATTGGGCTTTTTTCATGCTAATTGTTCAATATGGGAATTTGACTATAAGCAGGTAAGGTTTTGTTGCTCAGCTGGAACAAGCGGATTTTGAGATATTCTCTTTCTTTTTTAGAATGATGGCCTTTTCTTTCAGAAAAGAGTCCAGACTTATGAGATAGACAAGCTTTCACTAGTACAATAGGAATAATGAATATAGGATTTTTCTTCATTATTTTATTTATTATTATTGTCTCACTGGAATTTGCTCTTTATCCTCGATTCACTCACCGAAGTAGGCAGTTAGTTTTTCTTTGTTTTCTTCATTGTCTTCCAGTGTAGCAAAAAATCCTTTGGGCGCTGATGAGCCACAGTGGCCTACACAAGTTTTGAGGTCAAAATTGCCAAGTACTGACTTCTTTTCTGAATACTGCCATAAGAAAATCTTGGCAGTTGATTCAGATATTATCTCTTGGAAATTATTCAAGGCCTAAGTTGAGGAGGTAGTTCTGATTTATAATTATGAGGCAGATAATCTAAATTCATCTCTGTTTTTATAGGCAGCCATTCATAGTAAGTGCTCTGGACTAGAAAAAAATCAAGTTGTTGATGGAAAATCCAGACCCAGAGCTCTGAAAAGGAAAGCTATAAATGTACATTTTAAAAACACAGAAATAGCAGTTCTTGTAAGAACCACATGAAGCATCTTCAGTAGTGAAAAGTTTTCATTAAACTGTGTAAGGCGGTATTTGGGTTCTGTTTAAAAATGCCAGGTAAACCATTAGGCTGCATCCTTTCTGGGTACAGTGACAATGGCTGAAAAATCTGGTATTGAGGATTTTTGCTCCTAAGTGTGGACCAGTTTGAAATTAGTGGCCTGTTAATGGCACTTCGTGAGCTAAAATCTATTTCAATTGAATTCCCAGTTTGAATAAGTAAATATGAGCTTGCAGCTTGTTGAGAAAAAAAAAAAAACAAAAAAAACCCCAACCAATTAGTCTTTTTTGTTTGCTTCTGAAAAGCATTTAGTAAGTCATAAAGCTAACTAGAAAAGAAAAAAAAAGTAATTGTGTTTTTTATTTTGCCTCTGTGATTCTGCCATCCAACAGTGCCATCATATTTTCCTCGTTTTTTTTCATGTAAATTCTGTTGGCCTCTTGGAAACACCGGCCTGATTTCACATTTTGTAACAAAACGTTGCTCATGTGGCTTTTATAACATTTTTACACTCATTTTCTGATATTAGGATAAGACTAGAATAAAAACTTAAGCACTGATGTCCTGATACCTCGAGGGAGCGCTCTTATCTCTGCCACCAAATTCTTTTGTGATGTGATGTGAAGTCTTTTAAATACTAAACACTCCCTTTTCTGCATGAGGAATATGAAAGGCTGACATGAACATTTGCAGCTAAAATCAATGGATGTGTGCTTGATTCTGTCATCTGTCTCATGATGCTTGCTGCGGTTGATTGTTCATTTCTGGGAGAAGAAAACCTGTAAGGAGACACTGGAAAATACAGTGCAAAGACATGGAAGTGGCTCAGCACAGAGATGTGGTGGATCCTGGCGCTGACTCCAGTAAAATCATCTCACGTATTTGCACTTGCACTGGAGTAGATCAGATTGTGGAAAGTGAAAGGTGCCTTTGTTTTGCAATATTCCTCTTTTGTCCATTTAAACTTGCTAGTATTGGCCATAACTGTGCTGCCCTTCCACTGGTATGACAACACCCTCTGCAAAGGGAGGGTGTTGTCATACCAGTCAGCTCTCAGGAGTGTTTGGAAACTAAACGTATTGATATTTCTATTCGCTCTAGGAAAAGACCTTGAAGTAATGAATCATTCTGTATTGGTTGTAGGGCTCGGAGAGCATAAAGGAAAAAGAGTGAGAGAATTCACAAACAGGAGAAAACAAAATGCTTATGGGATCAGTGATCCACTCTGAACTCAGGTTTCACAAAAGCTGTGAGTGGACATTTAGTTAAATCTGGACAATAATGGTAAAGGACGGAGGAGTGGTGCTCTGTGCCTTTGGCATCTGAGTGCGTGTCTTGGCAGTAGGCGATCACATGGAATAATCCACCAAGCACAGGCTTCTCCAGCTTGTATTTCACTGTGTACTTATGGTAAGAGAGCTTATGGTAAGCTTTCATGGCATTTTCAATTTCACATAAAATTAAATAGCAGCAATACGAGGGTGGTTGTTTTTTTTTTCTTCCTTCTGTTAGCTATTATTTATTAACTACTGAAATTCTTACTCTTATTAAAGTTTACTTGGAGCAAATAATGGACACATTCCTTCTCAGCTTTAAGCACATTAGTTTACACAAAGTTAGAATGAAATTGCAAACATTTTTAGGAACATATATTTGTTTTAGCTTAAACAAAGTGGTGAACTAGTTAAACCAAACACTAGCCCTATCATGCTGGTTTTATTGCATAAAGCAATATAAGTGACTACAAAAGATGTCACCTGAAAATAATTTAGTAGGTCACATCTTCATGTGGACGTGGAAAATGTCACTGAAACAATGGCTGGAGTCAAGCGTTGTTTGCTTCAGCTTCAGTGATGCACTGAAGTACATCTGCTTGCCTCTGATATTCCAGCAAAGGATTAAGCTCAACTTAGGCTTTCAATAACCACCAGTTGAGTTGTGGTTTGGGCATTTAGTCTACTGGGTGCTGCAGATCTATCAAAATCCGTTTTCCTATGTATTGTGCTTCGCTTTTAACCGTTGGTCTCGAGAGGTAAAAGCCCCTCATCTTAGTAGTAAGTTACTCGTTACAGGTATTTGTGAAAGGAACTTAGGCAAAGCAAATTCCAGTTCCTTTGAGTTGTTGTTAGTACTTCGTTAACAGCTGGCTTTTTTAATGCATGATTAGCTTGCAAGAATAAATGCCATGGTCAAGATTTGTTGGTTCAGAAAACAAAATACACCAGTTTTCCTAATCTATAAACAAACTGCATTTAAGTGGCAGTGAATGTGGTCAGCTCACGTTTAACACCGAATATAACTTCTAAAAATATGTAATAGCTTTATTTTTTTTCATGAAATACTGAAAGCAGCCGTAATAAAAAGCAGTACATGCACCAGAAAGAGCTTTCCGTTCATTGCAATGAGAGAGAATGGACTGGGGACAACAGACCTGATCTTCAATTATTGCTAGCACTTTTCTGCACACAGAATTGTTTAGGAACAGCTATTCAGTAATAGCTACGTGTGCTGACACTGTTTCTGTTCAGCTTAACACACCTTGATGGGATAAACTGAACAGAAAAAAGGCAACCTGATTCTGGAGTGAGAGCATCCACACACGGCATAGCTGTTCTCGAGCAGTCATTACTAAATGTTTCCATGTGTAGACAGCCCTTTAATCTAGCAAGTTCTTAAGTCATTTCTGAAAACATGACTTAGTTTCCTGTGTTATTAAGGTACAACGTAAGTATTTTATCAAAAATACAGTTTTTAAAGAACATCTAAGTATCGGTTGTTCTTGGAAATTGTTGACTAGACAAGGGATATACCTTTTTTTCAGGTAACGTGGTTGCAAAACAAGAAAAATGTACAGCAAAGTGACAATCCTCAGTGCGACAACTTAAATGAAAAGACTGTTCTGAGTAGTTCTAGCGTATCTTTGCTAAGAAAGTGTCTTGAGAGGGATGATGATAGCTTTACTGTTTTCTACGTGTCAGTTCTGCATCTGATAGATTTAAAAATTGAGACAATTTCTGAGTTTCATCAGGAATAGAATATACTGACAACGATACTATTTGCCTTGTAGTGAAGAGGGTTTCATATTTTGTGGGGTTTTTGTTTGTGTATAATGAGGGGATTTTTTTCTCTGTATTGACTAGGTGCATGGATATTTATTACAATCAGTTTGTTTCAGTCCAGTGAAACTCAACATTTACATTCTACAAACTAAAAAGCAACAAAAAACACACACACTAAAAACAAACAAACAAAAAAAAAACAGGAAACTACAATGTGAGTTGTTTATTCACAAAAAGAAATATATAGCTTGGTATATTTTTGTTAATTCAGAGTAGTGAAACAAATGTGTTCAGTTGAGATGACAGGTAAGTTTATAGGCACCAAATGTGTATGGCATATAAACAGTCAGTATGGAACTAGTATTGTATTTACAGTGTTAGTGCTGCTGGGGAAGCTGCTACTTCTGTTAGAGAATTTCCTTGCAGTATAAGTAAACAAAAGATGTACACTCTATTTTTTTGCTTTCTTCCTCTGGCATACAAATCTTCTATTTTCCACGCACATAGAAATGTAGATTTTGCTGCGTTGTTTTCTCCCACTCACATGAATCACATTCTTGACTAAAGGCAGCCAAAGTAGCCCTCAGTGTAAGCCTTTCTCCTCAACACCAACGTAAAAAAATTATCCTGCTATGAGATCATAGCTCATATTGAAACAAGGCTAACATGGAGCAGAATTGTACCTGCTTTGCCTATCAATATGCCGTTCTTTTCTCTCTCTGCCCTAATGGAGCTGACCAAGAAGAGTTTGCCTGCAGTTTTCCTTTCACAAACTCCAGTAACCTTCGGCAAGATCAAGATATACAGTAATATTGCAAAGTTATTAATGGAATTTTTCTAGATTCTCCAAATATATTTTTGCAGACTATCAAGAGAGTCTTTACTGAGCTAATTCAGCATAGGAGAATTGGTGCATAAAAAGTAAAGTCACTGCTGCATCGATGTCTAAGCACAGTTATTCTATATATTACTGCCTAATAATGAACTATTAAATCAGCAGTGGGAAGAGACTGCCAGAAACCATATGCTCTTTCCATGGGGCGTTGAGTGTGGTTAACGCTAGGACATGGTACCCCTTGCACCTAGCTCCTATCAACAGCCTTCAGATTCTTTAAAATCCTGCTAAATTTATTTCCCCTGCACATCACATAAAACAGGCTTGCGTTAGGAGTCGCTTAAGGGTGGAAAGGCAGTGCTGTCTCTTAATCTTCTTGGGAAAGAGGCTTCTCAGCTTGGGAAACTGCTGTATACCCCTTATTTTTGTAGTATTGCTTCCTAGGAGGCAGATATTTGAGCTTTCACCCTCTCTCAGGCCAGAAATGTTAAGACTTGTAATTTAAAGTCTGTTTAGATTTGGGCTGCATCCCTTTATGTTTGTGCACAGAATTCTCATAAAATGGCCAGGCTGCTCTTCCAGAGCCAGAGGAATGCACTCATTAAGTGTCCTTACAGTAAACAAGGTTACTTATGTTACCTATATAGACCATGAGGGAAAAAATCTTTGTTAAGGTTCGCATCAGGATTGTGTTTGAGGTAATTTCAGGCTTCCACATACTCTGTTAGATCAGAGATCTTCAAAACCTCGGTTTTCATTAGCCCTGACACTAGTACTGATTTAAAGACATTGACTTGCAGCAGCATTCCTTTTCTGCCTCAGGTAAACCAGCAGCTTAAGATCAGTATTTCCTCTGGGGAGCAGCCCTCTTCTTTGGATTTAATGTTGTGCTCTGGAGCCACTTTGGATGTATTTTTGTCCATCTTGAGCTATCATTCCCTTGGAGTAATATGTTGTTTATCCAAAACAGTCGAGAGGTGATGCCAGAGCATCAGTGAGCAGTTTCTTGTGGGCACATAATTCCTGCTTATTTCTCTCTGTATTTTTTGAAGTCAGAAAGCTGTTGTAGAGGTGTACATCACTATGTAACGGGAAATGTCACTTTTAGAGGAAACTGGGTACACTGAGACAGAAAGTGCTACATTTGCTTTTTTTTTTTTTTTTTTTTTTTTTTGTACAAAGTGAAAAAAAAAAAAAAATTAAAATGCATTCCAGATATATTTTTTTTAGTTTGAAAGCATGTTGAAAGTATTGTGACTTCAGAAGGAACTGAAGTATGTACGTGAATGTGCAGATATTTGTGCATTTTCTTAGCAGGTCAGACTGACCCAACCTTACTGCGTAAACAGGGTTAATGAACCTTGCAAAGCACAGGATTAACAAAAAGAAAAGGGAACATGGGAGTAGTAAAAACAGCCTTTACGTTAACTGGGGAAATGGTTTGCTCTCCAAGTATGTCCACTTGGCAGCACTTGCAGGCAAGCAACATGATGTTTCCTCTCTTTTTCCTTCATTTCTATCCTTCTCCCATTCTTTTCACTCTGCCAGCTAGTTGAGAAACTGACTTTATTCACGTGCACGAAAGGCACCATTTACAGATGCCTCCTGGTCCTCTTGGGTTTTTCATTCCAAAGCAAAGCAAAACTGCAATACACCTTGCGAATTCAGCATCTTAGGGCTGGCTTTGAATGTATGTGATGGATATAGCTAGAAAGAGTGAAAGCAAGCCAACGCTGCTACTGCTGCTGAGTGATTTTTCTTACATAAGTTTTGTGGGTAGCCTGTGTGACAGGCTGTTGTGAACATACTTTAAAAACAAAAAGCCATTACCGCATTTTTCAATAATCATTAATAGAAGTTGAACTTTATGAATTGTAGTGCTGTGGGTTTGCATACTGTGTAAAAATTAAAACAGATTTTGATTTTTAAAAGAGTCTTATTACCCCATTTCTACCCCTTTTTTCCCCTGCCCCCTATGTTTTACATTTTCTTTCCTCTAAAAGAAACCCTCTCTGATTAAGGATCATGTTGAAAACTCAGCAGTTTTTAATCCAGCTCTCTGCAGGCTGCAGTTCATGCTTCATTTAACTGATCGGTTCCACTGCTATATTACTAGACAAAATCACCAGCTTGAAGAGAGAAGCAATTATAGTAAGTCATAAAAATGGGAGACCCCACATTTTAAGAAATGAAATCCAGTTTAAAAACTCTCCACTTCTCAGACAGATGATTTGGAGGGTGTTTTGTACATGACCAAATGAATAGCGTGGTTTTTAGTGTTTTGCTACACTTTGTATAAACAAACCTGATAGAAACGTGGAAGTTCATGCCTAACAGTTCAGCAGAGACTGTTAAAAAGATTATTCTAACAGCTTCAAAATTGTAGTGCAGACGCATGTGAAAAAGTTTCAGCAAAGTAGCATAAAAATGTGCAGGTGCTGGTGTAAAGTATGAGCGTCAGATTTGAACAGTAGCTTTTAATGTTGAAGTTGGAATAAGTGGGGCTTCAAATTGGCAAAACTGATTTATTTATTTATTTATTTATTTATTTATTTATTTATTTAGTGAAGCTACTGCAGTGCAACTGCATGAACAGATGAATGGTCGGGAAGAACAAATGAGCTATTGAGATGCTGCAGGAGAAAAATTTCATGTCTTGCTAGCAAAAACAAAAGGTGTTGGGACAGCTTTTGAGTCCTAACTCCTGCCACGGACCATTGCGTAGGACTTGTTTAACCTGTTCATCTTATGCCATGATCCTGTAGGAGTCTTTGCTAGCGTGTATGCTTGACCTCAGACCTCAGCAGTTCTGCACAGTTGCAACACGTGCTTTGAAAGATCAGGAAGTGATATCTGCGTCTTTAAAGAAATGTTGTCTAAGTGACATACCTGTTGGACTGCTCATCATCTCTGTGTAATATGTAATAGGGGTATGTTTACATTTTTTTTGTTTAATTTTGTTACTTTTTGCTCGTTCGTGTTATTTCTGTCTCAAATAATTGTGATGAAAAGCACAGATCAATTCTTACTTGCTTAAATGTGACACAATTGCCAGTGCAAGCTGCCTTCTTTCTCTCCATTCTCTCCATGCTCTTTCAGTTTCTATTCTCTATAAGGCTGCTGACAAGACTCTCAGAGCAGACAGACTTAACTATAGCAGAAAGTACAGTGATTCAGTGTGTCTCTTGCAACGGGCATCTTGAATTGCTGTATTTGAAACGCTGGGTGTAGGTTACTAAAATGCAAACCTGCTGTGGCTCAGCCATTACTAACAGCACAGCGCTCATAGTTATACTCTTCTTTTGAGTAAGAAATTATTACTATTATTACTAATTACTACTAATTATTATTATTATTAGTTAGAAATATTACTGTCTCGCTAGAACATATGTTGGTGCCTACATGTGTAGGGCATTGTGCAGACATCTAGTGCATGGAGCCGATAGTTGCAAATCACGTGGAAAAAATCCACGCTGGTCCTCTTCCAGGTCTTGATTACAGATATTGTGGTACTTCACTTGCTATAAAGCCAGGAGGCTGACAGAAGTTGGAGAAGTTTATCAGAAATACCTCAGACTTTGATTATTTTTTTCATAGCAGTCCAATGAGAATCTATTGTGCCTAGTCATTTTGAGATGACCTTACAGTCTGTGTGACCAGTGATGTAAGATCATGACATTTGTCTTCTGAGAACATTTTCATGTTCTTTACGTGACCATTACATTGCAGCCGAGTACAGTCAGTTCTGTGGGTTTTCCCCTAACATATGGTTTTTATTCTCACAAAAGTAAATGTGTTGGGTTTTTTTTGTTTTTTTTTTTGTTTGTTTTTTTCATATGATGGGGGCCAAATTCTGCTTTGAGCTCTACCTGCATAGACAAACTGAATTCACTCCCAAGTTCCACCACTTTATGTGGCATCTGTGTTTCCCCCAGGAGCAAAGATGTGCATTTCTTGTTTATGTTCAAGTTAGCATGTTGCTATTTGTCTTCCTTTTTTTCCCCTAATTAATCCTATGGTAACAAGATAATGCAAAATGACAGGCTATGCAACTGAGCTCTGCTAGTCTTCCCAGCAGAAGACCTAGGGATGAGATGTTTTCTAGAGGACGGAATTCTCTTTAGCAAACAGCATCGGATAGCTGGAATAAGGTTGGGTAGTTTGAATTCTTGAATTGCTTGAAAAATAATATCTATCTCTCTTCTTAGTAAAAATGTACTCATGTTAACTGATACACGGAATAATTTTGTTTCAGACTGATTCACCCTGATGACTTAGAGATCTCTGAAAGCGTAAGGGCTTGGGGTTATTTTCAGGTTTTTACCCTGTAGGTGTATGACAGCATGACATAGTTGATTGGATAGGTTCTGTATTAGCATGTAGCATTTCTTTTAATAGCAACGCTGCAGAGATTACTACTAAATCCAGGAAATATCATTTGGTTATCAAAGTAATCCACAAATTTTGGGAGGGAGAGGGAGAAAACGCTGTTTAATTTTTACTTTTTTTAATAAAAAGATACCTTAGGTTAATCCATTTTGTATGTCAAGAGGATAAATCTGACAGGAGTCAGAACAGCTCCAGTGGGACTAGCACTACAAGTTACAAAACAGCTAACATCATCCAAGACTAATTTCTTTCCCCTGTTTGTCCTACTGTGGAGGGAGAGTTAAAAGGCAATTCTTGGGGAGTTGAAAGGCTCCATAATAGGGCTCCTCTCTCTATGGGAGTAAAACTGCTTTGTGGCCTTTGTCTTCAGGCTGCTAATAAACCATCCCATGCTGTGAAGCTTTGAGTTCACTCTTAATTCAACTTCAGTTCAGTATCCATCAGCCTTGGTTTCCCTGTCTTAGCAAGCAGATTTTTTTTTTTTTTTTTTTCTTAAATACAAGGTGCATCTAACTTGTATTTGAGCTTTTTCATGATGATGCGTTACTCGATGCAATTTGGGCTTCAGCTGATTTATATGCAACCCCCCCCCATTCCCCTGTTATGTGACCAATCATTCAGTCATACATTTGTCTGCCTGTTGTTTCTGACTGTGTTTTTCCAGATAAGACCAAAATATAGTGCCTGGGTTTGTAAATGCCAAGTGATTTGCACTTGGCAAATTAGACAAGATCTGGCAAAAGATGGTTTTTCTTGGCCTAATGATAAAAGTGTCTGTGAAAGTCACATCCTTTTCAAATGAGCTTAAAAATAATGTCAGTTTCTGTCATTTGAAACAAAGTGGTGGTGCGATCTGTTCCAGTGAGCAATGCCCACATCTCTGCAGACACACTTCCAGTTAACAACACAGGAAAGACGTGGCTCAGGGTAGCACAAGCTTGCATGTCACTCTGACGGGGAGCAAGGAAAGGGGCTCATACTGGAGAAGGTGCTAGGCTAGGCTGGGTGAAGTATGAAGCATGTTTAATTTAGTAGTAGGCTGAAGCAAAAATCTGCTGTTAAAGAGTTGGGAATTCTCCACTACAAGGGGAAAAAATGGCGAGTATGTTGGGAATATCTCTCTTGCAGCCTTTTAAGAAGATTGCAGGGAAGCTGGATAGTCAAGGGGTTGATTTCTCTGAGTTGTCTCTTCATCTAATTTCCAAGAATTAATCTATTTTCTCTATCTTAATAAAAGTTGATTTTGATGGGTCGTATGAACCTGTAAACCCTCTGCGACTTTATGTTTTGATAAGATGGATAACAAAATTGTTGAGTTTTCACTTGAATATCTATTGATGTCCTCCCAAAAATATATCAGTGGGAACGCAAAATGGCATGAAACTTAAGGATGCAGCTAGAAGTTCTGTGTTTGTTTCCTTGCTCTGCTACGTGGTCTCAGGATAGAGACTTCCTTCCCTCACCCCCAGCCCATCTAGGGAAAGACTAAATACATAATACTCAGTAGTAGAGCTGCAGGAGGCTCATGTTTGGTCAACTGCTTTCTTTCTGTACAAAGCTACAGAAAACTATCTCTTTCTATGAATTTTAGGGTAAATGAGCTGGTCTTATGCTAGGTATTGGAGATCTTTGTCACGGTAATTTAACTTGGTTTCTGACTGAGCTGCTTTCTAATCTCTAGTAGCAGACACATTTACTCAAAGGATTAAGTCTTTGTTGTGTCATGAATATTTTAGGAATTGTTATTTCTAGATTGTTGTGTATATGGTTGTCTGCAGAATGATCTTCTGGTTCTTGGTTTTTAGTTTAATTCTAATCCAAAATGGAGCAAACCAGAATGTACTTGTGTCCCATTTCAAGAGAAGGAGGTTCAGCTAAAAAATTGCGGTGTTGGTATTGTATGTTTAAAAAAATAATAATAATAGAATCTAAATATTCCAAGAACTGGATGTGCAAATGAAAAGAGATAGTAGACTGTTTGGGGTTTGGAAAACAAGACAAAGATCCAGGTGGAAAAAAAAAAGGAAAGGCAAAAAAGGACAGACCACATAACAGATGGAAGATTAGCTTGAGAGTCCTTTATGCTTAGAAAGAATAGAGATGCAGAAAGGAAAATTCACAGGAGAGGTCATTACAAAACTAGATACGATATCCTTTGTCAGTTTGAGAGGTTTTTTGTTTGTTTTTAATGAGGGCATTAAAAATGTATTTCTTCAGATTTTTTTTTTCTTTCTCTTTCTGGATTCTTAAAAACCAGAGCTTGTTTTTTATTGACTGATCTTTTTAAAAGATTTTTTTTTCTCCTGCAAACCCTAATAAATAAGATCTAGCTATGGTTGGCAAGGAAGGAAATACTGTATTTTGAAATGTTGCCATCGGCCAGCTCTTTGATTTTAGAACTGAAAATCAAACTGACCTTCACCAGTTCTTCTAATGCAGCTAAGAACACATGTTGAGAGGGCAAAGGCTTGCACACGTAAATGTGATTTTGTACCCTTGGTTCATGCCAAAAGAAAGTACAATTATTCTCCGCTCAAAAGTCTCAGTGGGAACCCTGGCCATTGTCAGATGGGTGCTTTGTGCACATCTGCTGCATTGCCCAATGCTTGACTTGACTGCTCACCCTTTCATTGAAGATAAACAAGGAAATAGAAACTCCTGCTTCTGTAACTAAAAGGATATGAAAGGACACGTCCTCACTCGAAGCATTCTAGCAAAGAGGAGCCTAGCTTGGAACAAATGCAGAGGAACAAAATACACCCGTATTATCCCAGGTCAGACAGCTACTTTACATATATAGCTGTGCTACCTTGGTTAAAGAACTAATCTTAAGACTTTTTAAAACTTGTATACTTCAGAGTTTGGATACACAAGTACATCTCTGGACAAACATGCCAAGTGTGATCAGTGTGTATGCAAATGGTCTGCCATGCAGTCCTTCCTTCCTGTCCATCTCTGCCTCCTCTAAGTTGAATTCTGTAGGAGTCACTGTCAAATATTAGAAAGGCCATTTTCCAAATATGCAGTTTATTCATGCAAAATGGGGAATAACCAGCATATTTAAAAACACTATTTGGTTTTGTTGTTAAGAGAGCTTTCCTTTCATCCAGAAGTTGGTACCCTGGTAGATATAAGCAACGTTATTCAAGATATCTACCTGTTGTGTGACTGGGTAATAATTCTGATGAGAATGGTTGTGAAACTGCTTAACTGTGGATATGAAATTGGTGTAATTGTACATGCCTTCAAAGCAATGCTCACAGAAAAAAAAAAGGCAAAACCAGCTCAAGTAAAAAGAATAAGTAAAAGATCCATGACCAGAAAGTGGCAGAAGGGATAGGTCTGTGTACAGTACATGTAGTCAGCAGAGTCCCTCTGTGTTTTTCTGTGCTGCTGTGCCCTTTCACTTACATGTCCCTGTTTCCCTTCATGGTAATTCCCATCACATTTTGATATAATTGTTTCTTGCCTACAGTGTCCTTTTCCCCAATGTTTCAAGAAAGCTCACTTCCTTGGCAGCTAATGCCTTGGAAGTCATTTCCCAAAGAGGAGAAACATCAGTGCCAATTTAGGTGACACAACTTACCTTGCCTGATCTACAGTTACCTCTGCTCTATGGCAGTTGTCTGGTGCTGTATCTGTTGACCCCTGGCAGGCATATTGAATGCTACAGAGGTGCGTAAAATAGCACTACAATGCCTCTCTTCTTGCATGTGTGCTCAATGGTGTGTATTATGCTATTACACATCTAATTCTTGGGTGAAGCAAGGAGTCAAATTGTGACAACTTGGAAGCTTTGTAAATGCCAGAAGCGTTTTCCAGCAGAGGCAGAATTTAACTCTATATCCAATACTTTAAGTATACCTTATTTCTCTGGTCAATGTGTTCATTCTGTAAAAACTTAATCCTCTTAGCCTTATTTGATCAGGAGCAGCCCGATACAACTGATACAGCCCCAGCCATGGATTGCCTTTGTAATTCAGTGTAGGGCTACAACTCAGAAACTTTTGTTTACTGAAAGTTTGGGCGACAAGCTGGCTGGATAGTTGCCACGTCACCTGACTGCAGCCAGCTTGGTCAGAAGCAATTCCTAGACTTTGGGTACTGGTTATTTTATCCTCTGATTTAAGCTATTGGAGAAGTGTGTTTATAGATCATTGACTGAGTCTATACTTCGGGAACTGCCAAACAAATTGACTTCATTCTCACAATTTAAGGAGGCCTGATGAGAATGGAAGAAAAGTAGCTGATCGTACCATGAGCGAACACGACTTGAGGTAAAGTGGTCATGCACGTTTGCTGGCATGGTGTGTCTTGATTATTTCACTAACACACAGCTTTGAACTCCTCCAGCAGCATCATGTGTTACTTTCTGTGAACTTGCAGAACAAAATATTTATTCTTAGCTGTTGGGGAGAAATGAAAACAAGCAAAGACGTCATTGCCATCACGGGAACTAGATTTAGTGGTTGTGGCTGTCTGGGGCAAATATTTCCATGTAGGCATAAAATGAAAAGGCTTTAAAAAAAGAAAAACAAAAACAAGGATCCTCAGTTAAGACTTCAAGGTAGTGTCGCTGTTAATTAGTGAGGATGAAGAAGCCAGTGAGAGATTCTGAGCTCCAATTGCCCTTTATTTACTGTTTGAGCTCAAAAGCCACACACTATTTTTGTTCTAAACCTTGGTTTGGGTTGTCCATGAGAAGCAGCTGATATCCTTTCTGAGGACTGGATGAAATTTCAGTTTTGTTTGACGTGTTTGGAATGGTCAACTCAGTTGATATCACAGACATCAAACTGCACTGGCATACAACTTAGAAATGATCCCAATGGAATCCTAAGTTTCCATCAGTGGAAAATGTGCTCTCAGCAAAGTCAAACATGGGGATTGTGATGAACTGTCAAATAATATTGTGTATGGGATGCATCTCCTATATGTGAACCTTCTAGATAGAATATTTCATTACTTATTTCATGCAGCATTTTGCTTACTCATAGCACTCATTTCTGTCTTCATCCTGAAGGAAAAGAAAATAGAGACATGTTTCATTGTAGGACGCTACTGGATTATTATATTGGTATTACAGTCTTTCCTGTTAAAGAGGAAGTTCACTAAGTCTTCTTTGATGGCTGTTCAAGGGGATCCTGGACAAATTCTAGCTGGGAGGCTGCTGTTCATCTCAGTCTGTTTTCTCTCTAGCATAGCAATAGTTTATCCTTAAAATTTATTGAATAGAGTTTACCTCATGTTGAGTACAGGCCACCGCTTCATACCAGTTTCATAAATGAAAACCACTATCAACAGAAACTGTTATTGCTGGTAGCTATCAGGTTTATGTCATTTGGTGTTTCCACACAATGTCTCCTTGATGCTTATGTAATCCTTTTCCTAAGCAACTCACCCTGCTTTTCACTTTGCAACTCGCCCTCTTTATTCCTGCTTCGATCAGCATGAGTAGAAGATCAGAAAAAGCTGCTTATTTATCATGCTCACAATACGTGTGTCGGGCTGATACAACTAAAAACGCTAAATCCCTTGAAGAAATAACTGAACCAAGTAAGACTTCCCCTTTTAGTAAGAGCTCCAATGGGAATGCAGTTCTAGTCGGTCTGCTACGCCATGAAGTCTGCAGAACCACTGCGAGATGATGAGTTGGTTGCTAGTTTGAATAGTAGCACAAAACCACTTAACAAGCTTATCCTTTTGTTGCATAAAAATGTTTGTTCCTATCTACCATCATAGCCGTTAGGTCATGCACTGCAGAGCTGAAATACTTTATCAACTATTTTCTAATAGAAAGTTTGTTCTTCCCTGCCTTGAACCTAGGTATAGTTCTAGTCTACAACAGTATCTTGAATTATTTCAATCCTGTGGGAAAGTATGGGGAAAGGCAAACAATTTTACATTCCATTGCTACAGGTGGACGGGCTAAGATATTTATTGAAGGGATTTGGCTACTGTTATCTCAGGAAAGATAGTTATGTATTTCTGAAAGTAATTTTTTGTGCAGTTGACCTCCTGATACTCTCTGGCACATAAAAGCAAATAAACCAAACCAACATCAGGGTGTAAGGTTTTTTTTTTTCACTCTAATAAATAAGAATTAGATCTTATGGTCTTCACCTCTGAAACTGGCTGAGATTTTTCTGTAATTTTCCTTTACTAACTCAAAAATATTATTGAGATATCTACTTCAGCATTGCCTGTTGCTTGTGTCTAACAGAAAGCCATGCCGTGGGTTTGAGGAGAGCTCTGAATGGTTGCATAGACACAGCATGTTATTTCTTTACCTGATGCCTCTTTTTCTAATATTCAGAGCACCTATCCTAAGAAGTAGGCTGCAAAATTTGATTACATTAGTGTGTAGGTTGTCCTTGCTCTTCATTTGTGTTTAGATGCAGCCTTCTTACTTCATCTGAGGAGCAGTGTGGGGTAGAGCTGGACCACTCTGTGATCCCTGCCAGCCTCCAGGACAGCACTGAAGATAACAGAGGGAAATATATTCTTTTATCTATTGAAAAAGACTTTTTTTTGTTTGTTTTGAGATGAGTAAGAGACACTGAAAGAGTGGGCTGATGTAATATTAGCTATTCTACCTCTGCAAAATTAATGTCATCTTTAACAGTATACAGGATAATTCTTTCCTATTCATTTTGTTTTGCATTGAAGGTACAAAAGATTCTAAAGGGTGATTAATGAATAGAGGAACAAATGTGTTGAGGGACAGGCTGTGGTGAGAACCAGTGGTGATAGGTGGACAGTAGGACTGGACAATACTGTATGTCTTTTCCAACCTTGGTGATTCTATGAAATTTATTACTTATAACTTTTTGGAAGTACTTGGCATTGACCTTCATGTAATGCCATTCAAGTCTATAGGAAAAAAAAATACAGATTTGGAAACAGTTTTACATCAGTGTTCTCTCTAACAGAAAAAAAC
Organism: Lagopus leucura; assembly: GCF_019238085.1. Lineage (NCBI taxonomy): Eukaryota > Metazoa > Chordata > Aves > Galliformes > Phasianidae > Lagopus > Lagopus leucura. Next base: position 3,419,869 of record NW_024962291.1, read on the forward strand.
AAAGTCCAATTACACTTGCAGTGTAAATAAGTGGGAGAAATTAAAGCAGAGAATTTTTGAGTGTAAGTTGCAGCAAGATTGAATATGTTATCAACTTTTGCACTGCTCTGAGGTTAACCTGTACTTTTGGAAGGATGGATGGCTGTAGCATCTGTGGAGAGCATTTAGCTGAACTGGAAATAAATCATCAATAAAAAGAACGGAAGAATGGAATCAATACTAAAACACACAAACATAAACACTCACACTTGAAAAAATACCAAAATGGAGACAACTGTTGAGCCTCAGGGTTTACTAGCTCTTACAAACTGCTCTGTCAAAACTGCCTGGAAATAGGATTTCTTTCTTTGAAGCATTTGGCCTTGGATGACTCGTAGACCAGTTTGATCCAAAATAAAACTCCTCCTTTTAGAACTAAAAGCCCACTCATTGCTAACAATAAGAGAAGATTAAAACATATTTACAAATACGTTAACAGGAAAACACTAGGCATATTGATAACAATAATGTTGTAAGCTGCTGATATTGTTAATGAAAGCAATTTTATGAATCTTATCATACAGAAATGGAATTACGGTTCCATACACCAAACATTAAGAACAGAACCAAAGATACTTTGTCTAATCTGGACTTTTGATTGCTAGATCTTTTTTTTTTTTTTTCTCTTACACTGTACTGTGAGAAAATCATTCTGAACCTTTTCAAATAGCCTTCCATAACGTTCACTTACCAAAATAAGATTCATTATATAAGGATACAGTTGCTGATGTTTAAATCTAATCTGTTATTACCGCGAAACTTTTCTGAAGTCAGTTTGAACTCTCCAGAAGTGTTTCTTTGATCTCGAGGAAGATATCCTAGTGATTAATGGTACCGATAAGGTGTTGATTGGTGCTTGGAGAACCTATTCATAGAAACAATAGACTATTATACTCTACTTTAACTACCACATAACAATATTTAAGCTTTACTCCTTAGAAACAGTAGTCTTATTTATACATCCCTGTCTGCCTCTGAACCAATATTACCACTTCTGGCTTCCTATTATGTTGAAAGCATACACTAACGTCTTCAGTGCTCAAATAGATCAGTTTACAGTAAAAATAAATAAATAAGAAATAGAATGGTAGAACTACTAGCTGTACTTTGTAAGTCATCTGAGGAGTGTTTTAAGGTTTGAGACTTCACAGGGTAAAACTTCCTTCTTTTTGAGTTAGGATGTACAAACTGTGTTTTTTAGTTTTGCACTGTTGCTGTAGATAAAAGCACCAGGAGCACCAGATTTCTTACCAATACCAAAATCATTTGAGAAGATCAAACATACCTCAAAGACAAAAGCACACCAACGCCACTCCAAAAACCTAGAACATCTGCTCTTCTCAAATGTGAGTATATGATTCTGGAAGCCTAACAGTCAAAACCTTGTAGCATACAGAGTGTTCTTGTTGTTAGGCCGTTTAGCTTGTGCAGAGAAGAGTTTGCAGATTGTCAGACTGCTTGAGCACTGAATTCCTAAATGGAGCAGAGCACAGACTTGTCATGCTCTGTTCACACTGCTTCACTTTAAGAATAAAGAAACAAGCCTGAAACCCCTCCTTCCTTAGCCGGGGTGTTGGCTGTAGTTTAGCAAAGATGATTTTCAAGAATCTATCTATGGACTTGGGAGAAAAGATGAAATTACTACATGGATGATGCAAAATCTGCACCTACCTCAGCATGAGAAGTATTTGAAGATGGTATCATTTTCATTCACCGTAAATTTGTGCGCACTAGAATTAGGCCTGAGTACAGAACTACATCTTAAATAGCCCATGCACTTAATCCTCCAATTATGTTGTCTTTATGCAGAAGTGCACCACGGGAGAGAGGAAAAATGATTCTTGGTGCTGTATCAAAATACATACTGAGAAGTAAGTGGTCTGAGTTATTCAGACTAGAGCAATAATTTGCAGTATGTAACCTCAGTGTTTTTCATGTGATAGTAGTTACTTTAAACCACCAATAATGTGGTGCAATTTCCACAATACTACTCTTAATGTACAACATGCATGCCAAGCTCCTTAAGGGTTCAGCAGAGGCCACTTGCTGTACTACGGAAGCTGAGCTATACATTTTTAAAGTAAACCTTTCTTTTTCTGTTTATTAGCAGGGCTCATCTTTTAAAGCAGGCTCTGTAGAGAAGAGGGAAATCATGGACTGGAAGAAGCCTTCAGTTTGGAGAAGGATTCAGGAGATGTTCTGGTAGCTAGCAAGGCTTACTGAAGGGAATGGGCTCAAGGAATGAGAAAATGAGGATCTAGAATACTGATCTCTGATGAGGGAAGTCTGTCAGTATGTCATGGGAGACTGAAACTCAGACCAAATGTCAAAATGACAGGCTGTAGCCAACTGCAGGAGCTATAGACGCAGAGTCACAGACCTCCTGATTCATAGAATCTTTAAGTTTGAAAAAGCCCTTTAAGATCATCCAGTCCAACTGTTCACCTCTCACCAATATTGACCACTAAACCACGTCCCTCAGAGCCACATCTACATATTTCTTGAACACCTCAAAGACTTCACCCCACCTCCTTGGACAGTGTGTTCCAACGCCTGACTGCTCTTTCAGAGTTGTTTTTCTTAATATCCAACCTGAACCTCTCCTGATGCAACTTGAGGTGGATAGGGTAACAAAGGATAAGAATCGCTATACCTGTGGGAAGTAAAAGCTTCAAATCCAGGCAGATTGCATGGATTTTCTCCTTTGAAGCTATTGGTTGGGCTTCTGAGAGAGGGAAAAATGTAGTAGGAATGGAGACAAGAGTTCTGTCGGGGGAGGGGAGGGAACAAAGACAACAGACTTGTATTTTCTCAAGCCTGGATTGATTTTTTGAGCAGCTTTGTATCACGATTTGTGGGTGTGGGGTGAAAGGGAGGGCTACCAAGAAAGGACATTGTTACAGTGGAATCTAGCTCAAAAGAGGAGGATTGTTTCTATGTGCCAAAAAATGGAAACTAGACAAAAAAAAAAAAAAAAAAAAAGAAAATGTAGATAAGGATGGACATTTATGTACGTATGTATCTACGAATTTTTTAGCTGCCAACACTGTCAAATGGCATCTGATACTTTATATTCCTAGTTAAAAGTATTTCACTCCTACTGGAATTTTTCTGAAAGATGGTTTACTTCAGTGCTGGTCTGATTCTAATGTTTGCTTGTCTTCAGAAAATACAGTGTAGAGTAGACAAGATATTTTAGTAGAGACAGTAAGCTTCCTAACTATGCCCAGCCAAAGTTACGTTAAGGATTGCAAGAGCCTCATAGTGAAATTTCAGTCAGTCAGTACCTACACAATCCTATAACGTTATTTAAAAGCACTTTTTAGACATAACACAAATTTTTTGCATTTAGAATAAAATAAAATGAATTCCCATCCTCCTACTATTACAACAAATAGGAGTTGCTGCTGTTTATTTCCTCATGCAGCTGCATCACCTTGGCTCTGTTTAACAAGAACCCTGTTAAATCTGTACTTCTGAAGTCTTATGTAGTGTGACTCAGGCTGTATGTAGACAAGATATGAAGGCTCTCCTTCATGCCTTTATTTTGCACACAGTCCACCTTCCCCTGTGAAACTCCACTTTTGGAGCTGCCATGCTAGCCCACATGCAGAAGAGCTTTCAAAACCAGGAGGACATTGTAAAACACTTCAAGTTACATGAGATTTCACCTGATGTTCCCTTCAATATTTTCTGAGTTAGAATAATTTAATGTATTCTTCCTCCTACAGTATATTTTTAGGTATCCTTACCCCTTACACTTCTTTCTCCTTTCCTGTATTTAAAAAGTGATTAATTAGTTTACAGTTTCAGTTGCAATTCTGCATCTGAAGATGCTTGTCTCAAAATGTTATGACTGAGTAACTGCACTGTAATCAAGATTATTATTTGCACACTGCAATGTACTAAACCAATTTGGAATGATGTCCTTAAACCCCTCAGATGCAGTATGTTAAGGTTTATCACACACAACTTATTCCTTGCATATCTGATTGGTCATCACTTGGGCACTGAAGAAGAGACGGCAGCCATTCCTCCGTGTTATTTCATTCTAGGCTGTCTTGTTTGAATTGATATGTGATATACTTGATTGCCCTTGGAGGTTGCCTTTTGGGGAACAGGCCATGCAAATCTTTTTCCTGACTTGTAACATAATTCCTGTTGGTTGTTTTTGCTGTGTATCCGTCACTACCTTTTTCTTAGAACATATTTCAAAGGCGTTGCAGTGATGTGCTCATTTCCTGTCTTTTTAAGCTCAGGCACATTCATTTTATCTTGGAAACTTCATTTAGTAACCCAGGGTCTCTTAAGAGCAGACAATGAAAGGCTCCACCACGTTTTCTTGCTGAAGAGGTGGCGTGAGGATGACATCATTCATCTGTGCTAGACACTGACTCATAGGCATTTGACCCGAGGGTGGAACCCAGGAACAGGGGTTAACATGAAGTCATCTGCGGTTGCACAATGCATTTCACAGTTGCTCTTTCTCTCTCTCTCTCTCTCTCTCTTTTCTTTTTTTTTTTTTCCAGCCATCTAAATAATTGCAGAGTGGAGAACATAACGAAGTACAGCAATGAAGGAAAACATTGCTTTTGGTGCTTTTCCAGGGTACTTTGCAGATCACAACCAGAAAGAGCAGGAAAATTTTTGTGACAGAGCATTGGATTTCACATTTGGATACAGAAATAGCTTTGTCCAGTAGCCAGAAAAACAAATTTTACTTAAAACTGCAGAACATACAACTGGTTTGCATTGTTGCTGGATTTGAATTTTTGCTGCATTAATTTTCATTCTGAAATGCTAGACCTGTTTTTAGATTTGTAGGGTTGTATTATATGCAAACTTCGAGGCTTTGTTGACGTGCTGGCATCCAAAGCATGTTTTGGTTTGTGCTGTTTTTCACAGCACAATTTTTTTGCTGATATTTTTTGCTATCTTTTCAGCCTGTCCACTGTTGCTTTTTTAGAATTCTGTGCTTCGTATCCTGGCACAGAGTCTGGACTTGTCCTTGTGAGATACGGCCTGTGTGAGCATTTAAGGGCTGAAACTCACTAATGATGTAACTTGCAGGAATATTTATAATATTAAGGGCTTTAGAAAGAGAAATACCTGTTGGGCTTTCTGGTTTCTTACACTGCTTGAGATTTGGCTGAATTTGTAGGTAATACCATCAAGATGATGACTGTGAAGGACTAATTGCTTCCAGGATCTCCTCTTCACTTAGCTAGACCAGGGTTAATGTTTTCCCTTTTATGAGATGACATGAGAAATTAGTTTTTTCCTGCTTAAAAAAGCTGTGGAGAGCATTGAAGACAGCTTGATTTTGCCCACTGGTAAGTGGTTTGCAAGTACAATAATCAAAAGATAAACAGTTGGAACAAAACACGGATTTCTACCTTTAGATTTGGAAATCTGAATCTTGTAAGCAATTTTGCAATCCCACATAACCTGATATAAAACTGAGTATATAGTAATTTACCTAGCAATCCTCATTTAAGGTCTCTGAAATTTAGAGTACAAAAAGGCATGACAAGTGGTAATTTGTATTTGGAAACTTGGAGATTATGTTATGACAGATAACACAAGAACGAGTTAATAATTTAAACTGGGATTCTTGATAAGATGGGATGTTGACATATTTCTAATTTTGACTTTTTTTTTTCTTTCTAGTAATAATCTAATGGTTTACAACATACCAGGTCTTATCCCCAAAGTATTTCAAGCATGCCACTTGCTTTTGTGTTCATGCTTGGACTGTAAGATGGTTCTTAATTGAGAATCTTAAAAACTGCCTTTGTCCTTGATGGCACATTTCTGCTTGACTAAGGAACAGAAAATCTGCTTCCTGAAAAGATATGAACAAGTGCAACGTGATTCTGCTGCCCAGTGTCCTACCATAGAATGGTGCAGAGCCTTGGAGTTAGTTAATGAAATGCCCGTTCCAATGTTTTATGTAAACTGTTTCCTATAAATTTAGCATCTGTGTTGTTATCTGAAACAGTGTAAATTTCCTTTGACTCTGAGAGGTGATCTGTACTTGAAAAACTTGGGTAACTTGGCAAAAATACTTTGATTGCTGAACTTTGTGATAAAGTGCAGAGAAAGCAGTTTTTCCAGAGGCATGTTGAGGTCTGATGTAAGTTGCATGCAAATTGCTGACCCTGGAAGCAGTATGGGGGCAATCCTTACGTAGGCATGAACAATTTCTCCAATGTACTAAAGCATAAGTAGTCTTGGTCTTTGCAAGAGATATGCTGATGGTTTGTGGTTTAGTTTTGGGTGTGGGTTTTGTTTTGTTTTCCACTTTCTATGTTTCTGGTGCAAATGCCCTTAATAGAGTAGCTTCAGTAAGTCATAGCACAAAAATCTGTTTTGCAGTTATGGTAATCAGTGATTTTTTGAATTAACCCTTGCCTGTGCACTGAAAGATAGAACTGTTTATATGATATGGTTAGGGTGGGTTGAGCTGTATCTTTGAAAGTGACAGACGTGCTCATTGATCCCAGGAAATGAGAAATACCTAAGCCTATAGGCATGCAGACAGCTTCTATATGTTCGTCATCTTTCACTGCCTGACATTAGGTAATTCGCATCTTGCTTTTGCTCAGTTATAATTATAACAATTAGTCAAATAGCTCTTCAGACTACTAATTTTGAAGTGCATGTGCGCTGGGGACTGTGATATCTTATATACACACCCTCAGATTTTAACTGAAGTATATCCACAGGCTTACTTTCTGTAAATGAAATTGCTAATCTACGGAGCTAAAGAGTGAGAAAAGATTTCCTTTGGAATAACAGGGAATTATAGCTACATTTCCCTACAAGGTCTTCTCTCAAGGAAGCACAGCAACAAGCAGGCTTCTATTTATAGCAGATGGTAAATATATCTATCTATCTGTATTTTTATACCCAGGAACTGTAAACGTCATGATCATCAAAGCACTCTGACCATCCAGCAAGAAAATTACAACAGAATAAGGACAGGTCTTTTGTTTGCATATTTATTTCTTTGCTGCTCTATGAAAAAAATAGAGATTATAGCTCACATCCTCCAAGTGTTTGGGGTTTTTGGCGTTTGATTTTTATTTTTATTTTTAGATTTCATCCTGGAATTATTTATTACTAAAATTTTTGAAGTTTATAAAGGGGAGTCTGTCAGAATTTTAACTGCGTAAGGGCTTACTGCAATTTTATATGTGCTTCATTATATGTTGTACATAATTCTGGTATATGATATACACATTCCTAAACATTAAGTATATCCTATGAAATAACAGCACCTCATAAAAAGGGATCATTTTCATACTAATGATATACTTAAGCTGTTCAGAAACTAACTGAACTAGCAACTTATTTCCTGAGGCAGGATTTGGGGATATATTTAATTTAAATGGGGGCAGCCATGGTGAGTTATGAATTGTGAAATGACCACTATGTTTACCGCTTAAGAGGTGCAAAATTGTTAATGGACAGATGAAGTATCCTTTACCAAGTGAATTCTTGTCTGTTGAGCAACTGCATTCTCAGCAATTAGATTCCAAATATTCAGAAACATTTTGATTGAAACATTATTCACCCAAAACTTTGTTAAGCCTTTTAAGAACAAAGCAAGGTAGATTTATTTTTTTCCTTTTTTCAGAAACTGCTGGAGAAAGCAGAGAAAGGAGAACGCATTCTTTGTTGAAAACTAACAATTTTATTTGATTTAAGGTAAAATTTTACCATGAAATCGCTTCTGAACATTTCCCTAATTCCTTCTGAAATTTAACTTCTTTACCTTGGCTTTCTTCAGAATAATGCTCATGAACAAGCATTTGTCCACAATCACATGCAATTTGTTGCTTCCTATTCTTTTTTCTCACAAGCTGTGTTTGTACTGTTCAGGTGTATTTACATTACACATAGTTCCAATTTGGGAAACAATAGTCTCAAATACAAGTTACAAACAAGCAGCATAGTTATAGTTGACCAATTCTGATGGAATCCTCGGGTTTCCTCAGTCACACAGCCATCAAAACTGGGGCTTAAGAAATCTACACATGCTATCAGACTTAAAAAAAGGATAAAAGAGTTTTTTTCTCAGCTTTGACTGACCAAATTTGCAATGACTGGAATACCTTTTCCATGCATTGGAAACAATCTCTTCCTAACATCCAAGTAACATGCATGGTTGTGAAAGATTTAGTTATGAGAAAATCTGTTTCTCTGAGATACTGTATATTGAAGAACTTCTCTTTTTATGTGAAAGAATAATGGTCCAGAAAACGAGACTTATATTGTGGCACCCATGAGATAATATAATGAAATGTAGACTGCAGTGCAACAAAATGGTGTTAAATCAAGGAAATTCTCAGTGACAGTTAAACCTAACCCATTAATCAGGTGTGCTCTAGTGATCACTTTAAATACCAGATTTACATTCACCAGAACATGAATTTCCTGTGGGTTTTCTTTTTGTCAGTGCTCTTTAAGAAGATACATTTCTTTTGCTTCTTTTCCCTGCGGCTGAAGTGCATGTGTAGTTGATACAGACCCTACATTTTAGAAAAGGCAAGGACAAAAAACATATTATGAAAGCGTTGCTTCTCTTCTGCACCGTCATCCATGCGTTTAAGTGTTCCAAGATGCAATGAGAATTCCTGTCTGGTTTAAATGACAGTTTTAAGTTAGTGCTTCTGCTTTCACTTTTCTTAGTTCATTTCCATCATCCATGTTGGTGATGTAACTTGCCTTGCTGTGTACTGCAATCTAATAGGTCTTGCCTTAGTAAATGTCTGACCTTGTGCCATAAACAAGCAAAGCATCATTACTTGATTGCAAGGTATATGTTGCCATATCTCATGGCAGTGATAAGGAAATTTCAGAGAATCAAGGGGGAGGAGATGGAAAGGGAGCATACAGTTGAAGATAATGAGATGGTGTGATGTCTTTGCCTGCTCAACCTCTAGCTCTCCTTCCCGAAGACTGGTGTAGGTCGTGCTTCCTGTGAAATGAGCACAGCTCCAGTAAGACTGAGCAGCATGCATGAGCTGAGGAGCCTGACTTGCTACAGTGGCCTTTGTAAATCCCACCAGCTGTCAAAGTCTGCATCTTTAAGCAACTAAATGCTTTTATTTCTAGTCTGTCTGTCAGGCTAACAATTTATTTCACAAACCATCATATAACATGTCTGTTTGACACTTTGAGAAGAATTATATGTTAAGTAGATAAGTTTAACTCATGCAAACATTGTCCTTTTGCTTCAGTAAAAGGGTTTCTCACAGCAGTATATGAGAATACAGGCCAGGAGCAGAGAATGAGATTTCTCAGAAACTTGCATTAACTAAAATCATGCGCAGTGAGTTAATGGAATCTTGTCATCACCTGTAAAGTTTCTGTCAGCAAACATCTGGGTTAGATTGAACTGCTCAATAAACTGTGCTAAAATTGACAAGGCACAAAAGGGTCTGTATGTGAAGCGCTAGGACGAGTTCTAAGGATTGTGGTATTCTTTAGGCTGTCATCTCAAATAATTAAAATATCCTCAAGAGGGAGATGGTCTCTTTCTATGGAACTGTACTTAGGCAATTCTGCATGTTTATCATTTAGAAAAGAAGCAAAAAAAAGAAAAGGGAAAGAAAAAGCAAGGGAAAGGAAAAGGAAAAGAGAATATCATAGCAAAAATGTCAACCCCTTGTCTTTGGCCCAAGACCAATGAAGAGAACTTTATTTTCAGTTTCCATGAGCATCTGTAGCAAGCTGAATCTGTGCAAAGAGTGCTGTGTTACCATCAGTGTACATCCAGATTAAAAAGCAGTTAATCTGCTTAGTCTTTTTTGTGCTGTAATCTTACCGTAAATATACTAGTTGTGAATGAATTGTTGCTTCAGGGCTTTCACTTTATATAGCACAAGGGTGCTATATACACAAGGGTGGTGTAATTCAATATGTCAGGCACCTATTGACAAATTATGAGGAGTTACTTTCCATAAGGAACAATTGCCTTTCTGCTGTATTTTGTTCTATTTTTATGGACATAGATAATTGTCAAGGAAAAAAAATCTTCTGGGTTCTATCAGAAAATTACGGTGGTAGAAAGAAGGAACTGGTGATAAAAAGTATGCATTCTGAAAAGTTTATTTACAGGTAATTCAATAGAATTCACATTTGGCAGCTTTGGGCCTCTATTCAGAAAATGTTAACTGGCTCTCACAGAAATCTGCGTGCTGTGTCTGCTTGGCATCCCAGAGAAGTGGTGGAATAGGTCACAGAATTGGGGGGTTGCAATGTCTCTGGACAGTCTGTTCAGACAGTCTGTTCTTAGGCAAAATTCAGCATTCAAATATGAGTGATGTTTGCTCCAGGATGTGCTTTTTATTGCTGAAGAAGGGACGCAGCAGATAGTGAACAAAGAGTGAACACAAAAATCAATGTATTTGATAGTCTTTAGAATAAGCTTCTAGCTATATTCTTGTGTTTTGCTGACCTCCAGATGATGACACAGCCTACATTAATTTTTGAAAAGTGCAGAGTGTTGACAATGAGTATTTGTTGATAGAGGAAAGAGGCAAGAAGGTTTCTGTGTTCTGAGAATGCAGTCCTCATACAGCACATAGCTGATTTACGTAGTTAACTTCACTGAAATGAGTAAGGCAGTTCTTTTGTCAGGAAGGCTGTTTTTTGTCTAAAGGTGTGAATCCACTTTTTCCGCTAGATTTGACTATTCTGACAAGCGTATTATGAAGGCTGGACACTGTTCATGATACCTCAAACACGATACCTACAATGTGTGCACTGTACTTATTCTCAAAATTGTGACACCAAAATGACTGATTTCCTCCTTTTAAACACATTTTTTGTTTAGTTTCACCTTGCCATGTTTCTGTTTCACTTAATTTTCTTGCTGTAATGCTCCTGAGCATCTGCCCTACCTCCTTCAGCTCTTCTGCTGGTGAGTCACTCAGCTCCTTCAGCTGTGGTCTGTCTTAGCCAGCAGCTCTGCAGAGGTGGGAATTAATCTGTCATTGTTCATCACATTCATGTGGAAGACTTTGTCCTTCCCACCTGACCTGCCTCAAAAGACCTTGTCTTCCCAGCTTTTTCTTTTTTTTTTTCCCCTCAGTTTGGATACTAGCAGATCGGATTTCTTGTCAAGTCATTTCAAGTCATCTTGTCTCATTAATCCTCTGTTTAAAAGTATTGCATTTCACTTGGGGTTCAGCCCCAATACCTCCTGCTCTCTGTCTGGGTAGAGTAACAGGGAATGGCAAATATCTTTCTGATAGTCTGTCACTTGCTGATGAATGCAGACCTCTTCTTCCTCCCAGTATCTCACAGATAATTATCACTACTTACGTACTTATTGTACTCTACTGCATTTGAAAAACTGAGATCTTAAAAATGAGTTTGAAAAAGCATATAAAGCTTTTCTAACACTTCCCAAGCTATTACTTCAGTTAAACAAAGCAGGCGGCTAGCAATTGCAAATATCTGAGTTGCCTATTCTTTAGAGAATTCTGCATTCTTTAAAATGCTTTCAGTCAAATAAACGGAAGTAAGCAGCTTCTGTGCATGCATTCCCTGCAAAGTAGAAATAGTCTTTTCCTGCTTTATTGTATCTGGGGCAGGTGTCCTGAATGGTGGCAGTGTCCTCAGAGAGCAGTTGTGACTGCTATTGAGGCTGAATCTTCAGTTTACTGTGCCCTATCTCTGTCTCTCTCTCTCTCAGGTAGTTTGCCAGCTGTAAGAGGCCAATGCAAAAAGCAGGACAGCTGCTGTGGGGTGAAGAGGGAAGAGCTGTGTTCCATGGCAGCTCCAGCATGACTGTAAGCTTCAGGCTTTATGTCAGAGTTTTACAGCGCCCTGGGGGCCGTTCTTAGAGACCGTGTCAAGGGCTAGGCTGGTCACTGCTTCTGCCCTTCCATTCCTCACAGTATTCATTTGAACACTCAGTATTTAAAACTGAGCATAGTTGTATTTTATTTTGCAAATAGCAGCTGATCCAGCAGGATCAGCAATTAAAGCAACAGCAGCTGTCTGGTACAGGCCCAGGAGGTATAAACATGCCTGCATACAGAGCCCTTCACGTGGCTTTTGCCCTCTTTCTCGGCCCCCCTACTATTTTTCAGATCACTGAATGTCATTTGTGCCTGTGTAAGGAACAGGTGTCTCTTGTGAACTCCTTAAATAAACTGAATTTTAGAAAAAGATACTGATGTCAGTTTACACAGGTGCAGACATCATTCAGGAGAATGCTATTTGCACACAAACACACTACTGTTTACTGTCTGCGCTGCAATCAGAGCAGTGCCAGAAGGGCACTGAAGCAAGATGGAGCACGGTTTGCTTTGCTGCTTCTGCTGCTGTCGAGTGATATGAACTTTCATAAAGTTCCTTCTTGGTGGGCAGGGACTCTGTCCTTTTTTTTTTTTTTTTTTTTTTTTTTTTTCTTTCCTCCATGAAGCATTGAAAAGCATTCTTAAACAGCAGGTCAGAGAAAAGCAGAAGCCATTTTGTGATGTGTGAAATGGCATAGAAGATGTGTGTGTGACTCTTCCTGGCTTTGCCTGGCTTCTTAGAGCAGGAGCTTTGTTTTTGTTTGGGATTTCCCCCTCCCTCTTCCTGTTAAAGCTTACACAGGGCAGCCTAAGATGGGACCAATTCAGGTAATTTGCAGCATCTGTCAATGTGTGACAGTGCCCATGTGTTACCACGGCACAGCCTTTTCAGTGCTGAAAAATCCAAATAATTGCAGATGGCCTGTGAGCAGAAGAGCACTGAGGTGGCTCCTTGAGTGGTCAGACACTTCTCCAGCCCCAGGGCAGCAAGGAGTGCAGTCTGTGCATTCAAACAGGGTGAGCAAGTGGGAACAAAGCTGGCTGTGTATCAAATCACAGCCTGTGCTGTCACGGCACAGGAGAGCATTACTAACACACCTCAGAGACTTTAATTTCCATCAGGCTCCCCAGTGTTGCTTATGGTCTGCATTGCTGCTCAAAGGCCCAGGTGCGGTGGGATCCTGACCCACCCTTGTGTCTGTGTAGTGCCAGAGCTGGCTGTCTGTGGTATGTATAAAGGCAAAAAGAGCTGAACAGCTCCAAGATATCTTGTTCTTCACATGCTCAAATAAGTCAAGCAGTAGGATTCTCAGCATGAACCTTTTCCTTTGTGTGTGTATATTTCTTAGTCATGGACAGCCACAGAAATGACACTTCTCTGGCAAGAAAGCCCACAGGCTCTTAATATCAGCCAATGTCCATTAATTAGGCTTTCTGACACAGGCATGCTTGCCACACCCTTTTACATGCATTGGCCTGTGTAATTTTTTCACTAAGAGCTTTTAGGTATATTTCTTCCACTGAAAACACTGCATTAACAAAAAAAGAAAAAAAGAAAAACACTTTTACAAAAGCAAACTAAGAACAGATGTAGCTGAGCAATACTTTTTAATCCAGCAGTAATAAATGTTTGGAATGGACTGCTGTGAAGGTTATTAAGACTAAAACACTGGGGTCATTCAAAAAGGAGTTGAGAGCATCCAGGGGGATGGAATTGAAGTAGAAAAGAAGTGGATAACTGAACATTATCCACTGCATTCTTGATGATGCATAACATCCTACGCACTTGTTTTATGCTGTAAGACTTGAAAATCTATCTGCACCAGTTAAACATATACGGAGGGTTATGCCTTGTTAAAAGCTATGGAAAGTCAATTATAATAACAAATGCCAACAAGTTAGTCTCTGGACTGTGTCACTTGGGGAAAGCTGCTTCAGAAGAGCTATTTGACATTATTCCTTCTCTGATCTCATGGAAGACATAGATGTTATACCTCAAAACTTTCAAAAACATTTCAGTTTCATCATTGTTGTGGGTACTGTGGAGAGGTTTAATACCAAGTGAGAAACAACACATTTTAATGAAAAAGTAATTTTCTAAATATAATTTAAGTACGTTTTGAACAGCTCATTGTAAAGATAGGGAATGGGCTTGATGGTGAATGAACTGTGAGAAAAGCTCAGTGCCCTGCACTTGCATCTGTTACAGAATACTATCACATTTGTCTAATCAAACTGCTGGGATAGCTGCTCGGTATGAATGCTGCAGGCAGCTGACATTGCACCTACAGCCTTCTGGACTTTGCCTGTAGGCAAAGCCTTTAGCTTCACTGTCATTTTTTATAATATAAAAGTAAAAACAAGCCATTTTAGTTGCTTTTGTTTATCCACAGATAACTACAGAAATAAATCTAACTGAAATTTGGTCTTCATCTCTTGTGGGTACATGGCATGTTGCGAGGTGTCTTCTCTTCGGTCTCACTGGAGAAAATGGCATTCACTTTCTAACCTGTGCATCTTTATGGCCCTGTTGAATAGTTGACGTGGACCCAAATTCCCAGCGCAGAGCCCAAACAGCTTTCCGTTCCAAACATAATTTATCAGAGCTGTGAGACGGGCAGCTTGCAGAAGGGCTGGAATACAATAGGAAGTCTGTAAGCTTCCAACGCCTCAGTGAAGTTGTTCTTGAATTTGTTATAAAACAAAAGGTTGCTTTCCCTTTTATTGTCTCGTCTTTTTGACTACTGCCGACCTGAACTTTAATGCCAACTGGCTGCTGTTTTTACTAAATTATAAAATATTTATGAGTGGCTAAAAAGACACAGCCTTTTTTGTTTTCTTGTGAGATTGTGACAGCAAAGAAAAGCAATCAAGTTTTCACCCTAAACTGTGAGGTTTTATGATGTGAGTGAGGCGTTTTGTAGCTAATGCTTGCTCTTGTGGAAATAATAATGAAAAAGCAATGAAGAAAAAGATCAACAAATCACAAGAGGCTTCATCAAGCAGTGGATGTCTATTGAGGCAGCTTATATGTTAGAATGTCTTGCCAATTTGCTGCCTTTGTTCCCGCTATGGGACAGCCCAATGCCCATATGCTAGCCCTTTGTTAGCCTGGGTACCTTCCACATGTGCCTTACCGTGGTGCAAACAAAGGCTACGTGACATGACCTCTTTTCCTGCACACATTTTAGCCCGGAGCCATCGGTCCAGCCTGTCTTAGCTGATGACAGTTTACCAGGTGCTGTTCTGATCTTAATCTCCTGGCTGAACCGTGGCCCTAACATGGAAAGCTATAAATCTCACCAGGTCATGGAGAAATCTGCCAGTGTCATTTCTAATTGACCTCAGGGAAAAATGACCAGTTTACTTCAGAATTTCCTAGGTTTACAGATTCCCAGGCTGGCATTTGCAGAGCAGTACTCGTGACTTTTCAGTAATAAATTAAACTGGAAAGCCTTACAGCTACGATAATTTATGATCTTTCTGCTGCTCTTATGACACATGTTAATTGGTGGGAAAAATTGTTTATAGAAAGTTTTCAATGCAGTACTGGGAAGAAAAATAGTGTTGGAAAGCCAGTGTTTTCTACTGACTAAATTCTTTAGCGTAAACTTATTTAGCATTTTCTCTGCAGTAATAAGAATGGAGGGCAGCGTCAGAGGAAGAAGCCAACAGCTACATAACAGCACACTCTGCAGTGTATGCCGTGAAAATTATTTCTGAATTTTATGCTGAGGGTTTGAGCCTTGGGGGCTGCATCTCTGGTTGCGCAAGTCTGCATGGCTAGAACATTTTGTCCTAGTGGGGTAGAATTAGGTGAAGGATAGGCTTAATTTGTTTCTCTCTAGGTGTAATAACATGACAGGACACAGCAATTTTGCACTTCATGGAAATTTCAGGTATTGACTAACATTTCAAAATCATTTACTCCGTTTCTTACTTTTTGCCCATTTTCCTGCTGTGCTCTGGGTTCACCTGCTGCTAATCCACGATTGCATTATTCTCCAATCTTTCCCAAATCGTTGGAATCTTTTCCAGAAATCTCCTTGGGAAAGCTGGGCAGCATAAACCTTTCAAAAGTGAAGCAGCAATTTTCTAACCATTTTTGAAGAATGAAACATTGAGTGTACACATAGTACACTTACCTATTAAGTAAGAATGAAGCAATTTAGAAGGCTGCCTTCTAACTCCTCCTTTTTCAGTTTCAGTTTTATGATATCTTTAAAAAGTAATTTAGCATAATGCAAAAACATTGCACTAATCTCCTGATAGACAAATGAAATTTACTATTAGGCTTGTTTTGGGAAGAATGATTTGTTAATACAGCTCGTGGATTCTGACTGGTTTTAATTTGTTATTGATTCCTTATGGATTGCTCAAGTCACAAGTTATTTGTCAAGAGTTGTGCCACTATTTAACTTGGCATTTCCTACCCAAGCTTAGCTCATGCTTGAAGCTGTGGATGTAAGACACTTCCATTAATCAGCATTCATTCTTGTCTCATACGTTTCATTTATATCCCAACTTTACTGGAAAAAGCAAGGCAAAAAAACAAACTCATTGAGACAGGAAAAAATAAATTTCACCTTTCAGCTGTCTTTCAGTTCTGTATGATCACCTGTCTTTTACTAAGTTAATTCCATAACAAACTTTCTAGATAAAGGCACAGTGACATGGAACCACTCTGTGTTCCAGAATCTGTGGTTCCTTCTTGAATTCTGTTCTGAGACTTCTTCATAGCCAATTCATGCAATCAAACTTTTTTTCAAAGATTATTTTCTATCTTAATTGCTGCAAGTAGCTGCTTAATGCTAATGTGCTTACAGTATGCCTTTATCTGTACAACACCGATGTTCATCCTCTGGTGTTTCTTAGCCTGTGTGAAGACCTTGGTTCTATCAGACTGTTTTCCTACCATATTGCCTGAGATGTGGATGTTGAATATCAAGTAGTGATAGAGTAGGGTAGCAGTAGAGAATGATTAGGAAGGTTGTAGCTGGTCACATGATGCGACTGCCCCTTAATTTAAACTTAAGAAGGAGATTTAGCAAATTAGCATAAAGAGGAGAAAATGCAGGCCAGTCACATGCAGAAACACTATTGGAAGTTAAGAAATAGTACGTTTTCTTAACTGGCAAAATCAGCAGTTAACTACAAATATATAGCAAGGAAAACGTTCTAGGAGTAAAGTGTCTTACAGTTGCTTTCCAGGAAAAAAAGGCCATTCCTAACTTCTTAGTGTTTTTCATGATGCTCATAAATGCATGCCTACAAATTTCAACAATTCTATCTCTCACTCTGGCTGATAATCTATGCTTCTGCCAACATACTCTGAATTTAGACCATTTTAAGCGTATTAAGGCAGTCAAATCATTAAATCATAGAATCACCAAGGTTGGAAAAGAATTCTAAGATCATCCAGTCCAACCATAAGCAATAAAATGAATATTTGTTTGGATTACCAAAAACAGTCGATTCATTAAAGTGCTCTGTGTAGAAACTGGTCACCCAAGGTATCCTTGTACCCCATTCCACACAATCTGGGGGCTGCCTCCTGGAGCCACATCTGACCCTACGGCATAAATGTCTTGCTATGGCCAAGTCCCAGTTAGCAAGGAAGAGGTGTTTCCTTGTGAAATATGTGGATGAGTGTTTGATTAAACCACCAGTGCTTAAAGAAGGACTCAACTTTTCGTGATACTTCGGTGAAAAGATCATTTTCCTCCATGTAGAAAGAGAGAGTTTCTGGCCATCCCTCAATGTGTATCTTTACCCAAACTCACTTTAGTTGTGTGGGTTGAATTCAGACTGAAGTCCTTGAAGCCTGGCAAAGCCCTATAAATGTGCTTAGCTGTACAGATGCAAACAGGTATCTGACCTCTCCTCTCGAAAGATTTAATGGCTGTGAAGGAAATTCCCTCTAAGAAGTAGAAGTAATGACATTTTGATCCCTTGGGAAATGCTGTTGTAACCCCGTCTAGATCCTCACTGTGTGAATTTTATTTTTAGCTCTGACATTCTTGAAGATTAATAAGCATAATGGTGCTGAAATGACTCTGCCAGCATAATGTTACCTGAACAGAGTGTGACGTAGTTGAGTAATGAATCCCAAATGATAGCTCAGGGAGAAGCACGTGCTGCAAATTTCATGATATTTTAGAAAAAAAAGCCTGTTTCAGTTTTGTTCCACTAGCAGCCTTTTGACTTACTGCTGTTTCAAAATTCTTGCTACCTAGCGAGCTGAAGATAAGCATGCAGTGAAAACTGCATGGTGTGTTTCTGACTAGAGGGACAGAGAAGGGAAGCGCAACGGTAAATTGCAAGTGCACTTCTCATTTCATCAACAGGCATATCTCTTCAGTGTAAGCCTGGCACGTATTGACAAGGAAAAGGGCGTTTATTGAAGCTGTAAGCTGAAGCTGATCCAAAAGCAGAAGCACAGCATTTATCTCAAGTTCAGAAGATTTTATTCTGATTTTTGATGGGTATTAGTTAGTAAGTATATAGATCTGCAGTAATTTCACATAAGGCCCTGGAATTACTCTGAAGTTGAAATACTGGAATACTTTAAAAAACGGCTCTGCAGAAACTGGTGAACATTCATTCATGGTTTGTTTTTTTCTATGCAAGAACACTTGCAAGATAAAAAGTTAAAAGTATCTTACCCACATACAATGTGTAGCATGGTGAAATTATATTTTTTTCTACCTACTATGTTAATATAAAAATTGTCTTAAGTTTTCATTTAATCTGAGTGATTTGTGAGGGTTGGTTTTTTTGGCTTTTTTTTGTTACCTAGGTACACCTTAAAAAAAAAAGAAAGTTGTGTAAAATTGAACCTGCCAATTATTTCTGAGAAAGTTAACATAAGAGGCTTGTTTGTAAATGTTATGAATGGTACTCAATGAAAACTTTGTTTGATTTCACTTATGTTTAGTATAATTTGTTCTGCTCTAAGGCATCCTGAGAATAGGAGATTGTACGCAAATGAATACTGAGTGAAGCAAAGATCATTAAGAGAGGAACTGGGGGGGAACCACACATGCTGGACACAATTATGTGTGTGTGTTATATTATGCTATCTTGGACACATCAGCGCTGACTGCTTTGTTCTGAAGAATGACCTTTGATCAAGAGAGACTGCATGTGTCTTTGGTCATTCCCACATCCTAGGCTACTGTAGATGAAGGGAATTTCTGTGGTGTCTTAACTATAATCTCACTGGGAGCTGCCTCATTGTGTGCAAACACTCTGGTAGATGTCTGCCTTGTTGGGAGTTTACAATTGGAGGAAAGGATGGTGGCATTACCTCAAGCATACTAGGCATTGTGCCAGTGTAACTGAGCAGATGGTGACCTGTGGGTCATGGGACTATATTTCTGAGATAGATGGGAAAGGAAATTCTACAGTTTGCAGACCAGATGGAGAGTTCTCACAGAGCTGGCTAGGAGGGTATCTACACGTATGTGTATGTAAGAGAATGTCAAATCGGAGGAAAATAGCAAGTGGATATTAGTAAACGTAGGAAGAAAAGCTTAGCAATGGCTGTTATGCAAGAGAACGTCAAGTAAAAAAGGTGTTTTACATGGCTGTTAAGTACAGCGTTCACAAGTTTCCTGCTACTTTATTCTTGTTTCCATTAAATAGCACTTTACTCCTATATAAAACGTCTGTAATTTAAAAAAAGAAGACCTATTGTTTTTATTAAAAAAAAAAAAAGTGCTTTATAGGATTCTTTTCATCTAGATCTTTTTCTTTCAAAGTGGGGCTTGTTTCCTGATAAATGACATCTTATTTTTTTAATAAAAATGTGCAGTTTCTCTCCCTAAAATGAGGTCCTCTGTCTGCCAGGATTGACTTCTTTCTGCCATTATTATTTTTTTAAGACTTCTGGGGCCATGATGCTCTGATTGTTGTTATATTTCATCTTCAATCTAAGCAAATAAAGTAATTGCAGACAGAGTTAACCAGACCATGAGCAAGTATAGAAACACATCCAATAAAGGAAGAGTAAAAATTGGGAACTCCTGTGGGAAATGCTAAGGATATCTTCAAGAGAATTTTCTTAAAGGCTAGTGTTCACCCCATATTAGATATGTTAACATCTTTTAATCGAGGAACTTTTATCAACAATTTTTCATCACTTTTCATTTTTCTTTTGAATTTTAAGTGTATTTAACCCTTTCCCTCAAAGATAACTCTGTATCTGAAAGCAATTAATGCAGGCACCCTTTAAACTCAATGCAGTGGTTAAAATCTTTATGGGCAGTTGTAGAGTGGGGGTCATCTCCATTCAACTTACTGTGGAAACTTGAGAAAAGGAGAAGGGGAATTTGGTGTTACTCTTTCCAGGTGAGTGCTTTAAATATCTGTCAGGTGTAAAGGAATTGATACTACCTTTTCAAAGCCAAGGTCTGTTCAAGATTTCACCCAGTAGTTGTTTCCTGAAACCTGGACACCTTTGGAGAGGTCTGCCTGAGAATCTGTCTAGCAGGTAGATGCCTGCTTCTGGGACTGCATCAGAACATAATTTGCACATTCCATGTGGAGGGCTTGTATGACAGAAATCTGGCATTTGTATAGTTTAGCTCCCCTGAGATAAGAACAGTCTCTGTGTGAGGCTGAGGTACTTGAAGAGATGTTAGGTTCCTGTCTCTTTTTGCTTGTGTCTCTAATTGCAGAGTCCCAAGCAGCAAAGCACATGCCTAACTTTTAAGCGTAAGTGGTCTCGCTAACTTAAATGGGACTCCTCATGTACTTATAAGTTAAAAGTATGTTAAACTGCTCGATTGAACTGGGGCCCAGATTTTTATTTTTATGGAAAACTCACATGTGCAAACAGTAATAGCATAATTAATCTCTTTTCATGAAGTGTTGCTTTTAATAATTTTATGCAGAGCTTATTATGCATACTACTTTTCATCTTCAAGGCCTTTTACAAACATTAGCTCAGAGATTTGAATTGGGTGTATGGCTGTGGGAATTGTGCAGTCTTATATCTGACTTTGCAATTCTGTACCTCCACGTTCTTGGCAGGAGGCTCCTGCCATGCAGCTGGGTTGGCTGAACCAAGAACTTTGGCTCTGTCTCCACTTAGCACCTTTGGCAAATTATCTCCCAGGTGGAATTGAAGGTTGTAAGTGGTTTCAAAGCTTCCTCCAGCTCCAGATTTTCAAACTAATGACTTCATGCACCACTGAGTGAAGCAGAGGTGGTGATATAGGCTGCATTTGGCATGTTTGGCTCTTATCCCTTTCTCCTCTTCACTACAAGCTACTCAGAAACAGGAAAAGACCAGAAATGCACATGGGTCAAAATTTCATTTAAGATATGGGTGTAATTATTGCTGGCTTCAGAAATGCTTGATGTACATGCTCAGATCACAGCTCTGCCTGTATATTAACACAACCTTTATGCTAGTGTGTAGTATCTCAGCATCTGAAGATGGTGGACTGCTTCTGAACATGCTTTTGAGACATAAGAGTGACTTAGGGGTACGGTGAATTGCAACAGCTGATTCAGCTCCTAATCTGACCATGCATAGTGTTTTATCATATGAGAAGCCTGGATGGCAAAGACCTTTGGTTTTTTCTTCAAGAACTAGGAGAAGTCCAGTTGTTCTGCACTCGGGTTGACTTGCCTGCTTGGTATGAGTTTCCTCATTCTTCCATTTATATCACTGTTTCCAAGCCTTGTTATTGATGTGACCTTGGTTAGATTTTCTCTCTGCGTATGTTGGTAGTAGCAGTTTTGCTGGAAGAGACTAGGGCTTTGTTTTTTTTCAGGAAGAGGAATTTTATTTTACTCGGTGTTTCCAGCAAAAGAGCTCCTCCTATTGTCTCAATTCCCTTCTCAAAAGCAGTCACTCAAGCTACTTACTTCGGTCCTTTTCAGAGTAAAATTCACATTAGCTCATGTTGCAGAAGGAATTACTGAAAATGTCTTTTCCCATTTTCGTGTCCATGAATGGGCCGGAGATAAGCTGCATTTTAAAGAATGTGAGCCTTTTCTCTGTGGGTTACTCTATAAAAATACTTGGGTAGATTGCTGGCTGGGACACTGGCTTACTTACTCAGTAGTATATTTATTGGAGGCTCCTGGGGAAGATACAGGACTCAGCTGAAATAAGGGAAAAGCAGTTTCTGCCAGCAGCCTGAAGTGTTGACACTGTATAGCACTGATTTTTCTCTTTACCTTTGCTGGAGATGCTTAATTAGTGCAATGATTAAAAAAAAAAAAAAGCAAAAAAAACTTCAAATGCGCTAAATGACTCAAAATATTATGAGAGAAGGGAACAATTAGGATGCTGTGGTTGTTGAAACGGGATGATCCTGTAAAAAGATGAACTCTAGGTTATAAGAGATCTCGTGCACTGCTGTGCTGTGCTTAAGCAACATACGTGGGAACTCCGGAAAGATCCTCTTCACATAATTAATAAGCCACTAGAAATCCCTTAAAGGATCAAACCTTTTAAATAAAAGTATTCCCTCATTAGGAGTATCAGAAAATAGAATGTCTGAACAGAGATGAAAACAGACCTTGTGACTTAACATTGAAATGCAAATCTAATTAGCGTGGTGTTTTAAAGTATTAACAAGGAGCCATAAAAAAATGGATTTGGAAGAAACTTTTCATAAAGAAAATACTGGATAGTGACAAAATCCCAATTTATTAAAACTCTGTGATGTGGAAACAATGAAAAGGGCATTAATTACTTTACCGGTACTTATTTTGCATCGTTGCCCAAAGTAATTGGTTTATTGACCTCTTCGTAATCCTGAATAGTTATAAAAAATTGATTTCAATGCTGAAAGTTAATTTCTGTAAAGGAATTTAGGTCTTTTTATTCTGTCATATATGTCTTTGAATCTAAATAATACACTGCTTCAAACATGTCTGACTCTACTTGGAGGGTAGGATTCCTTTATGTTCTGTGTGCTGTACCTGTGTATGCAGGCATTATTTTCAATCGATGCTAATTTGCTTATTCTTTATTTTTTTCTTTTAAGAAATATCTATAAGAGTATATGTTTTTGGTATGCTCTTCTTTTCTCTGTTTAATTCAAATTATTTTGACCAACATACTCTTAATAATTAATCCCTGGAAACATCTTTCCCTTTTACAGCTTTTCTAAAAACACCCATCACTATTTTCAGACTTCTGTAATGTAATATGTGCAGCACTTTGAAAATGTGTTGGCTATAGTTATTTTTTTTATAATTTATTTTTTCTTTTCTCTTTGGTAGTATGACTCTTCCCCACCTACGCTGTGTATAGTTGTACATAATAAAATGTTTTTTCACTCTGTACTGATAATAAGTATTTTGAATATATGGACAAAATTAAACGTCACCAAGAAATGTATGTATGGAAGTGACCAGATTAACTTCAGATTAAAATTTGAGATATGCAAAATCAGTGCTTTCTCCTCTGAGGAGAGGAGCAGGCATAAGATTTTTAGAACTTTTCTGTGTTGTTTGAGGAAGTCCTTAACAGAATAATTCATCTTATTTCCATTATAAATTGAACCACTGAAATCTTAAAAGGAAAGTGGTGTTCATGTACCACTCAGCTGTTTGTTGCCGAGACAGGTGGAGTTTTCTGAGTGACTAAGTTGGGTAGTTGTTGTGGTATCCTATTGTTTTTGTATTAATTAACAAATTGTGACTGAAGAAGACTTTTATACTAAAGCAAAAGAATTTAGTGTATACTTCTAACTGATAAAGCAATGGATAAACACATGGACTTTTACTATTTCTTTTGGGTATTAGTCTTGATATGCACCAAAAGCCAGATGATGAATAACAAACGTAATTCTGGCTTCTGTTCTGTTTGGAATATGTTAAGAACAGAAAAGTAAATGATTAACAAGCTAGAAGTGGGTGAAACCTCTAGGGAAATCAATTTAATTACAGTAGGCAAGTGGTCAACGAATGTCAATGCGTCCAGGTAGGAAGACAGATGATACAGTGCAGTCTGCAGTGTTGCTATTAGCAAGTAAGAAAATTTTGGTTTACTGAAATTCTCAGCTACAAAACAAACAAACAAACACACAAACAAAAAAAACCCTACAACCCAGAACATATCAAAGCAGTAATTTTATGGTTTTCAGAACATAATTTTTCTCTGGAATACCTTGCACTTAGAATTAGCCCTTTTATTCAGACTGTTTTAAATTTGTTTCAGCAAAGATTATAATCAGGTTTCTATCGAGTGAGTCTGTTCATGTGCTCTGAAGTCTTTCTGAATTGTTTTCCTTTGATTGAAGAAACTTGCAATTACCTTTCTCTCTTTGTTTACCCACTGTTCCATTTTTGTGTCTGGGCACTGGCTCCCACTCCATGCCCGTGCTCAGATGGGACTGCATCATTTCATAGAAAATCCTGAACTGGATCCCACAAGGATCATCACAACACCAGTTTCCTCCTGTCTCTTCTTTCAGGTCACTCAATAGCCATTCTTCTTTTGTACCTGAGCTGGTACTCCTGGCTTCGTAGATCTGCCAACTTTTTCTGCCTCACAGTAGCCATATAAAGCAGTGCTACATCTTTATGATGAGAAATAAGAATTAGGGGTGGGTTGTTAGAGTAGTATGGTTAGATTGTGGTTGGACTTGATGATCTTCAAGGTCTTTTCCAACCTGAGCAATTCTGTGATTCTATGAATGTTCCTCACTCCTGTCAAGGTTCGCATGTTTGGCTGGTTGTAAGGTACGCCTCAATACATAATCCTAAGCATAACAAAAGTCCAGTTGAAAGATAGAGTTGTCAAGGCTGCAGGCTTTGCTAGATTTGGAGATCCTTGTCACATACTGTTTTATCTAATTTATCAGAAGATACTTGGTGCTTCAGATCTCTTGAGGTGTGTCTGCTGAGCAGGATCCTGTTTGTGTGACTTAGATAAATTAAAGAAATAGTTTGATATAAGTCTTTAGTACATAAAGTGCATAATCTTCTGATGGGAGAGAATAAAGCATGCTTATGTACTTGTAAAAGTTACACAACAATAAATATTTTTTTTACATTGTTAGGTGAGGTGAGTAAGAGATGCTCCCTGTTTATATTTGCCTGGAGAGGGGTCACTTAGTTGCTTAAATATTTTATATGTTAGATTGAAACTGAGATCAATCTTTCTTCTCTCTTTTGTGCGTGTGTGAGGTGGGGGGAAGGTTAAAGCTGTTTCATCCAGAAATAGCTTTATTTGGATACATAATTCTCACTCTTCGTGATAGCAGCTGTTTATTTGCAAATGCCTTGTCTGGCTCCCATCAGGAGAGGTGTTTAGAAAAGAAACAATGAATTTTGTTTTCTACTCAACCAAGCACTTAGGTAATCTGTTTAGGTAGGATCTTCATGTATGCTTTCTTGAAGGGTAGAGAGGACTTTAGACATGAATGCTTAATGTAAGTAAATGGTTTTCATATTTCAGTCCAGCTAAGCACTAAATTTTCCTATTGAGTATTCCTCCAGAAACATTCACACTTTGCATTTCATTATTTTCAGGAGGCAAGCTATTCTTGATCAGTATTAAAAACAAAAAGGGCTTTCAGATTTTTGTGTTGTGTTAAAGTAGTAGTGTTAGGTGCAGGATATCCACTCTCCATGTAAAGGATGCAATGAGGCAAGGGTGTTTTAATCATAGTTGACTCTTTGAATTCGCATCTCAGCATCAGAGCATGGCTGATGTTGCTTTGATCTGATCTCCTCCTCTTCCAGATCTCTGGTGAAAGCGCTGCATAAATGGGTTGCTCCGAAAGTAATGCCTCCCGTTTATTTCCGTGTTAACTGCAGCAGATACAAAAAGCACAGTATCGCTGCTTGATAGAGCAAATTCTCAGCTACAAAAAAAACCCAAAACTATTATTCAACATAATCACCACCATTAGCTATGCATTTTCATTGGTGATGAACAAGAGCCTGCATGCTGCACTCATAAAAATCAGCACCAGCAGAAGTGACCCACTGCTGCTGACCCTACTACTGAAATGTTCCACCCACCACCTGACTGTGTTCACATCCACTGACTGGTTGACACAAAAATTCAGCAGGTGTCAGTGAATGTCAGTGGGGGTCATTTTTACCTCATGGAGGAATTCAATTCCACACCTTTGCTCCATTCACACTTTCACATCAGATGCCATTTTATCAGATTGCCTCTCTGCTGTCATCTGTCACATGAAACAAAATGGAATGTTGGGAGGAAGGCTCAACCTCTACTGCCATACCACTAACATCTGCCTCTGGTGTAGTAAGCCAACATAACATCATAGGAAACATTACTTTTGGAGCAGCCCTCATTTATTTCTTTATTTATTTGTGCACATTTACCTTTGCTGGTTGTTGGAGGTAGGATTTTCTTTGCAGAACTTTTTAGAGCACAACAACACTTTCATTCACAAATGAGGAACCTGATGTTTACCTTTTTTTTTTTTTTTTTTTTTTTTTGGCAGAATTCTCCAATTGCTCACCAGGAAATCTAAAGTAAAAGCAG
Source organism: Lagopus leucura (assembly GCF_019238085.1). Classification (NCBI taxonomy): domain Eukaryota; kingdom Metazoa; phylum Chordata; class Aves; order Galliformes; family Phasianidae; genus Lagopus; species Lagopus leucura. Next base: position 3,446,218 of record NW_024962291.1, read on the forward strand.
ACATGTACAGATATTGAAGTTTTCCTACCTATGTGCAGTGTGATTGGGTGCCTGGGGAAATTGGTCATATGGATTTCTGTAGTTGGCTTTAATTTAGAGCAGGTTGCAAGGAAGTAGAAGTCACTCCCATGCAATGCCAACAAGTGATATATGTGATGTTAATCTGGATTGTATGGTGACAGGTGCAAGCGCACACACACGCCCCAACTATTTTGTAGAGAAGCTACAAATATGCACCTAGAAACTGCACCTTTAGAATATGTTCCTGAAAAACAATAAGAAGACAATGAAAGAATGAATTAAGTAAACAACAGAACTCCTGTTCTCATTTTATGCAGAAGAAATCAGGCTTGTTTTCCTATAGCTCTGTTTCAGGAGCTTCACTACTGAAGAACAGAAGAATACCCATTTGACTTCAAAGGAGATGCACCTTACTAGAAATAAATAAGTAGATCCAATTTCTAGCCCTGAGGATGTTAAAATTCTCAACTTGAACTTTGAACATCTCATTATTTAAACTAGCCCCAGAACTTTGAAGTGTTTGCAATCTAGACACGTTCTACTGTTAATTTTTGGATATAGAGTGACCCGATGCACAAGTTTGGGTTTATCAGCACCAATTCAAAGGGTAATCTGGTCACCTCTAGGTGTAGTAGCAGTCAGACAGCTAAGCATATTTGAACAAATAAAGTTAAGAAGCAAGGATTTCCCAAGCCTGTTGGCCTATTCTCCCTGCCCGACATGGTTAATGGTCCCCTGCTGGGGCTCCAAGGTCCCTTCATGGTATTTCAGATCAAGTGTTACATCACATCACCACCTTGTGCTGAACTGTTTATTTCCTAGCCTCTTTTCAAGATATTTGAAGACTGAGCAAAGAGAAGTACTTTCTCTTTTTTAATAACTTTAGAGATAGTTGAGCTTGTTATGAAGACTTTTAGAGGATTCTGGAAATAGTAAGGCTTTAAAAATGAGAAGATCTCCAAAGCTGTTCTAGATTTTGTCCAACAAAGAAATTGACTCCTTCCATAATGTTTATTTTTATTTTTTGTCTCCTCTTCATTTTGGTCAAGCAATCCCATATAAGTCATCTCACTGCAGCCGTTATTTATAGCTAATAATCTCCTTTAGCTGCCAAACCGAAACTAGATCTCCTTCACTCTTGAGCTGAAAGCTCTTTTCTTTCTACAATGTGCTGGAAATGAGCCAATTTACCAGTTCCATTAACTTAATGAGGTCTGACAGCCTGCAGCAAATTTTCTCATAATCTCTCCTGGATTTAAATTTGGTGCTGCACAAACAACAGAGTACAACCAAGTAGTTGCTTTTTAACTCTATGTATTCTAAGCAAAATTCCTCAGTCATCCTAACTACAAAGATGACTGAAGTCTTTCTTTTTCTGCAGACGGTTGGTTTTTTTTTCATAATGAGATGATTATTACATTTACTGATTAACTTACCTTTTAATCTTAGCAATCATCTGAATACCAGATTCGTGTTGACCTGTTAAACATCAGCATTAAAGCTTCAAGTGATTTAAGTGCAAGTGATTCCAAGCGTAGTGCTGCTGGCAGTGGGAGAGGGATGGTATTTATTTTTATAATACACCTGAATGGTTATATGAGCTGTGAGGTTATGTCATGATTTTCACAGACTAATAAATAATCACTCGTATAAGGTCAACAGTAGTTTTAACGCAAGGTTAATCCTTAGCTTCTGTTTCCTAATACTTCCAATGATTACTGTTCTCTAAAGGCTGTAGTACGTTACCAAATTCACAAGAAACAAAATTGCTTGCCAAATTAAGCAGGACAAAAGTAAAATCTTGCATTCTCTTGCTTGAATTCCACTTTTCTAGCAGTGGCAGCAATATGCTGAAGGCACCAGACAGCAAAGGAGAACAATGTATATCTTTTAGTATGTCAGATTGCCATAATTCTGATAAACCACCTTAAATTTAACAGCATGGCACTGTAGTAGAAAATTGCTAGCAGCATACTGCGCTTTGAAAATGAGCTTAGAGCAAAGGTTTTACCAGAATATAGAGTTGCCTCTGCTATTTATCTTCACTGTGTTAAGGCTTCCATTGTGAGGTTTTTACTTATGGCAGCACTTCCTGAGGAGCTGTACATTTTGTCTTTGGGCACTGCAAGACCCCACTTCTTTGGGTAGAAGGTTCATCTAAGGAATCTTATGTTTGAGAGTAGGTGACAAAGCACCTCAGATAGAAATACGCCATTTCAAACTGCCTCTTCATCTGGAGACTCTTACTGTATGGATTTTGTGTATTTTGCATTTTCTCTGTATTTGTAAGTATTAGCTTCACTATGTAACTCTTCTTGGCTAAATACTTGTACATCAGTAATTAATAAGAAGAAAATAGGTGATGATTTCAAATCCATTCAAGTGGGTTGAGTTTGAGGGGTTTTGTGTTGTGGAGGTTGGTTTCTGACCTAAACACAATGGTCAGTCCAGTCTTTCACTTACTACAAGTTCTGCAAACATGAATGTTCGTTAGTTTAACGTGTAATGCTCTCAATTTTCCCTAAAACAATCTTTCAATTATCCTTGCAAAAACTTACCAGGTTCTGTGGATTGTATATGCTATTGCCCACTGCAGTCAGTGGAAGTATTCATATATTCATAGCAAAATGTAATTATAGCTGCAAGATTAGGATCTTTTTAGATAAATTAGAATGGCTTTTCATTGCTGACTCCTGGAGATACTCATTCAAATGCATCAAGCTTTCGTGTGTGCATCTCTATGGGAAATTTGAATAACCTATTTATGTAACAAAACAGACCAAAGGAGCAGAAGTTAAACATTCAAAATAACACTCATGAGCTATGTTTTAATGGAGAGAGCAGTGAAAGTCTCAGTATGCAGCAACCTCCAGCTTTAATCCTGCTTTTTTTCAGCCAGTGCTAAATGCATAGCAAAGAAATATTTTGGGACTTGCTTTTTAATCAACTTGGGTTAGATCTCATGCCTTTTTATGGCAAATGTTACCATGCCTTTTTTTGTTGTTGTTTTTTTTTTAATTGTTTTAAGACCCAGTTCCTGAAGACAAGTGATTTGTAATTTCACATGAAGAAGTAATTGAAAGAAAAGACTGAAATTGCCCAACACTTTAAATGGTGGAAATTGTGTTGGGTTTTTTTTGTTTGTTTGTTTTTTAAGGAAGAAAGATGTCCCACCATTTTGAGCACCCCATGTGTCTGATTCTCACATGCTATAGCAGTATGAGAATTCACAGTTCTTAACCGATGTTCCAATAATAATAATAATAATAATAATAATAATAATAATGAAGACATTCAGATAATTTTTTGGTACTCAGTTTTTGGTTTTGCCACAGACTTCCTGTATAGCCTTGGACAAATTATTTAATATACAGTGTTTTGACAGTGTTCTGGAAAAAATGTTCATGTGAAGCAAGGAAGTCTTCAATTTTGTTTTCCCAAATGAGAGAACTCAAAAAACCTATCAAATAAGTCAGACACAGCAATGTCTAATGAACACCTAATTTTTGAGGGATTTGTAATAGGATTAAATTACCTTCAGCAGCAAACCTGAATATTTCTAAGAAACTGCACTTTAACTTATTAGAGCCAACCTTTGCAGATGTTCAGGCAACCTTCCAGATTTCGAAAGGTAACAGAAGAAATTCCAACTTGCTGATATCAGCAGCAAAACTTTTATTGACTTCAGTAGGCCAAGATTTTACCCTACCATAGATCTGTGCTAACCCTTCTGAAAGAACAGCCCTTTTTCAAGGGAAGAAGATCAGCATTTTAGAGCATATACTTATGTATCACCTCTGCCTTTTATGCTCTCTTCAAGAGCTGGTGTGAATTCATAGTTGAAAACCTCCCTTCCGAATGTGTGAGGAAAAAGAACATAAATGCTGTTCTTAGCATTCTTTTTCTCTGAAAGTTGATAATTCATTCAGTGCATCCATGTTGGATGTCTTTCCTGAGCTTCCAAGAATTGTTTAATCTTCTCTAAGCACCTAGTTTTAATTAAAAAAAAAAAACATACATAAATAGTTGCCATTGTAAATTGTTTAAAGTCATGAGAAAACGCTGTTATTGAAATCAGAAAAAAATAACATTTTCAAGTCAAAAGTTCTCATGTTGAGTCTTCATTGTTAGTTACCTATTTAAGTAAGGCTATGCTAGAAAAACAAAATAACGGTACATTTTTATATAATCCATGTGTTTTAATTTATGACTTTCCTATTTTTTGAGCATGTTGATGTGAATAACGATATAAAGGGTGCAGAGTTTTTGTTTTAGTGGGTTCCTACAATTAGTTTTAGATATCTCACTAAAATTCCCTGAATTACCCCTGGAAAAGCCAGTTGCTTTCCACTGACTGAACAGAATGCCTGGACTTCTGCCTTCTGGGCCTTTTGGTTAAAGTCTGCTTGTATGTTTTTAAGACATTCATATATTGCTCTTGTGTATAAAATCACTGTGAAAAACAACAAAGTTGAAAGAGCCAGACCTTATTTGAGCATACAACTTCCCCTCCATTTTGTATTGCATTTCTTTTTCTCTTCAAGATGTCTGCTTTAATATTTACCTTAGCTGAAAAACATGAACTAAACCTATTGTCCAGTAGTAGCATGCTAGCAATAATCAAGAAAAGAGATATACATATATTATATATATGTACACAGAAACAAGGAAGAAAATAAAGCTAATTTACAGTTAGAACTGAGAAGATGGTGCTACTGATGAGTGATTTTGCACTACATGAAGTATCTCACACTCATCCAAATCTCCTCAGTTTTCGAAGTAGGTTATAAATGTCTTGTGGCAGAAGAGTTTGTGTTTATTTTTTAACTCTTTTTTTTTTTTTTTTTTAATTATTTCCCCTCCCTGCTTCTAATTCAGGATGAAAAATCTGTGGTTATGTTCTTTATTGTGGCATTTCATCATTGGTGGATTAGGCCTTGGTTTGACAACAGAAAAAAAATGGCGTGAAGAAAAGATATTTAAACTTTTCTATATAAGAAGTCCATTTGTTTCTGATTTGGTCTGAGATTAAGTGAAATTGTTCTGTTTGAATTAAAGACCAGCATTTTAAAGGTATAAGGAAACTCTGAGGCAGATGCGTCATTAGTAGGATTTGCCTCAGTATTTTGAGTTTAGTAGTCTGAATGCATCTTTAGGAATTTATACGGTTTAAAAGATGCAATGAACTGCTAGGAGCTGAAATTCTCTATTCAATTCCCTCCTGCAAGTGAGACACTTGAAACTCATCGTGAGTTGTGTATGTATACCTTATCTTGACAGGCTGCGGCTCTTCAGCCTGGAGAAGATTCTAGCGGGACTTTATAGCAGCCCTCCAGTACTTGAGGGGGCCTACAGGAAGGCTGGGGAAGGGCTTTTTATACCAGCATGTAGTGACAGGATGAGGGAAAATGGCTTTAAATCGGAAGAGGGTAGATGTAGACTAGATATTAGGAAGAAATTCTTTGCTGTGAGGGTGATGAGGCAGTGGAACAGGTTGCCCAGAGAGGCTGTGGATGCCCACTACTTGGAAGCATTCAGGGCCAGGCTGGATGGGGCTTAGGTCAATCTGGTCTAGTGGGAGACATCCCTGCCTGCAGGAGGAGAGTTGGAACTAGATGGTCTTAAAGGTCCCTTCCAACCCAAACCATTCCATGATTCTATGATCTTGCACCTCAAAAGAGTAAATGATTATGATCATTTTAATGCCAAACTGGATCTCTTTCTGTGCATTCTTAGCTAATATTTTCCTTGTGTTTTTCGGTCTGATGTAAGATGCTAAGTGTAATGTGGCAATTTCCTGATTCTGAGAGCAGGTATAGCACAATTGGTGGCAATGGAAAGCTCCCTCAATTCCACTCATAGTCTATTCCTTTGAGTGTTGTCCACCCTGGATGGCAGTAGATAGCTTAGTTTTCATTTCCAGTCAGCTTTCTGCCCTTCTGCTGATACTGACAAGAAAAATGCATTGCTATTTTAGTTCTTTGAATATTGAATTCGTCAACTGTATCAATACCATTAGAAAAAGTATTTCTAGAATAAATAGAGACCACTGGAACTGTCTAAGATCAAAAGATTCAGCCACACTAAGCATAACTGAGCTGATGCTCAGCCTTTCTTGAGGGAAGTTTCTTTGCAGAAATGCATGTTGTGAAATTGTGAAGTTATGAAGTGGATGGGTAGTTTTCACAAAGTACTTAACTGTAAATCATTTTGTAAATATATCATGTATTTACACAAGGAGATAGGAGTATTAAGCAACTTTTTCTTTTTTTACTGCAACAGAAATTAAATTATGCTGACTTGTTAACCATTTCTGAGGTGAGTGGAAAAGAAGATGAAGAAGAGAAAATAATTAAAATATATATTTTCTATATCTAACTTACTAGAGAATAATTTCTCAGCCAAAAAGTACATTGTTGAGCTGAGCTTGTGCTTTGAAGCCACAGAGAGAAATAGAGCTCACATACCAGAGTAGTTATTCCCAGCCAGTTTCTGTCTCCGGCATATCAGCTCGTAAAACTTCCTCTCTTTTTACAATAGTAGTAACACAGCATATTCTGTAAGTATTACTTTGAGTAGGAAAACTCCTATGTTTCAGGTCACATTTTCCACACAAAAAAATATGAATCCACTTATTAAGTATATATATAGAATTCTGCTCAATATATAATCTATATTTTCTGTCATGAAAGTTTTCATCTGTGTGCATGTTTTTTAAGTTTATTTCTTCATATGCAAAGCAAGTGTGTGGGTTCAGGCACACATTTTTCCCTTGACTTTAACAAGGCTACTCGTGTATCGTGTCACATACATCAGCCTTGGTGAGATAGGGGCTGCAAAGTGGCTTTATACATTTAGGCAGCAACTTTTGCACGGATGTTCATTAAACAATGGTTTAGTAGGCTATGGAATAGGTTAGACTGTGATAATTATTTAGGTACCTTACGAGATTTTTCAAAACTGTATATCCCAACCTATTTAGATTGGCTGATAAACATCTATAGAAATCCCTTTGAGGACATCTGTATGTGCCTGAATACAAACATAATCTTGAGTTCACAAGAGACAAGGATGACATCTGGATCTGAGGATCTGCAGTATTGAAGGGGAGCAAGGAAGGTTGAAATCAGGCCCTGGCTTTAAAATTTGTAGCAACAATAAGTAGAATGGTTGAGGTTATAATCCTAATTTTTCCACAAAGTATAGGTTTGCTAAATGTTCAGTATCCTGTTTGAAATGATTTTAAAAAAATAAAATAAAATTGCAGTGAGTTTTATGGCCATTGAAATTTGCCAACATGTGATTTGACATATCATATTGGTTGTAAGAGAGAATTTTACTAATGGCAGTAGTTCTCATTTAGTCTGTCTTTCTTCTCCAAGTCGTTCTTTACAAGTACAATTACGTAGCAGAGTTTTGTCAAGTTACTCTAGAAGGACTCTTCCTAATGATTGTGGCCCAAAACTTCAATCATTGCTGAGCGCTGAGGGTGCTCTCACAACATGCCCAGTAGCTAAGGTTGAATTCATTTTCATGCTGCATTTTTCTAGTGTGCTTAGGTAACTTCCTAGTTGAAAATTACTCAAGTACTCATGTTTTCCACTTTTGAGACATTTTTCATTTGAAGTGCAGTCTTTTCACTTAAGTACAGCAACACCTTCCACCCTGGCTTTTCATCGGGAGGCATGGACTCGAGTGTCGCTTTGCTGAGCTAGAGCCAGTAAAGGGACAAAGTCTGGATTTCCATGGGCAAATATTGTGTGTGCAGATGAGTGATGTTGTAGTAGGCTTAAAATGATCCTTTCTGTTCTCCTTTCAACTGTCCAGGGTTGGTTGGTTTATGATTTCCACTAAGACATTACTCTGGTGTAGAGATTTAACACCACACACCATCATATTTTATTTCAATCCTGGCTCATTTCTGTATTTAATCATACCATTGTGTTGCATTTGTGAGCGAATTTCTGGAAGGACTGTAACTCTGACCCTGGCAAGGTATAGACTAATGCCTCTTGGCAGTGTCAATATTCCAGCTCAGAAAAAGGCTGTATCTTCAGATTCCAGCTGGAAGAGGCTATGCACTATTTTATTTATTTATTTATTTATTTTCCAACCAGTGAGGCTAAAATGATAGGTAAATGGTTGGGAATCTTAAAAGACAGTAGTAAACCATCTTTGGAGTATTGTCATGCTCTTACATATTTCTGAAGAGGAACTATTGCTAATGTGTTAGTTCTCCTATTGCCTGATGAAGTAGTTTATAACCTTACATTGAGACGACAGGCTGCTCGGTACTGCTTTCCCAGTGAAATATAGCCTGACATTCAAAACCAAGGGTCTGTGTTTGCCAGATCTTGCTCTGTAAGAGAGATCCTAATCTCAACAAGATAAACTGCTTAAATAAAAGTTGATGAAAGAACAGTCCGAATAGTGGATTATGCTCTCAGTGTTTTACAGTGCTTTGCTTTAGGACAATTCCTTGCTTGTATTTTTGGGGAAGTCAGTCAAAGAGCTGCAGTTCTAGGTGTTCTCAGAATTTTATTAATCATGATTTTTACCCAGTTAATTTCTGTTCAGTTCTTGCATATTTGTTTTGGGCTTGGAAAAAAATATGGGGAAAGGGTTAAGAGCATACTTGCTCTTCATCTGTTTTAAATCCATAAATGTGAGCCTCTGTGCTGTTTCAAGGTTTCAGATTACTCTCTGTGATTTATAGGAAAAGGCTGTTCTCTGCAAGTTGAAATCCCATGTGTTTCTCCACCATTGTAAAACAACAAATCTTTGAGTATGCTTCCAGTTGCAAAAATTGCAGTTTTGAGCCACATTTATAACTTATTTTTTTCCAATGTGATGTCGCTGACATAGAAAGTGAGGTCCTCTTGTCCTGTATCCATGCAAGATTTTACAGCTCTTCTCAGAGTGGCTTGCACAGACTATAGCAACACCCTCGTGTTTATAATTTTCTATCATTTTGCTTTGGGAGGATACGCCCACTGAAAAGTGCAGTTGTAGGCAGGCACTGATATCATTCCATGTAAGTTATTTCCAGAGCCCCTGCAGAGATGGCAGGCCAAAAGCTGTGATGACCGAGCAGTAAATGCATCCACTTCTGATGGACCATGGCGTAAATCAGTGCAGAATTTGGCCTCATATATTTTTAAGTTAATATAGTGCTTACAAACGGCTTTGCAGAGGTGACATTTATCTTCTCTTTTTCATTATTATATGGCAGGAAAATTTAGCAGTTATCTCTCATAGAGAACAACATGGACAATGTTAGGGATTTCTGAAATATTCTTATCACTGATTTTGATAGTGTAAGTATTACTATTATAGCTGGTTGTCTTTCAGATGTTTTTCCCATTGTAATTCCTGTCTCTACAATAGGAGAGTTGCTTTATTTAGTCTGTCAGAACGGTGTAATTGCTTTCACTTGTTTAGAACAGCAGAGATGCTCTGTAGGTTTAGCTAGTTGGTCTTACTAGAATACCATGAAGCTGCAAAAGCGTGTAACTGAATCTAACCTCTTGCCTGTCGTTGGATTTATGACGAAAGAAAACACATAAACATTTTGTCTCTAATTACTATTTAAAAGTATTTAAAAATGTGCATATTTCTGAGATGAAGAAAGAAAGTGAAGAAGGTTCTGCCTGAAGTCGTCATGCTAGGTTAAGTGAGTAGAAAGGCAATGTTGCTTTGACCTTCCACAGATTCCTCTTGAGTTACTTCAGGAGTTGGTCTAATAAAAGCCGATCCTTTTGTCTCAGAACCGAAGGCTAAATAGGATGTTAGTAGTAGCATTACCTGATGATGGTAAAACATAAATCATAGAATCATAGAATCACTAAGGTTGGAAAAGACCTTAAAGATCATCGACAGTATGTTAAAGTGCTACATAAAGTGGGAAAAAATAATTGAGATGTCATGAGTCTTGATCATAAGTTTGGTGGCGTTACATCTTACATTCTGCCTTGTACCTGACGTGTCTCCTGAGCAATGCAATTCAAGCTAAGGAGAAAAGCCAGACTCAGGCTTGAGTTTGCAGTGGTCTGGCAGCTCCCCAGGATGAATACAACAAAGAGCTACCTTGTAGTGTTAACAACTTGTTGGCATAATGAAGCTCTGTAACAGAAATCAGTTTAATATCCAAAAGTTATTGTAAATTTAATAGGCCAACAGTAGGGAGATAGGCAACCATAAGCAATATGGTTATTTCTTCCCAGCATTGCTGATTTTAGCCATTTAAGTCCTTCTATAATTTAGGGCCATGAATGACAAGTTCTGCAAAAAATATTTTTTATCTGGAAAATGATGCTATTAACTAGATGCTGCAAAATAATAATGTTTGTGACTTTCCTCGTGCTCTCCAACTCTACTGTGTTCTACATTCAGCTTCTTTAGAAAAGGAGTTTAATTTGTCAGAATATGTCTGGAACACCATACGTCATTATTTATTCATCTGTGATATCATTTGTGTCTAGTTACTTTCACATTTTTTTGCCTTGAAACCAAGTTAAACCAAGTTAAAAAAAAATCCTCAGGTTCTGACTCAGCAAGATGCAGCTATTGAAGAGCTAACTAAATGTTCACTGCGAGTAGATAGTGGGGAATTCACCAAATTAAGGACATAACACACAAATCTGGCAAAATGAAAACGGGATTTTATATTTGTCCACTATGTGAAACAGATTATTTCAGTCCCTTTCAAATATCATTTTATTTTCCTTTTTTTTTTTTTTTTTTTTTTCCCATGTCCTTTGTGCAGTTCTTCATAGCCTGACAGAAGTCATAAGGAAAAATAGAATATTGAAAATGAACAATCGAGTCTGCTTAGGATGTACAAAAAATATCATACTTTTACCTGATTTGAACACAAACATCTGTACTAAGGGTTATTTTCTTAGCTAATATAGTTGGCAGAACACATATGAACTCTCTGATGCTATGTCTGATAATCCTTGCATAGCATTATTCCTGAAAAAAAAAATTCCTGAAGATCTTCTTTATTCTAGCCAAAGCTAGTTGTCTTGGCTCTAGAAATACTGTGTATTGGACCATTTCACACAAAAGAAGTTGAAAAAATTACAGCCAAAATGCTATGCTGTTCAGCTATTGAGTCCTCTCCTGTAGCTGGGAATGAGTTTTTTGTTTGTTGAACATGCTAAAGAGTAGAGGAATGACTGAAGATTGGCTATGGTGTCAGCACTCTTGGTGTGCTATCTTTCTTATTCCATGTCCACTCTTCCAGTATAACATGAACGCTTTGCAGAACACCATTCTTGAAAATTCAGTTGTGAAATGTTCCTCTTGGACTTACAGCAATAGAGTCTTTGTGCAGCAGTATAGATATTAGGGTGTTTATACTCTGGATGAGTTATGAAGCCAAACTCCTTGTGAGACTGATGGTCCCTAGGAGAAAAACAACATCCCAAAACATCTGTGTTATGTGCCATTGCTTGCTGATCACATGGCATTTGTAACTCCTGTTAATTCTGGGTCAGGAAAGCAAAGATTCTTTCCCTTTTCAGGCATACATTTAAGAACACATTTTAGATTGCCTCGATACGAGCATATTGTAAAGGCCCAGACTGATTAGCTGTATTTTGCAGACACGCTCTGTCTCAGGTTACCATTTGTACCTTATACAGGTCAAGTCATTTCAGCTTGTTCTCCCCTTTCCATACAACGCCCATTCTCCTATTTCCCCATTGCCTCTGGGCAGCCGCCTCCCAGGCCTTCCATTGCTGAAGTCAGCATGTGCCTTTCACTGACATATTTTAAATTGAAACACAGCAACAAAGACCAATCACAAATACAGTCAGAGAATACAGTATAAGGGAGGAACTTAGAAATGTTAATTCAGATTCAGTTAATTCCCCTGGGGCTATGTTCATGTTCAATAACCAAAATATCTACTGCCTGAAATGTGTACCAAGAGAGAGGATTTGATGTTGCACAGTATTCTTGAAGAACAATTTATACATTTACAGTCACTGAGAATCTCCTTTGTGAAGTCAGTCTTGACATTCCCCTCAGTAGGAACCAGCAATTATATTAGGAGACACGTACATTTAAGTCAAGCAGCTCACATTTTTAAAATTTGACACTTGAAACAGCCTGTTCTCTAAATTATTAATGCGAAATTCCTTGTAGAAATCATTTGCTACTAAGTTTGAATTATTCAGTGCTTAGATGAACAAATGGAATCGTATCTGTTCATGAGCAACTGGCGAGCATGATAAGAGGCACTGGATCTGTCGTAACTGCGTTACCTGCTCAGAATGCCTTTTCCTATAAGACCAAAGAAGTTTGAAACATGTGTTGTACCTGCTACTTGTGATTCTCCTTGTTTTCTGCATGATATCATTTCTTTCTTTATCCTTTTTGCATTTAAACCTATGAATACCCTGGAGAGTAAGCACTAAGGAGATACCTGAATTAATTTCATGTATGTTGTTACTAGTTTCTAATTTTACTGTCAAAGATAGATGGGAACCCTAGAAGGCAAAATCTAGTTAAAAAAATGTTTGTCCGTTAAAAATACACACATTCATACATTTGAAAATGTTATGGAAACATTTATATAAACTCTAAGCTTGGCTGAAGCTCATTTAATAATGCTTTGCAATTGTAATTGGTTTGCTCTTCTGGTATCCTTGCTCTTTTCTAACAGTTTTGGGCAGCTTTTGCTAGTTTGGCCTTAAGATATGTTACTTGTGAATCATTCTATGGGTAGGGTTATTTTTTGGGAGCCCCTGAGAAACGTAGAATGATGGCTGCAGAAGCACATCACAAGTAAACAGCAGTTACCATGCTCTAGTACCAAATCCAAGAAGAAGTTGAGTAGCTCACATTATTTGAAATTATCAGTGATTCTGATTTTGTTCCTGGGCATGGTGAGCAAGCATTTCCTATTGCAAGACACACATCAGTGCAACCTGATCCATTCCAACTCGTCACATATAAAATGTTGCCCAATAACAGAGGCTCCCATCAAGTGTAATGTGTAGGGAATGACAGAACGTGTGAAAAGACAAGAATAACCTTGTGTCACAGCAAATTCTATACCAAAAGCCCCCAGAGAGCTAATGATGAAAGATTTTGTTAGACTTAAATGCACTAATGAAATGGCCTAACGTAGTTGCTCTGAATCTTTTCCACCAGGTTTTGTTACAAGGAACAATTTTCAGTGCCTGAATGGAAAAAGATTTCAGTTCACATGCAAAAAATATTATTAAAATCTGATGTGTTAAAGATAAAGTTCAAGTCTAAATAATGATTAGTGCCAAAAACTTAAAGGCAACCAACTGCAGCCATAGCTCTTAATGCTTCAGCTCTGTCTTTAGTCGGAAATTTAAGAAGACTGCAGAGAATTTAAATATATTTGAAAACTGAGCTTGACTTCAAATCAGTGTTGGGTTTACTGAGAAGAGAGTATTTGTAAAGGATATTGTAGCTCTCTCCTCCTGAGTTTTCCTTCTTGTTAAACTCATTCTGAGCAGTGTTGACCTTTTAACTCTGATGGTATCGATGCCCTTGTACACGGGGATGTCTGTGCCAGGTATTATGGTCCTGAAAATGAGATGTTTTACAAGCGAACAAAATACAAGTGTTTTAATTGGGAAATTAGCACCACTTTTCCTCTGAATTGTTGATTCAGTATTTCTGTTAGCACTAAATCAATAGTTAGAATACCTTTTTAAGATGAGGAGGGGGCCAAACTTGTAATGGGATTACTAAGGATTTGATATCAAATTCAGCATCGTTGTAAGAACAATAAATACACCCAATTACTAAATATTTTTCCTATTTTATTCTTTAATGAAAGAACTGTGCGTTTTAGAGATTAATCTTATAAAGCTTCTTCTTATTTTAAAAAAAGTTTAATTTTTCTTGAAATGTGAAACAGCCAAACTGTGTAACTGCTTACTTCCTGGCTGGTGTTGTAGGAAGAAAATATTCATTCTTGGAATCTCAGCGTTGGCCCCATAAGCATTCTTCTAGGGAACCCCTGCAGGTCCCTTTGCAGGATTGAGACAGCAACCTGCAATGAGGATGGATGCTGGCTGAAGTCTAGGGTCATCACTGTGGCTGTCTGTGAATGCAGGACTGTAGAATGAGTCATACCTTTGGGATTGTGTTGAGGTTTTGGATACGTTGTAAAAAATAAATAACATTGCAATACTAATGGCTCTTTTACAATAGTTTGGGGCATTTGTAAATATATAACTTTCCAACCAAATAAGCATGTTTGTAAAAGTACCTTAAGTTCTTCAGCATGCTTGTTTTCCAAATTATTTGAAATTCCAGTCCAGATTTCTGACGGACTAATGAAGTGATCAGGTTTCTTCCAAATGGTTTGTGGTAGGGTTAGTAACCTAACAACAAAAGAAGGCAGAAAAACTAATGATTTCTAGTCATTTTATTCTGTCAGGCTTTCTCTTACAGTGCAGATGCTCAAGTCGCCCATTGCCTTTTGTTGCATGTTTCCTGTTGTGTTTTTTCCTTTGTCCTCATTTCTTATGCTTCACAGAATGACCACATCAGCAGCAGGTTACTTTTTCAGTACACAGAAAAAAGCAAACCTAGTTTCTAAGTGTCAGAATAGGAATAATTTAGGGCTTGTATGAAGTTATCAACCCTGCTACTACCAGGATGACTTTCTGTTTTTGTTTAGTTGTAATATTTTTTGCAATACTTCTAGATAATTCCTATAGCTTCTGGCAATTTTCTTGCTTCATTGGCAGTTCTATTCATTAATTTTTAAAGTCCTTTAGAAGTGTTGGGTAGTATATGCTGTGTTGAAGATTATTTTGACGTCATATTTATGTTGAACAGAAGTTCATGGGCAGCCAGTGAAAGCTATTGGCAGTTAGTGGCTGTGCAGTAAGCTGTGTACAAGGAGCAGTTGGTCTTGGTTTGAGACAGGACAGTGGATGTTTCTGGCCTTATGGCTTATGGTTAAACGTTTGAACAGTAGTGTTCTTCCTGATGGCCCAGCTGTAGCATGAACAAGGAGGTGACATGCACCTGGCACTGCCATTGGAAATGTGTTCTGTGCAGCAGTAATTCTCCAGAGGATGTCCGCCGCTTTCTCCGTGGATCGTGAACCATGAAAGTGTGCTGCCCCTGTGCCTAGAAGCACTCTCAGATGATGTAATTTCCCTCCACGCTCCTTTAAAATTCAGTAACATAAAGCAGTCTTCATGAAGATCTTGCTTGGAGGATAATAATGCATTGTGTGGCTATTTCGCATACAATGACTCTGTATGTCCCTCCAGATTGCAGGCAGTCATTTTGTAAGTAGAATTTAGAGATGTCACGAGTGGCTGAACAAACAAATATTGCCAGTTAATGTTTAAGCTCTCAATTTACTGAAGCATTTGTTACCAGTTTGCAAAAGAGATCAAACAACTGTGAATCATAACCTTGGCTACTAATTAAATGCTTTATTCCCTTCCCTCATTGCAGAAGCATTTAATCTCAGGGAAGCAGGACAGCCTGTTGGGCAGAATTAGATTTTACGGCATAAGCAGAAGTTTACTGTGAGGTTTCCTATTGCAGTTGGAAATGTAAAGGAACAAAATATTAACTTCCATTCCTGGCACTGAAGTTCATGTTCGCACTGAAAAAGGATTGATTTAAAATTGCAGCATTGGAAAATCGTTTTGGTCTTGTAGCACTGTTATGTGACTGAATGGTGAATCTCATTTTTATTGTCCTGCTGCCTTGCGTACAGATGATCCTCTGCATTGAGACGGAGGATGAGGGATTTGGTGTACTTTACTGGTGACCGTGTGCCCCACAGAAAAGTATTTTCCTTACAAATAATGGACTGTGAAGGACACCCCAGAGGAAATGAAGCATAAAACAAAACACTACAAGCAGTTTTATTGCAAGTGAAGTGTATTTCTATTTGTCATAAGGTGTTGTGTGTACATTTATGTATGCAGACCTGCATGAAGGTTACGCTATCACAACTTTAATACCTAATACCAAATTCAGCAGCATTTATCTTTTTGGATCTAACTCTGTGAAGTAGGACTTAAAAAGATAAATTCCTTATTGCCTTCT
This sequence comes from Lagopus leucura, assembly GCF_019238085.1. NCBI lineage: Eukaryota > Metazoa > Chordata > Aves > Galliformes > Phasianidae > Lagopus > Lagopus leucura. The sequence continues at coordinate 3,462,313 of NW_024962291.1, forward strand.
GGTTCTGTGTATGTTGTCCCTGTCCTGAGCAGTGATTCAGCAAGGGCTCTCGCAATGGGAATACCACTTACTAGCATTGAGCTGACTCAGTTCACTGGGAGTGGATCCAAGAAGGCAGCTGGCCCACTTATAAGTGAATTCCCATTCTTATAACATGAGCCACAATCTTGCAGTCAAGTGTGCGTGAGAGGGGACATGGACAGAGTCTCTGTGAGACCCTTCAGTAAGTATTAGTAGGGAAGGGCCTCCCATACAAACCCAATTGCAGATTTGGGGAACAATGCATAATCATTGAGGTGCAGTTACTCTGTGTAAATGCACGTAGTGGACAGCAGGCCTGCGTTGAAAAGCTTATGTTATTAATTTGAAAAGCCATCCTATCGTACAGTGTATCAGGAGAAAGCAGGTTTTTTAATTTATTTTATTTTATTTTATTTATTTTATTTATTTAGACACCAGCTGAGAGGCAGTATGCACATGTAGGAAATGAATGTATTTCAGTCTTGGTTTTGGCTTTTGCATTTGGAGAAAGCTCATTCATTCCCACTCAAAAGTATGAGCGTTTATAAAGGCTCCTCTTGCCATATTTTCAGAGGACTGATGTCCATCATTGGCACATGCAAAATTTCTGTTTGCTGAGAGAAGTTTGTCCTAAGGAGTTACCTGAATGTTCACTGATAGTTCAGACTGTTAACTAAAACAAATTAGGTAATACCATGCTATAATATACTAAATAGCCAAGCTTTTACAAGACTTACATATTCAATACAGGGATATTCCTACCTATCAGCTTTGTTACTAACAATGTATGAAGGAAAAACACATGGAATACCTAAGTAAAACCAGTTCTGCTTTGTCTGCTCCTGTGCTTAAGCCATCACTGGAAGTCTACTTGGGAGGAAAACTCAAAATACTGGAGGTTCCAGCTTTTCTGAAAAGAAGTAAACATTGTCATATGCTTGCCAATAACGACATTCTAGCGCATCTGGAGAATAGTAATGGAGTGAGCAAGTAGAATAAGTCATCAACAGATATTTTATGTATTAGATTTGGCACTGTTAATGTTAAGAAAAAACTGTCCTTCTTACAAGCATTAAAAATTATGAAAGATGGCAAATGACTGTTCCTATAATAAACAGGTTTCTTTCATACATACATTTCCTTCTGAAAAATAATATTGTCAGGTAGTATGAAAAGTTGTACACATAGCCATTTATTTTTTTTTAGTTGTCATCTTTTTTATATGCATGAGAGGGAGATACATTTGTTTAAAGACCTGCAAGCTTAGTCTGTATTTATGTACACTTCCAGTTCACTTTGGGGATGTATGTGTATACTGAGGTTGCATTCAGCTACTGCGGGATCATTTGGATTGTTTAGCAGACAACTACTTGAAAATCTTCAGTATTTCTAAAATCATTTTTGAAAGCCAAATGATTTTCATGAAGGGATGTATTGTACAAGACTTAGTGACAGGAAAAGAAAAACGTGAATTCTAGTTGTGTGCAAAAGCTGCGCGTGGCTGAATTGGGAAAGATGAGTAGAGGATTGTTTTGACATAGAGGTTAAGTGAACACTTCTTGCTGTGACATGTATGCAAACCTAACGTGGGGCAGATAAAATCCTGACTTTTATGGCATTCTTTGAGGTGGGGAAGGTCGAAATAGTACTGTGTTGTACACACTGGATGAATTGCTACTCATTACATCACACATCCACATGTTGGTGAAGCCCTTACTAAAGGCTGCTATTTCACCATTTGGAAGGAGATGCTCCTTCACCTCACTCACCTGCCTTGTTTTTCCCTCAGGCTGAGAGAACATCACCGTGCTGCAATTAAAGTGATCCGAAGAATGCAGTATTTTGTGGCCAAGAAAAAGTTTCAGGTGAGTAGTGAATAGAAAGCTGCTTTTCCTAATAAGCCCTCTTACTCTCCTGCTTCATTGTTTCTTTTAGAAACTTTGAGAGACTGACACAATTCATTTCAGTAATGGAGAGCTACACCCACTATTCTCTCCCTACTTGAATAGAGTAGTTGTTTAGCAGCAGGCTAGTCAACTGTGGACACACTGAAAATAGGCTAAACTCCTGAAATGCAGTCTGAATTAAAATGTTATTTTCTGCTAATGGACTTGACCTCTAACCCTCCGTTATCGCTGCCTCTTTCTCACAGTGCAAACATTCTCATATGTCTCCATTAATTCTGAGCTGTATGTTACTGTCATGCTGAGTCAGTAGGATTAGAGATTAAAATACTACCTCAGCCTTATTTCTGTCTTTTAGTCAATTATATTGAAGTCCTGATAAGAAACTGGAATGGAAATTTGCTAGTGGATTGGAAGGTTTTAGCATCCTTTTCAGTTGTCCCTAATGCATGCTTGCACACCTCCTTCACAGCTTGTGACAGTCTGTTCTCTTCTGTAACCCCCACCAACAAACATTTCCAGCGTGTCTCTTCCCTCTCTTCCCTTGCAGGGATATTGCAATATAATGAGTGTTTGGCAGTTACTAATTTACTTGGTTGCCTGGTCCGAATGAAAATTTGTGGCTGCAAACTTTCTATGTATGTGGTTTTAAAATCAATTTGGTTAATCTCATGAAAACACGTGTCAATAGCCTTCAGCTTGATTTGAACCAGGTGAATATATCATGTATATAAGAAATACATAATTTGACTTAAAATGAATTAATAAGGGACAATCTCCATAGAACAGGCACCACAGCTGAAAATGCAAAGAAAGAGGAGAGCTTAACTGCCCACATGCATACTTGAGCATAAACTTGGCACTACTGTATGGAAGAGACTGAAAAGCTTTCCCTTAATCTACACCAAAAAAAAGGGTTGTGATGAGAAGGGATCTTTTGTCCTTCAAATATGTGAAGAGAATAACATTTAGGAATTTAAAAAATGATGGTAATTAACTATTCATGGATGCATTGTTTCTATAAACCGCTGCTTGTTGGTGCTTCAAAGCCTGGATTCTGACTTCAGCTCCAAAATTTAGAACCATCACCTGAATTTTTTTAGTAATTTTCTTTTGTGAATCTTTTTTTCCCCAAAATTGATGAGTGAATTTATAGCTAAGGTTGCCATATATTTCCCCAGATTTCATTCAGTTGTGGATAAAGTATTCAGATTGTTTAGGCTGAAACCTCCCATGGTAGGGATTTTCTTGATGGGAACTTTCAGAAAGTTTCTGCTAGCAGATTTCGCCTAACATTTTTCTTAGATTAAAGTTAAGAAAGCCATGGAATCTGACTACTGGAAAATAATTTCTGTAGTTATTTTGTTGTAGTTCCTTAGTGCTGGCTGGTCAGCACTTGTAACTTGGAAAGGGATGTGGCCCATTCCAGTGAAGCGTCCATTGCTATTCAATGAAAAACAGCATGAATGTGGCCAATTTCATTACACTTCAGTTTATTCTTATTCTGCAAACTGATTGCGATTCTTTGGTCTGTGGTAATTACGGAATCACTGCTCCCATAAATTCAGAACATAAAATATTTGCCATGGCATTAGCAAAGCTATTTAGAAACAAGAAATCTACACATTACGTATCTACCTCCCAGGTGGTGATTGTCAAAAACAGATTTAGAAAATGCCTGAACACTGTGTGCAACATTATCCACCTGGCAAATAAATGAAACTCCCCTGCGGCAGATGACTTGATAGAAGCTGAAAAAGCATTTCACTGAATAGAATGGGACTATTCAGTTCCTACTCAAAACTTGTTTGTATTCAGTGTCCCATTTACGAAGCTGGTTTCTCAGTTGTGCTCTTACTTTCTCACCTGCAAAAGACCTCTTCCTGGCTGTCTACAAAACCCTTCAACAAGGTTGTCTCTTATCCTTCTTTAGTAGTCCTTATGCTTCCTGAATTATTAATATGAGCTGTTAGTAATGAACCAGCAATCTAAGTTAAGATAAAGTGAAATATCTGACGTCACTACTGTGTTGAAATGATATACTTCTGTTCCTGTTGGAAGTAGAGTTTTCCAATAGGGAGATACCTGATACTTTTCCATAATTTCTGAATACAAGGTCATGACCAAGTTTAAAAATGTGGAGAGCACCAAAAGTACAGTTTTCAAAAGCACTTAAGTAACCTAATGCACAAAATCACCTTGAAATTCTAGCCACGAGGTGATTTTGGAAACCTCTCCTGTAATTAGGAGATAACCACTCTTATTATTCTTTCCTCAAATGTATGTTGTAAATCTGCTTTGTTCTATTATGTGCTCATAAAATAATCACAAGAAATTACTTGGCACATGTTTAAACATTTTCGTAAGTATACACTTTGTGTTAACCAGTCCTACACAATACCTGAAATTAGGGTAAAGCAGAATATGCATTTTGAAAACTTAATCTTTCAAAGGTCTACATAGAAGCTGTTTTCTGGCAGATAGTTGCCTTTGAAACTTTGTGAAAAGTAGCTTCCTAACAGTAAATTCAGATTTTTCCCTTATCTGTGGAAAAAGTTATGTATATTTTCCCTAGACTGCTAACGTTTAAAGTAAGCTGGAAGAATTAATTGCAAGGTCAGCACTTAAAAGGATAATTTTCTAGAGATGCCTTCAAAGTTTTTGGGAAGGGGAAGAATGAGAAGAAGGGAAGGAAGAGCAAAATTTTGCAAAATAGGTCTCAGCATGAACCCAGCATGCTTCTTAAACTGTACCAGCTGTTTGCAGGATACACCTGTATGTCTAATTTTGTGCAGATACGTTCTTTTAAAGACCTCAATCAATAACAAGTGGTGATGACAACACAAGGACAAATGTCAGTTAGAAAGCAGGGACTTCCTGTTTAAAAAAAAAATGGTAATTAAAAACAAATTGAAGCTAAACAAAGGCATTTCAAAGGACATGAAAAGTAATACTATGTGAAGCATCACACATACAAATCATTTCCTCTTTAAAAGAAGGGGACAAATTTATGATGTATTTAAAAGTCTAGGTCTGAATACAGTCCATATGATGATGCCCGTGTAGGAACCCAGCATAACATTTTGAAGAATTAATGCCCTTTTTAAGGATGTGTTTATGCTCTTGTAAATGAGCTATAATGCTTGCAAAGTCTGTGGGACTCATTTAAATTGTGTAGGAAAGGTCTACTAGTAGTAAACACAAGTCTTGTGCATCACTGAAGATGAACAGCTCAATGTTATGAAAGGATTCCATAGATTATAGGGAAAACAGTATTTAGAAATTAATGGTTTCCTGGGCTTTGTCCCCGCCTCCTACACAAAAGTAAATTTCACGTTAGGTCTAAATCAAGTATCTCCGTGATCAAGTATCACCACAGTTAGATATTTCCACTGGTTGAGTTCATGGGTAAATAACATTTATTTTCCAATTAGGAAAGTTCCTAAATGTTTTGTGACTTATGCACATGGATACAATTGTGTCATCCACCAGAAAAGACCCAGAGACCAGGGATTTGATCTGATTTCCCATTGTCAACTATAAACATTTATTTTTTTTTAGTTCCCTTCTGAAACATGCTTTTAATTTGTTTTGTGCTCTTCACCATGGCAAGTATTCTATACATAGAATAAACTAAAGATACAGCTTGGAGTTCCACCAGTTGACATGAGTAACCGTTGCCTGGTTTGTTATGATTTCACTGGAAAATCTTGCATTTAGACACATCACCATATGAAATTTGTTTGTCACAGTATGAATCATGAGTTGTATGTGTGTAATCTTTCCTAATCTCCGCACTGGGCTGTAGCAAACAATGTAGTTCAAAGTGTCCTTGTTTCAAAGGATCCCAGGCCCATTTTATTTGACTGTTACTTGGTTACATTTCCCAGAAATACCCTTGCAGGGATTCCCCTCTCCCTGGTCTGGCTCTTGGGAAAGTTCTCTCTGAATGCAGCTACAAGGGAACAGCAGTGGGCACTTGTGTGCATTTCTTATTTGGAGCTGGCATTGGTGATTTGTGCGAATTTTCATATATGATGAGAGAAAGTCTTTCTCACTTAGGAAATTCTTTACCATAAGTTGATTAGGAGAGGAATAAAGGAGAGGAAAGAAGCTAAGGAAACATGTGGGACTGGCTTGTACGTTTTCCTTCAATACTCATTCATTGTCTGCTGTAGTTTTTTTTTTCCTTTTACAGAACTAACAAATTCTGTTGTCAACAGCAGCAGCATGAGTATTTTTTCTTGAAAGGTCAGCTTTCACTATGAAGTAATTGCAGAATAATCAGTACTGACTATTAAATATTCCATCAGACTTGGAAACTGAACTTCATTCATAAATTATGTTTACTCCACATTTTCAGTTTTTGTTAAATGGTAAACAGAAACCAGACAGTAACCTATTTAGAATTACTATCAGACTCCTGCTGCAGAGTATGGAAGGCAGAATAAAGCTCTTTGTGCTTCTTCCTGCTAAAGTGCTTTACTGAACCTGAAGTTTTCGAGCTGATCTTGCAGATCTGTCCCTTGCTGGGTTATCACATGAAGATAGTAAAGATTCTGGGGGGAGGACAGGGGTTGTTTGTTTGTTTTGATAGTACTACACTTACAGGGCTAAGACTTTGGGCTTATGCCACTGTTGGGTCAGGCTTCTTTCTCTGTGGCTGTCGGTTATGATTGCAGCGTGTGTAAGCACTTGGCTTTCCTGGGAACTCCTGTGTGCTCTTTGGTCAAATCAGTATCTCACATGAGCCCAAGGTTTGCAGTTGGTTTCTGAGATTCTGGCAGACTGAAATGCAATTTGCTTAATGAAGTGATATTTTACTGAAAAAGTAAATATATGAAGAGAGAGTTTTAAAGATGAAGTGGTGAACTCTGGTTTTTTAAGAGCAGGTGGAATAAGAGCAAAATGTAACAGGAGACTAACAAAACCTATTATTTAGGTGCAGAACAATTGATCTTCAGAAGATGTGCAGTTTTTGAAACTCCTTAAGGCAGTATCTGAAGACAACAGTTGGATGTCAAAAGTAATTTAATTGTAAAATGGACTGACTGCCATTCTCATCTGGCCCTTATCCAGTATTTCATTTACCTGAACAAGGGAGTGTGATAAAAGCAAAGATATTAAACTTGATAAAGAGGAAATTGTCCCCTTCAAAACATACAAAAAAGTGTTTTCTTCAAGAAATGAAGTGCACTGCAATGCATTTTTATCATAGGAAGTTTTCCCCACATTTAACTGGAGCCTGTCCTGAAATTTTCAGTCCGGTTTTTTGGATGACTTCAGCTGATGGAGATGATGTTGAGAATTAACAGGTTTTCATTTAACCTTGAACATTTTCTAAACAGTGATCATGAAACAGTTGAGTTCAACATTTTTAGTGTAGGGAGGAAAAACGTCAGCAGAGTTGGCACCTTGGATTTTAAGAGAGCAAACTTTAAGCTACTCAAGGAGCTAGTTAGCAGTGTCCCCAGGCAATTGACTGTAGAGGGTTTAGGTTTAGGGGTCCACGGGGAGCAATGACTCTCCATTTGTAGCCACCAAAATTGTAAGAGACCAGTTGTATCCATTGAGTGTTTGTAAGTCCAAGGGGCCTGACAGGATTCATATCACAGCACTGAAGGAATTAGCAGACGTTAAAGCTGGACCCTCTCAACAGTTTACTGCAGGTCATGGGAGTCTCTGCTGACTGGAAGCTAGCCAATGTTATACCCCTGTACACAAGATAGGCATAAAAGAAGACTCAGGAAACAACAGACCTGTCAATCTTAGTTCAGTACCCAGAAAAGATACGTAAAAATGTCCTGGGTGCTACAGAAAGGCAATTAAAGAACAAAGCTGTCATTAGGCATATTCAACATGGGTTCATGAAGGGAAAGTCTTGCCTTAGTAATTTGATATCCTTCTATGACAGGGTCACCTGCTTAGATGAAGAGAAGGCAGTGGATCTAATCTTTCTTGATTTCAGTATGGCCTTTGATACCATCCCCAGAATCCTTCTGGACAAATGTTCTTACTGTGAGCAGGTTCCTGTTACCCTGGGTGATGAACTCTCTGAAGGGCAGAACTCAAAGAGCTGAAGCGAATGGAGCTACATGTGGCTGGTGGCAGGTCACTAGCAGTATTCCCCATGACTCAGTTCAAAGAATGGTTCTGTTCAACATTGCTGTCAGTGATTTGGATGCAGGAGTTGACTGCATCATCAGCAGATTTGCTGACAATAGTAAACCAAGATGTGCTTTTGACTGTTTGGACAATCAGAAGTGGCATGAAGTTCAACAAACTTAAATGCAAATGCTGCATTTGGGATGGAATGACAACAGACACATGCACAGATGGGAGACAAGTGGCTGAAGAGCAGCTCAGCAGAAAGGGGCCTGAAATGCTGGTGGCAGCAGTCTCAACACGAGCCAGAAATGGGGCCTGAAAGCCAAGAGAGAAAGCTGCTTTTTGGGGTGCGCTGAACACAGTGTAACCAGCCAGTTACAATATGTAATTCTCCTGCTATATTTAGCATTGGTGTGGCTTCACCTTGAATACTGCACCTTGTTGTACTCTGTTGTACTCCATTCTAGCCTGTTCTGTTCTTCTGTAATGTCAGGTGTTGCTTACTATTCAGTCTGACGTGGGAAGATTAGACCCTACTCCTGTCCTTCTGTTGTGTTAGAGCATCATTGCTTCAGTTTCTAACAGTAGGATTAAGATATTTTGAGTTTATTACTACACTTTGACAGGTTCATTCAGTTACATCCCAGTTAGTCTCAATATTTCTTGGAAAAAAATGATCTTTGCCTTTAATAACTCACAAAAGCGTTTTTATTACTAATAGGTTGGATTAAGATCTCCCCATACGTGAAATACAAATTTCAAACCCAGGGCTTTCTTTCTCATTGTTTCTTGCCCCGGTCTTTTCCCAGTATTTCCCAGTAGATTAGAAAGCTGAACCAGGCTTTCTGCAAAAGGAAATCAGTCATGCACCTTCAACCAATACTGTGGTTTAAGGTTCACATAGTATGAACTGAACTGAGAGCTCAGGCTGAGAATAAGTGCTTGCACCTGCAAAAGAGCTCTCTACTGGCTAATAGCTGATGAGTATAAAACTGATTTCCAGAAGATGCTCTAAGGTGACCACAAGGTTCTGAGCAAAGTAGCAGACATAGTTTCTTGGCCTCAAGTTTAATGGATAATCTCCCAAAAGTTAAGTAGACATGCAGTCACAAAAAAAAAAAAAAAGGTGGATTTAATCAGAATTGTCATAATTATTCCACAATAAATATATGATCATACAATGGTCAACTTATCTGAAATTTAATAAAATGTTAAATGCATTTAGAAGAATTTACTTCTTGATTTTGGAAAATAAATTACATTCACGTGGAATATTTATACATCTTTGTAGCTTACCGATCTGTTTCTGATTTTTATTTTACAGCAAGCTAGAAAGCCATACGATGTCCGAGATGTTATTGAGCAGTATTCCCAGGGTCATCTCAACCTGATGGTGCGAATCAAGGAGTTACAGAGAAGGTATAACAACTGATAGGATTACAAATGCTGTATTGGTAAGACTGTGCAAATTCACAGAATACAGAAACGTCATTCAAATGAAGCGTTGTTTTTACAGAAGATGAAGAAGGCAGAGAGCTTAAAAATCTGATAACTGAGACTTACTGTTTTGATTATACTTGTGTGCATTGCCTCAGACCAAGCTTACTCTGACTGTAGGCCATAATCCCTTGATGTGCTTGTACAGAGTGAAATAACATTGCCTGCTCTTGTAGAACTACACTTAAGAGCAAACAAAGAGAGAATAGGCGGATGCTGTAAGTAAGCTACAGTAGACCCAAAAATTGAGGAAACAGCAATTCTGTTCATGTGAAAAAGCAGTGGGCACGGTAAAACTCCACTTTTGCTAAAGAAAGCTGAAGACCATTAAAGTCTAATGCTGGTTCATTTGCTGTACAAACCACATTGCTTGTTTGTGAAGAGGTCTCCTCCCATTCAGCTCCAGAAAATGAAGATTGATATCACTTTATCACCTCAGTCTGATAAAAGCTAAAAATTTTTCTTCTTTGTTCACAGGTTGGATCAGTGCATAGGGAAGCCATCTCTTTTCATCTCTGTCTCAGGTAAATTAATATGTCTAAATTTTATTTTATGAAGATATAATTAGTGGGAAATCCTTTTAAAAATACTTTTGATTTTGTTGCAACAATTTTAAAAAGTTGTGACCTGAAGCTAACTAAATATTGTAGATACCTAAACAACACCTTTTTAAATAGGGCTGTTCTTAATTAGATATTTAAAGCACCTGGTGTCTTAGTTTCAGCTGAGTTGGAATTACTTTATTCAGAGTGACTGGTACGATGCTGTGTTTTGGTTCTAGGAGAAGGACAGTGTTGATAACACACTGATATTTACAGTTGCTGCTAAGCAATGTTGTAGAGTCAAGGTCATTCTCAGTGAAGGGTATAAGGAGCTGAGAGGGAATAGAATTAAGACAGTAGACTTAAATTGGCCAAAGGAGTATTCCATACTAGATGGCATTGTGTGGAAGGTGTTTTGAAGGGAGTGGGAGTTTTGGCTCTTCTGATGAGCAGGAGCTTAGCCTAGCATCAGTCAGGAGGTGGTGAGCAATTGCTTGTGCATCATTTGTTATCATGTTCATATAGGTATATTTGGCATAGCTATTGCCTTATTTTATTTCTTCCTCTTAGTAAATAGTTTCATCTCAACCGATGAGTTCTACTTTGTTGTTAGTTTCCTTTCAATTTTCTCACCCATCCCGCTGGGAAGGGGTTTAATGAGTGAGTGACTGCGTGGTGCTCAGCCACCTGCCAGGTTAAACCATAGCACCTACTTTCACTGGATTTTTCAAAATAATGACTCTAATCTCTCTGGGATTCATCCTGTTTCCAGTAAAATGGTGTATTATAAATACAGAGTTCCTATGAAATCAGTAATATTCACATACATCTTTGTTATCTTTGAAAGGAAAGTAGAAAAGGAACCCAAAGTATTAAGTTTGTTTAGCAGCAAGACTGGTTAATCCAAACCCTGTTACTGTTGTTTTCAAGTTTATTTTTCTGTATGGTATGTAGAAAGAAAAAAAGACAAAACATTGTCCACGTGCGTTGCTCATACTTATTTTTTGCACATAGTGCCAAATTGTCTTTTAAACAGTAATTAAAATGTTAACTAACTTGGGACCGGTTTTGATCTCCCAGGCTAAAGCATAAAGCTAAGGTTGAAAGTGCCTTAAGCTTAAGGGCTCTTAAAAGCTGTGGCTTGGGCCTTGCACTATAAAAAGAAACAAAAAGCCGCTTTTCAGAAATAAAACTACCAGCCTGGTAGAGGTGTTCAGTTACACTGTGTTGGTGGGCTACTTATACATACCCTGTTGTGGCTTACTGATGTTTTGTTATAACACCATACATTAATATGAAAATGTTTCTTGTTCACAGAAAAAAGCAAAGATCGAGGGAATAACACGATTGGTGCCCGGCTGAACAGAGTGGAGGACAAGGTAAGCCTGAGGCTGGCAGTGAACAAACGTGTGGTCTGTGATTGAACAGAGCTTTTTTCACAGGATGAGGGGAAAAGCTCGGCTTAAAATAGAGTTGAATGGCTGGTTCTTCCAGGTGATGGAGTGTAATTTTTGTTGTAGATTGCATTTTTGGTTCGTTCTTCTTCTTTTAACAGACTGGGGGGGGTCGCCGGGGGGGAAAGGACAGAAGAAAAAAAACAAACAGACTTTAATTGATTTCGGTCTCTTTGAGGACTTGCTTGGTTTTTTTATTTTTAATTGTATTTATTACACATGTCTCAATGCTCTACTTCCTTCCTCTACGACAGATAAAAGACTCTGTTCTTTTAATACTTCGGTATATTACAGTCCCAAGATTTCCCTTTGATCGTTGCTTTGTTGTTTATATAACTCCACCTACAATTCCTTAGAGAGTGTGAGAGCAAACCTCATTCTGTCCTGGTTTTCATTCTCTGTGACAAACAGTTTCTCCTTTCAAGTGACTTGAAGTCAGAAAACATCAGACTTATTCTGTAATTGCAAATTAACAGTTAAGTGCTATGTGACCCCTTATTTCAATGCTGGTTCTGCTTGAAAGATTGTCTCTACCTGCTATCCAATGTCATTGCTTTAAGGTAGAAAAGAGGAAAACTGAGGTGGTGGGCTTGTCTATGTTGCGATAAAGAAAAGTAGAATTTTTTTAAGTATGTTGTGGGGAAAAAAGCTTTCTGCCACGACTGGCAGTCTGTGATACCTTCATGATGTGTTTGTTGTGAATAAATATCAGACAAATATTCTGCAAACCAAAAGAGAGTTATGAGTGTAACAGAGCAATGGGCGCAAACTGATCCTCTCAATCTGTATTGTATCTAGTGTGAGATATATCCATTCTGCCATATACATTTATCTTTAAATACATAAGATAGGCTTGAATGATAGCACTCATGAATATGTTTCTATCTGTCAGAAATGAATGGCATTTTGAAGGAAACAGGTGCCTTTTGATATATAGGGAAACAAACATGAAGAGTGGAGAAGAAAACAGGAAAGTACAGTGCATTTTGGACAGAGAAAAATTGCTGTGGACTGCTTGTTTGGGTCTGTGGTCAGTAAGCATCCTTACAAATGGATGCTCATTCCAGAAAGTTCAAGTTATGTTTATTCATTTTATCTCCTTAATGTCAGCTAGAAGTGTGGGACATGACAAAATGTGTCTTGTGGATTGTGACAAAGAACAATGACTTTTCAGTTTGGACAAACAATTCTCAGATGACAGCTAAAATAGATTCTCAGTGGTGTTTGTAAAATCTCCAGCGAGCGTGAGAAAGCGTTGGTGTTGTGCTGCCTCAGAGATAATCTACTTGGGGTTATTAATTACTCTTTTTACAAGTAAATGCACTGTGAATTTATGGTGACTGTTGTTTTATGCCTTGTAATGGGACTGTAAAATGCTCCCTGTTTAATTTTAGTATAGCTGGGTTAAATTTTAGCCTTGTTTTAAGTAACAGACCTTTCTTTGTAGTTGCATGAGGTCATCTGTGGTTTCAGAGTTGTATGTTATCTGACCTATACAGCTAGTCCTATCTGCAGGAATTTTATCTGAAAGTAGCTGAAAGGCTAAAAATAGAGAATTTCAGTTGGAGTCGACAAACAGCAGTGTGCATGTCAGCACACTGGCACTGCTGAAATCACATTTTTACTGCAGCTGCAGGCAGCGGCCAGAGCTCGATTTTTGATCTCCAAGACTGGCCTTCTCTATTCTGTGCGTGGGATGATTTATCACACAATTAAATCCTTCCCAAGCCAGGTGCTGCCTAAAAGATATGTAGATCAGCTGTTTTTGAAGGTGACCATGTATTTTAAACGTTTAGCTACATTCCCTTTAGTTTTGAAATAGTTTTGAATTTTGGGCTTCTTAAAGAGATTTTCTATAGTGTAGGCAACATCTAACTGCCTTTGTGACTTCTCAGACATTATAAAATTAGCTTTTTATATCTCAGGGTGGTACGGTGGCCATCGGCAGCTCTCTGAGTCCTTTTGGGATCAGCCTAAACCTTCAGCAGGGCTGGTCTGTGCCTACCTCTTCCTCTGAGCTTCGCCAAGAGTACAACGCTGTCTGTGAACCATTTCCAATTATTGTGCACAAATACAAATTGTTTGTTCCAGAAAGCTTCCACATGATGCTGTGCTGTCTTTAAACCATTTGAGTGTTTCTGCTTATGTGCATCTACTGTCTGCACAGGGTCTGTTTGTTATGGGCACATCACAGAGGCAGAATTCAATTTCATTTGAAATCCATTCCTGTAGGCTTTTGTGGAGGTGCATTTTGACTCGAGGAGCTGTTACAAATAAAGCTAATTCTGCCTTCAAGAGCATGGAATTGTGTTTCTGTGACATCATGTCACTTTTGCAAAGCTTTTCTATTTGTAATAGTGAGACAAGCAGATGTGCTCCGAAGCCTGGCACCATGCAGGAGGCAACACTTGAAAGGGAAACTTTCAAAATATAATGCTGAAACACAAGTGAATTGACAGAAATCATGATGCTTTATGGCACAAATATGAACTTCCATGTATTGAAATCAGCAAAATATATATATATTGTTTTGCCTTCTTTTAAATTTAGAGCTGTGCTTATCTGAGGGAGGGAGGGAGACTTTCAGCAAAAATAACAATTCCATTTCCTTCTTTCTAAATCTCTGAAACATGAAGCTGTATCGCTAGTATTGGATATTTTTATATGCATATATATAATCTCTGAGGAAAATAAGTATCCTCTCAATATACTGTTGTATGTAGGATCTATTAATCTTGTACACCAACTGGAACATTGGCCTTGTACAATATATGTATTTTGCGATGGTTTCCTAATACATAAATGCCAGGGGGATGAATCAAGGTGGCAGGAACCTACTTGCAGACTCCTTCCTGTAGATTTTTTTGTTTTGTTTTGGCAAACTGCTGCAAAGGTGGTGTTATGAATGTAACTAGAAGGGGTACAACATGATATGCCTTGATTGGAGAGAAAAAAAAAAAGAAAAAAAGAAAAAAAATCAAAATCCAGTCTGTAATTTCAGCATATTTAGACTTCATTGCTGTTTTCTGTTAGTCAAAAAAGGCAAAAGCGTGAAGTGCTGTGTTCTTTGAAAAGCTTATTGCCAGAGCTGTGTGCTGGCAGTTGCAGGCGGTGGTTCTGCCCACTCCTCAGTCTGTCTGGGCAGCAGCCAGCTTTGGTCCAGAAGACACAAACTGCCTCAGCGCGGTGCCCAGACAGAGCTCCTAGCTCTGCTAACATAGCAACTGTCCATGTCCAGGCATGTAGATAACGCTTATCTGGTCCCTCAGAGAATGTAGCCAAGCAGGATTACAGCAGCAACAAATCATTTTATTTGCGGTGACCAGCCTTCTTTTTTTTTTTTTTTTTTTTTTTTTTTCATCCTGAAACATCTGTGAATGACTGTTCAGCCTACCCTCAAGAAACCTGGCCACTGCTGGATTGCTACCAAAATCAAAATCAAAAGCAGTTTACCAGATATGCGCAGCTGTGTGAGCACACCACTGCTAATCCATATGCAGAGACCGCTGCATGCCAGTGGTTTAATGCAGGGTGTGCCTAGCAGCTCGATCCAGAAAAAAAGTCCTCAGTGCACTCAAGAACTTCTGTGTGCCATATCTCTTCATTTCACTGCTTTAATTTTGTATTGACTCTAATGCTATTTGGGATGATCTGTTCCTTCTGCTGGCCATTAATTTGGATATATCAGACCCAGCTTGCACTTTGCAGATAATCAGATGGGCTTAGTGCTTATTTGCCCTTGGGTAATTCAGTTTTACACAAGGGCACAGTAGAAAATCATCCAGAGTACACAGTGAGGGCAAAATTGATTGTCTCTGGACTCTTAACAGTGTGTTGTGCCTACATATCAGACTCCCACAGATGTCAGTAAGCCCTGCTGAAGCAGGAGTAACACATTTTGGGTTTCCAACAGAACTTAAGAAACAGATAACATCTATTTCTGAGCAGGAAAAGTTGAGCTCTGTTCTCCACTGAGTTGTTTTAAAATGGCACTTCTGCAGTTATTTGGATGCTTTTTAAAATTTGCCTTTGAAGAATAGTTACAGGAATCCAAAAGCAGTTCTCCAGGTGTTCCCTTCTATGTGGTCAGAACTACTCTTGTACCTGATAGTAAGTGCGGCGTCAATATCAGTATTAACAAGGTTGCCATGAGCCTTTTGTAACAGCAAGTAGCGACAGGACAAGGGGAAATGGTTTTAAACTGGAAAAGAGTAGATTTAGACTAGATATTCTAGAAATTCTTTATTGTGAGGGAGACACTGGAACAGGTTGCCCAGAAAGGCTGTGGTTTCTTGGAAGCATTCAAGGCCAGGCGCTTAAAACAGGGAATTGGAACTAGATGGTCTTAGAGGTCCCTTCCAACCCAAACCATTCTGTGATTAACGTCTCATAATAGTATTTTTCAATTACAGGGAACATTAGGAGTGACAGTATCTACTGCTAAATTTCAAGTTGTAGAGATTTAAATGGAAATTACTGTTTATACAAATGGTGTGTGGTAGTGAGACGCGTAACACCTTTTACTGCGAATCCAAAAATGCAGCAGGATAATATTCATTGCAAGCATGTGCACATTTTGCATGCTTGCATTTGAAAGCACAAACACTTGTCCTCTTACTAGTAGCAATCCAAATAGCTGCATGTAGAAATTCAAGCATGCAGTGCATCACTGCACAAAGAATCATATCACTTTTTCAGATTTCCTGTAAATGCAGTTTGCACCACCGCTGAATTAATCTAAAAACAAATCTGTTATGTGGCAACATCTACCCTAAAATAGAACAAATGCTACGGTGCTTCTTAAGTTGCCTACTTGAAATCTGAACTACTCTACAAAACCAAAAGTGTCTGAAAGGAAGTTCTCTTGTGTGTGCTATTCTTCGGTGTTCTGGTTGTAGTAATTTGGTTTTCTCTCTTCCATCTACAGTGTCTTTGATTGTTAGATGTATAGGTCCCACGTTCAGTATAACTATAATGATATTATGTGTATTTGATGCAATTTTCAGTGTGAGTTCTGAGCATGGAACTTTAAAGGATAGATGAGTGCAAGGCTTTATCGAGGTGGCTTTCATAAAGAGCTGGAAACCTGTAGGTTGCAACATTTTTTTCTGGCTAAATTATTTCCTGTAGTTGTTTCACCAGAGCTTTGATTCTATCCATAGCTGATTGCTTTGGCTGAAGTCCTGTTAATTGTGATCCAGCTGAGCAGAATAGTCACTGACATATCAAAGTCCTGCTACAGATTTTCACTGGTTCTTTCCTGTAATCAACTAACAGTTCCCCATTGCAAAAGGCTTCATATCTAATCTGCCTAATCTGCAAGCGTTGAATTGCATTGGTCATTTGCATGGATTTGAGATGTGCATTTCCATACAAACGAGAATGAAAGCTTATTCACTCCTTGAGTGAATCTTAACGCTGAGGTATTAATTGCTCATTACCATTCCAGCACTAAGGATATGACCCACTATCTTTTTAGAATCTGAGCTCTGGTAATTATGGTTTGCAGACATAGACTGCAGAGAAGTTAAAATTTAATGGGGTTGTTTGCTTCATTTTCCTGCTCCTTGTTGTGGTGTCAGTACATGCTAACGTGTAGCAGCAAGATTTTGTCCTAGAACCACGTCCTTTTCTGTGCCAGCTTTGCGGGCTGACGCATTACAGTGGGCCTTTCTTGTGGCTTAAGAATGTTCTATTCTCCGTATTTACAATCCTAATAGCATACGTTAGATAATTTTATGTTTTACTTAGGAAAGTATTATCTCACCCATCTCTTCTGTGTTCACAAGTGCCAGCTTTCATATTGACAGCTTGTTTACTGAGAAGAATTCATAGCGTGTGGCTTATCTCCCAATTTTCCACAAAGTAACTGCTTTACCTAACATCACCTTCGGTGCCATTTCTGTCTACTTTTTTTTATGCCCTTCTGAAGTCTATGGGAGCAGTTACTGTGTTTCTTGATGGATCATAAGAACTGGTGCACATTTGAAAGGCAAAAACTGGAAAAAAAAAAAAAGAAAACCTTGACTGATGGTGAACTCATTTACTTCAATGGAAAGGGATATTTTGGCTTTATTTGTAATTGAGGGACGATACTGGAAAAAAAAGAAAAAAAAAAAAAAAGAAAAGCAATAATCTCCTGACGTTGTGGTCAGTGCTGTGAACTGGGATAAATTGGAAGAACAGTGAGTGATAAACAGGTCTGGCATGGATACGTTCAGCACTTTACATGCTGAATGTGCTCTGGGCAGTTCAGGTATTGAACACTGGCAGCTTCTGCAATAGACCTATGAGAATTGGCCTTTCTGATAACTAGGAACAAATCTGAACACTGTGCTTTAGAATGGAAATTTTAAAAGATACGCAAAATCAATAAAAGTCAAAACCACAGCCAAGCAGTCACTTATCTTGTATACAGTGCTTGCAGAACTGCTAGCCTGGGGGATGCAGAATAATATTAAGAGGCATATGGAAGATTAAGCATTCCTATTAATTTAATCCCTAGTCTTTTTCCAGATGCTGAAGCACAGGCATACGGAAGCAATTTCAGTACTCCACTTTCTTACAGAGGTTGCCCATTTTCTATAAACTGAACTACATCTAAGCCCATCCTTCATTAATCTAGCTCATTAGGCACCCTTAAAATTTTACTAGCTTCTCTCTCACCAGTCTGATAATATTTCAGTGGGTAAGAAAAGAAGAACACGTAAATTTCAATTTCCAGTACTGGTGCTACAATGAAATAAAAGTCTCAGACACACGTGCTAAAGATGAAAACCAAAAATAATTACTTGTATGATTCACTGCTGACAGAAGTTTTGGTAGCCAGAGTAGAACCAAACAGAGAGAGAGATTGGGCAAAGTCATGGAGGAGGGCTCACTGGAGAATTATTAAATAGGACATCTGTAGGTAAGCTCCAGCAAGCACTTTGAATTGAAGTCAGTGGTGAGTTGGTAAACAAGAAGAATCATGATTTTACGTGTATGTACTTCCTTAACCCTATTTTTAGTAAGAAACTTATACAAACTTTCTACTGGGAACAAGATACCTGGGGGGGGGGGGGGGGGGGGAGCATGTGTTTTAGTCATTATATCTATCCCCTTTTGTCTTGTGTTGCTATACACAGATAGGATAGCTCTGATATAGTTGTGGATATGGCCTACAGAGCAGTCATGATGTTTTGTTCTCTGTTTCTGTGGTGTCAGTCCTTGGATCACAGGAGATGGGATTATACATTTAGAAAACAAATTTAAAAAAAACAAAACAACAAAAAAAAAAAAACCCCAAAAGTAGCATCTGGATGTAAAGACAGCCACAGGCAGTGAGCAATATTACAGCCTAATGGGTGACAGCTCATTAACTTTTTTGCAGGAATTCAGTGTATATACCATCAACTCTTTAAAATGAAGCAAGAAATATTAAGTTTACCCTAGAGAATAGTGACTGAAGGTAGTTCCAGCTACTGTGTGGTTTCTGTGCTACAATTCACAAGCAATGGCATCATAATAATAAGCTCTGCTCATTTGATCAAATGCAGTCATCTGTGATACTCCTTTAAATGCTAAAGGTGGTATTAAAAGTAAAAAAAGTAGAAGTAAAATACTGTGAAAGAGTAGAGTCTGTATCAGTGAGTTGCTGTTGATTTTACCCCAAATCTCTAATGCTTCTGGATGTAGACAGTTTTAGGGAAGTATGATGCTAAAGGTAGAAGGTAAACTTTTCCAAACACCCATGGATTTGTTCCGTATCTGGAGTCTGACTGATGACTTTTGAATTCATCACACTGGCATGCTTGTGTTCTATGTAACTACCTACATGCCTATTAAGAGCAGAAAACCTAATGGAGTTTTAGTCCTCTCCCTGTGCAGTGTGTCCTATACAATCTAGGAGTTTGTGGGAAAGATTGAGTAGTGAAATAATGAATTAACAGTCGATAATCTTTTAAACAAACTTCAGATCAGTTGCTCACTTTAAGATCAGCTGTCTGGGTTTATATTTGAGTAGATCTACAAGGGGATGTAAGGCCTGCAAATAAGATGACAAAATCATTCTATTAAATCACGTCAAGCCCATTTTGTCTGGCATTTCAAAGATGAGCCCAAGCAAGATTGGAATCTTAGCCTCCATCATTCTTGTGCAGAGTGTTTACATTTGGAGTGGAATAGAAATGCGCAGGGAATATGCTGAGAGAGAATGAGGAATGGCTGTAAGGAGTAAGTACCCTGTGGGGCAAATCACAGAAAAGGGTTCTGTATGAACAAGTGTGCACAAAGTGCTGCACAGAAGACTTTCATTTGTTGTTCTTACCAGTTTAAAGGAAATAAATGACTGTAAGATGTCTCTGTTTTAGATGGTGGTGTTTTGTTGGTTTTTTTTTAAGTTGATCGTTTGTGTCTGCGTTGGAGATGAGCAACAGAAAATGTTCTAATGTGTAAATGGCAAATTTGGGGTTTGATACAGAAGGAGGAACTGCTGCTGAAGTTAACTACATCAAAGTTGAAATTGTTTTTCTTGTCAAAGATCTGTTATTAGAGTGATTTCAGTGGAGCTAAAATGTTTTATTTTCGTTTGTCATTGAATACTGGGGGGAGTAAAGGGGATAGAGTTGAAAGGACTCTATTTAGATTTTAGTCTGTTCAGACTGGAATCTTTTCAGCTACTGGAGAAACTTCAGAGTATGGATAGATTTACTTTCTCTGCTACAGAGACACACCTCCTGTCACCTTACCTGCCCTCGGTCCTTCAAAATAATCATTGCTAAACTCAAATGATCCTGTGCTGCTTAGATTGTATGAGATGCAAGAGAAATCACTGTTTGACTCCTATTTAGAGCATCAGGAGTCAGAAGGGAGATAAGAAAAGTAATCAGTAAAAAGTAGAATATAATCACACCTATATTGATGTATATCCTTCCTAGAGCTTATCAACCAAGATGGAAATATGTAATTTTCTCAAATCTTTCTCTGCTTCTGCACCTTACTCTCTCAAGCTGATACAAAACCACAGTTCCTTTCTGTAAGAAAATCACGTTTGGTCTTCTCTAATAGTTCAGGACAAATGTTATTACAGTTTTTTTTTATACTTCTTTGAAACATCCCACTGCTTCAGCAGTTTGAGATGGGCTGTTTGAAACTGTCATAGATTCTCTTTCTAGCCCCAGTTAACCGATCTACGCCTGGTCAGTTCCCACGGGCAGCCAAGCAGCCCAACCTGCCCTTGTATGGCATGGACATGTTGGTCTGAAGAGGTACCTCCCTGTAGTATGGGCCTTGGATGTGGTGCCTTCTTTATGTTCATCACAGCATAAGAGCTCCTGCTGTGATAGGCTAAATATACAAAATAGAGGATGGAAGGGAAAAAGAAAACACTGTTTCCCTCCTTTGTGGCTAAGGTACAGGAAGCAACTTGCTCAAGAAAACACAGTGGCATCTGTGGCACAGACAGGAATTTAATTTAAACAGTGTCTGAGACTTCAACCACAAATCAGCATTCCTCTTTGTTATTGTGTTTAAATGCCCCTCTAGTTTTGGATATTGGCTGGTGTGGTTTTCAACGTAATCACAGTTCGTTCATATTAAAACCATCTAATACTTGAGAACAACATGCATAAAAACATAAACCAGATTAACTCAACCAATATAAATTTACAGGGACTATTTCAGGCAGTAGATTTTAAATCATCTAGAAATTAATCTCCTAACATCGTTTTCTAGTCCAGGAACCTAGGGGTAAAGAGGAGTGAATGTGTTTGTGTGACAGAGAAACTGTTCTATGCACATGCTTGTCATATTTAAAACTAAACGAATTATGTTAAATGCTGTATTTACACAGTCAAGCAGAGGGAAATATTCAAGTGAGTTCAAATATTCACGGAAGTTTCTGTTTTGAAATTCTTGAATTCAGCTCTGCTTACCCTTGAATCTTCTGCAACATCTTTTAATCTGGGGTCTATTTCAGTTTCCTTCCCTTCTCTCTTTTAAACAGATGACTTTACTTAAATCAACACTTGGTTTCCGTTAGACAGGTAGAAGAAGGTGGTTCTCAGCATCATGTGCTTCTTTACCTGGTGAAGTCCCAGTAGCCTTAAAATATCTAGGAAGCTGTGTGATTAACAGCACTAAAGGCTTTGTCAGACACTACACCTAATAAATACTGCCCTTTGCCCAAGCCTAGAAAAAGAGTGAATAATTACTTTGTGCACATTTTCAGTTTGGAGACTCATAATTGCACTAAAACTCTACTTAGAAAAAAAAAAATGACAACCAAAGTTATTTTTTCATACATGTGTGTGTTTACACATGTCTATCAATCCGAGTGTGGGTTGGCTCTTTGCCCTGCTAGGGCTGTCCTTTTTACAGTTAATCATGTTATGATGGAGACACCACTTGTATGTGATTTTCCTGCTCTTCACTTGAGTTTTGTGCAGATTCTTTGATACTTCTTGATCTTTAAGTGTCAGAGCTGCTATGTCCTGCTGTGGTTGGGTATATGAGTCTTAGTTTTGCCATTCTAGTCAATATCAGCAGCAAAGATGTGTGACCTGGCTTGATAATCATGTGCAATAGTCCTGCCAAAAGCAGCTGTCAACCTTCCTCCAAAAAACCAATAACCCAGAAGTAAAGCATATTGAAAATGTTAGCCTGAGTGGAGATAGGCTCTTTTGCTTCATCATAGCTGAAGTTTTCTGGAACCATTCCAGTTGTGCCATCAGTATCTATGACTGTGTGCTATGGTCATCAAGGACCATAGCACAAAGGAAGCCTTTATTCCACTACTACTAAATTCTAGAGAGCTTCAACTGCATAGTTTTACAGGAAAACATCTTAGAAAGGAATATGGTCAAGAATTTTTTTATTATTATTACTTCATAAAAGGAAACTGACAGTCACAATTATGGATCATCTACTTCTGTGTTTGCCTCATATTGCATTAGGGAGATTTGGCCAAGCTTTGAGGTGAAATAATCGGACTCACAGAGATGTTGCCAAATAGTCTCAGCAGAAGTGACCGGAGAGGAACACTGTGTCTATTCACCAAAGCAAAGGATCAGTGATTTTACTATAGTGCTATCCATATATATCCATCTAATGCAGTGCACTGCAGGCATGCTGGCCCAGGGCCCAGAGACCCATCTAGGAGCATTTGGGTGACACTGCATCCAAGCAATGGCTTATTAGCTTGGGCATGATACTTTAAAAGGGTCCAGATGTTCCAGGGTATAGCTTGAACAGCAATTGTTCAGCTATCTTTGCAGCATGCTTTTGATTGTAGCCAACTTGACACGATAGTCAGAACAAATAGATCGTTCATAGGCTGCTTCAGATAGTGGCTGACAAAGCTGGCCTTGAATCCAAGTCCCCCAAACCTCAACAATGAGGAATTACTGAATCTCATGGCAGCAATTAAAAGAGATAGTAGACTAATTTCCTCTGCATAGAGAAAGGGGAGGAAGAGGACCGGTTAATGATGCTACACTTCAGAATCAAATGAGCAGTGAATCCTGCAAACAAGGTCACCTTCATTTTGTTTTCTGTGTACTTGACGTACACTCTCAGTGAGAAGTCAGCTGTGGCTAAGGTATAGATCATCGTGTCAGAACTTTATTGGTTTGTTTTGCAGTAGGCTTTTGGTTGTGAGTAGTTGTAGATCCAGAGAGCCCTTTTTATGCAAGATAAATAGCTAGCAGTACTCTAAAAACAGTGAGTAATTTTAGAAAACATAAATTCATCCATTTTTGTCGTGGATTCATCCATTTTTGCCATATAATTCCAACAAGGAAAGAAAGGAAGCCAAATTGCAATATATTATTGGAAGTAAACTGTATTAAATATAAGTCCAGAAAAATGCAATTGCTGCCTGTACAGTATTATTTCAAAAGTCTTGTGTGTTGGCTTGAGCATTGTCTTCTGAAAGAAGTTAATGTTCAGATGAAAATCTTTGAAAAAGCACTGTGAGTTTGCGCTTAGATTATTTTTGGTAGGAACTTCTTATAAGTCTGTCATTAATTCACAATAAAAGGGAGTGATCTGAGTAATTTTGATGTCTTCCTAATGGTTTAAAAAGATGTCTTCAGGGTTTTCTTTGACATCTGTAGAGTGTAAGGTCCATACTGTTCACACTTAGGAGCACCTTCTGTTTAGGCCGCTGGTAGAAAAGTGTAGGAACAGTTCCAGTGTTGTGATAAGCAAAACATTTAGGAATCCTTTAAAGAAGAATGTAGTATGCATCAGTTTAAGAAACAGCTTATCTTTTTTTGAAATGATCTGAGAAAGCAAGCGCAAATTGAAGGTCATCTGAAGATAAGGGCAGAGACTTGCTTGTTAGCTCCAGTGCTCTTTTCCTGTTCAGGAGTGTCTTGTCCATACGGCTTCATTTAAGTCAGACTCTTCACAACAGAACTGTGTGGGATGTTTCATTCTGCTATCAAGGGGGTGCTCAATCCTTAGAAAAGAATAAGTGGAGTAATGGAGAAAAAACACAGAAGTTCAGTATGGCTTACTGCCTCATGTTGCTGATAACCTACTACTGCCAATCCTCAAGATGCTACTTTTGTCACTGGCAAGGAATTCTCCTGTTGCTGTTTGTTTTGTTACTTTTGACTGTCAGCCTGGAGATGTAGTAAGGAAGATGTCAGGGATAAGGTTCCAATAGGCTGAAATTTTATTAGCTGAGCTGAAATGGCAACTGTTGGGCAATAATTCATGGAGTGAGGGCCATCCCTCCTTCCTCAATCATTTATGTGTTCTCCTCTTGCTGCTAGAATAGCTCTCCCTTGTATGAGGCTGTGGGAGTTAGGGACAGAGATCATCCTTGCCATTCACTTAATAAAATCTGCACCCATTCTTCAAATGTCTTCAGAAGATCTTTTCAGTCCTCTTCCAGGGAACCAGACTCAGTAGAAGGAGTATTTATACTGAGTCTTGTGAAACTTATGAACATACATTATCTTGAACCTTGCTTTTAACCTAGATCCTAGATCCCACTGCATCCGGGGAGAATTGTAAAAGTAATAATAATAATAAATTCCTTTTCAGTTTCAGAAAAAAATTATCTGATGAAGTGTCATAGCACACCAGAAGCTACCTGAATGTTGTCCTGATTCTTGGTGATGCAGAAGGTAGCGCATAATGATAGAAGAGTGAGAGAGGGCCCTGTTTGTCAGGACAACGTGTGAGCATTGAGCTCAGAAAATTGTAACCTTTTCTGACCCACATTTTAAACTTAAATGCAAAAGGAAAAAAAAAAAGTGCTTTTTACAATGCTAAGCCCCAATTTCTTCTGCTTTTCCCCTGAAAATCCCCCTCTCCTTTGAAACTAAGAAGTTGCAGTTCATATGAATAACAATGAGGATTATTGTAAAATACTCAGGTTATTTCCACCCTCATTTTAAGCTTTCTTTCATTTCATCGTAGACTTATTTTGTACCAAAGTGAGGCTGTGAGATGCACACATTGAACAGAAATCAAAGTCGGGCTTTCATCACAGTCCTTAAGCTAAATGGTTGGCTTGCTGCTACAGGCATCTGCAGGCACCTTGTAGCATAGTGGTATGGCATAGACTTCGGAGGCCCAGCTATTTTAAATCATAATAGTGACACAGTATGCATGCTTTCTTTCAAAAAGTCTGGGCAAGCCATGCTGTGCTGAGTTTCTTGGCACACCGCGTACCTATAATTTTTCTCTCATATTTTGTTATGTAGGTATCTGGGCATAGACTCAAAAAAACTCCACTGAATATGTAAGGCTTTTTACAGGAAAACACGATGAACGCATTCTTTTAGATTGATAGTATCCCTTTGACAGTTATAGATGTTTAAGAACAAAGAAAGATACTGAGGGGGGGGGGAAGGAAAAGAAACATTATGGCTGGGGGGGGATGCCTTGGGCTTGATGGGATTTGGTGGAGCTTTGTTTGTTTTGGCAAAGCTGTACATGTGTTTTGTTAGGGATTTTTTTCTGCCATGATTTTGGCCCAATTCTACGAAGCTTGCAGTGAATTGCAGTTACATAGGACGGCTAGAAATAAGTGACATCCATTTGTGAAAAACCTAAATTGCAGCATGTGTGCTGTAATTGTGCTCAGCTGAACTGACTTGTTCTAGAAGAATTGTCTAATGGTTACCATTTATTCTATTAATGCTGCTGACAGAAGTACAGTTAAAATAAGAGAATCCAGTTCTGTTGCTCCCTGATTCATCCTCAGTAGCCTCATTTCCAGAGTGAATCTGCCTAGTGCCAGCAGATATCATGGGTGCACAGCCTCACTTCTTTAAAAATCAGTCTCTACCTCTCATCTGGAAAGAATATAATACCACAGTGCCCATGCACAGCTGGAGAGACAGCTGCATTTCACACTGAGAGCATCAAGCATCAGAAGAGCTAAAACCACACTTGCTAATTTTTATATAAACAGAATGGAGTCCAACAGGCTTCTGAAACAGTCTGAAATTTTGGATAATGGCATAACTAACCTTAGGGTACTAGTTTGAAATGGATAAGCACAGGTAGCTATATCAAGCTCTGTTCAAGTGCATTCAAACTGCTCAGGCCTGAATTTCAAAAGGAAGGTGTGTGTTGGGGGGTTGTCTGGCTGATGTGCTTTTGTTTGCATGTTTTTGATCCATCACTCTAGTGTTGGAAAATTATAAATGAGAATTTCTTGTGTATGCATTACTTGGTCATCCCTAGCTTATAATCAATTACTCTAAGACACTGTATTGAAAGAGATGGCAATTTGTTTGTTGCAGTTAAAATTTCCCGTGTTTTCCCTCTTTTTTTCCTTCTGCTTTGAGAAGAAAGCTTTGCTAGGCAATGTGGAAGTTTATTTTGTACAATTTTTTTTCTCATCTTCTTTTTCTCCTCAGATTCATCCATTCCCCATGACTGCTCGTAGTGGTGCTTTCAATTTGAGTGTTTCAATTTGACTGGCTCTATTACAGACTTTTTAAAGACAACCTTGTTGACGAAAGGCAAGAAATAAGGACAGCTTGGTTTTGGTTCATGGTAGTTGACAGACCCAGAGCTCTTCCGATTGTGTTGTATTTCCTTGTGAGGCAGAGGGATAAGGAGATTTCATTTCAGAAAATTGTACTCTGTAGCTAGTGGTAGGGAGGCAGATTGGTTCAAGTTTACAACCTCTTTTTGTTTAGCCTCTGGAACAGTGCCATGGAGTCTCAAGTTTCCTGTATAAAGAGAGATCTGTATTCAGCCAGAAGGTAACCAGGCAAGGTACATGAAGTCTGCACGATGAGGGGCTCTTTCAACAATGAAATCAATTTGGGATCTTTAAGATCCCAGTAATTCCTTATCTCAAGGTAATGCTGAACAGGCAAAATTCATATAAATTTTCAGGGTGCTAAAATACCTTTGTGGATTGAGGAAAAAAATGTACCTACTTCAGAAAATGCTCAACAGGAAGACGTTTCCTGCAGATCTGATGATTCTTATGAATTTCCTAGACTCTCAGGAAATCAGGAGAGGTGAGGGCTAGCCACATCTTCTTTTCATTCCCAGTTGAGTCCTGACTGCTTTGGTTATTTGGATCCATACACATGAAGAATGATACATTATGCAGAGTATCTTGCTGCACGATTGTTCGATTTATCGACGCAATTTGGTTAGAGGATTAAGGATCTTAAATAGTTATTCTTGCAGGTATAGGATTCACCTTGCTCCTGTCTTCCTGCAACTGAAGGCGTCACTCTACAGTTAATAAATCGCATTCACATCTTACTCCAGGGTACAGAAGCTTTGCCTCGGGGAGAAACAGAAGATGAAGAGAGGAAGACATGCTCTTACCAATATTGCTCTCAAGTAGCAGCTTACAGTTGCACTAGTAGAGATGCAGTGAAGCACTATGTTTTTGTAATCTCATTTTCTTGATTTTACGAAATCAGTGAGTGAATGCTTCTCCTGTTTTGTTTGCTCATTTTGTTGGATCACAGGATCATAGAATGGTTTAGGTCGGAAGGGACTTTCTAGTTCCAACCCCCTGCTATTGGGGGCTATAATTGTAGCCTTTCCATAGGTTTCCAGTTGCATGCTATTTGATTTTTTTTTTCCAATCATTTACAGTACAAATTCCATCACAAAATAAATAAAATGCTAGGAATCTGACTTTGGCTTTCTTTCCACATTGTTTGGACATTTCCAAATTGTCTGTAGATGTGTAAGCTCATCCGTCAGTATCAGCAAGTTATAAATGGTTGCTGTTCTGTAACATTATTTTGACATCTGTGATTTGAGTGGGATATGAAGATTCTGGAGTTTTTTGGGAGCTGTTCCAAGTCTCCTAATGGCCTTGCCAGGGATAATTTACTAATCTCTGCCACCTCTTCCCCACCCTAGCAGTTATCTAAGCTTTATCATTTACAGCATGTTTCTGTAAGGTATTAGAAAAGCTGATATTTCATTGTTTCTCAGCACCATACATCTCTTCTTGCTGTCAGTTACTACTCAGAAAACATCATCAAATTAACTATGTTTTTTACAGAAAACTATTGAAAGCCCAAGTATTTTTGTAGTACTTAGTGAGGGAAGATTTAGGTTGGTTGTCAGGGAAAAATTCTTTACTATGAGAGTGGTGAGGTGCTGGAACAGGCTGCCCAGAGAGGTTGTGGATGCCCCATCCCTGGAAATGTTCAAGGCCAGGTTGGATGGGGCCCTGGGCAGCCTGGTCTAGTATTAAATGTGGAGGTTGGTGGCCCTGCCTGTGGCAGGAGGGTTGGAGATTCATGATCCTTGAGGTCTCTTCCAACCCTGGTCATTCTGTAATTCTGTGATACCTGTGGGACCTTGGTTTTTGTGAAACAATAAGGCTAATGCCTGAATTCATTTAATGCAATTTTAGACACATGGGTAAGGAATGGTGCTCCAACATTCCCTTCCAGGCAGCTGAGACAGATTTCACCCTTAAGTCAGCTTCTGCAGAGTAGGTGGGGGGAGCCCCAGGCAGCTTTGCAAGGTGCTGGCAACCTCTTCCTTTTGCTCATATTACTAGTTGCACAATCCTGAGCTGTGTTTTTGCATGGATATCCAGAGGTAGTAGGTCTTGCAATGAAACCCTTCCAGGAGTAAGAATTTCTTGTGCTCCATTTCTCTCAATTCCCACTTTTCTAAAATTAAATCGGATGTAAAGATGGTTGAGTGGTTTGTCTTTAGAGAAATAGGATGAAGAACTTGTAGCCATCAGGGAGGGATTGCTGCATTTCTCCTAATACTGATTGATTGCTGTTCTATGTTGATTTTTATGGAATATTAGGATTTTTGCTCTCTGCTTTAGCTAAGCAAGAAATATAAAAAGGATATAAATTCTAATTCATTAAACGTGCGAGAAGATGTCAAGTGGTGTCAAATAATTCCCTTCTGCCAACAATGGGCTATTGTTCAAGGATCCAAACACAGGTTAACCGCAGAGTCGTTTCGGAGAATCTTTCTGATTTATGATGACATTGCTGGCAACAGCCAAAGCTCTCTAGCAGTGTTTTCCACAGGGCTGTGTCAGCAGTTTTACGCACGCACACACACGGTGTATATGTTTTACATATATATTGAGAGCAGAGAAGTCTGAGTCAATTCTGGTGTTCATCTGTTGTTGGGGGTTTTCTTGCGCTTGGATGATGTTTATTCAGAAAAAAGGTATCTGCCTACAGTTTAGGATATGTAACAGTTACAAAACCCTGCTAGTCAGAACAGCCCCGAAAGCAAATTATATTGGTCTTGTGTTCTGAGTGTTTTGCTAGGAGAAATTCTTTGGAAGGAAAGAGGCAATTAAGTAAGTTCCAGGGATAATATGACTTGTTTCAATAAAAGACAGGCAATACTATCAAAGAAGCTGTGAACTTAATACAATTAAAAAATAGAATTTGTGATCAGAACAGTGTTTCAGCTGTTTGAGATATCTCTCCTTCCCCCCTCCAAAAACCTTTCACCCTACAGACAACAGAATTTGCTTTAAAACATTTTTGTTCTTGCTGCATTTCCTTCAGCCTCCCAAGAATTAAAAAATCCATGCCCTGCCTTGTTTATAGTTCCCACTTCATCTCTTTCTTACTTGTATTCTCTTGTTGGGCAAAAATCCAGATAAAACTACATAGATCTGGAAATTTTGAGAGGTGTGTGTTCAAAGTGTAGCTGCAGGCTTTTCTTG
The DNA here is from genome assembly GCF_019238085.1 of Lagopus leucura. Lineage (NCBI taxonomy): Eukaryota > Metazoa > Chordata > Aves > Galliformes > Phasianidae > Lagopus > Lagopus leucura. Next base: position 3,491,987 of record NW_024962291.1, read on the forward strand.
CTGGTTGGTTGGTTTGTTTGCTTGTTATCCTGACCAGTTTAGGTAGGTTCCTTACTCTTCAGGTTGTCTAGATCAAGCAGCAGCTTTGTCTGTGTTTTAAGGCAGTTACATCATCTAATCCTGATCACTGGGCTGCAGATGTCCCAGTATTGACCTATGTGCTATGATATAGCAATTTCTGGATGGCAGCCTATGGGCTGCCCACTCATCTCCAACTGAGATCTGGACAGTCATGTAATTCAGACTTCTGCTTCTTTCTTGCAGCTTGTGAATGCACAAAGGAAAAGAAGTCAAAGCACATAAAACACTTTTATTTTTGTATCGGTGTTACACTGTTTTTTAAGCAGCCATTGCAGAGTCACAGAGTTAATGAGAGCAGTGACCAACAGTAGTGATATAATGCATGTGTTTAGAAGTGAGATGAGTGAATATAAAATTGTGAGTGTATGTGTGTGTGTGTGTATATATATGTATATATATATTCTTTCTTTTTCTAGAAAGGGAAAGTACTTAAGTAAACAGCTTATCATACTGTCTTCTGTTTGGGCTAGGGGTTACTTTTAAAAACTTTTTTGACGCATTAGAATTTGAGCAATGGTCTGAGTTCTATATTATGGAAGCATTCTTGATCATATATACATCAAATGCAACTGAATAGCGTTTAGTAATGAGAGATAACAGTGATATCCTTACGTAGGTTTTTGATGTACTTCACCTGGAATACAATGGGAGCAGCTGTACCCCATAGGGACTGCAGGAATCAAGGAAAATTTGTAAAGGTTTTGTTCAGAACTGGGCTTTCTCAGAGTCGATGGCTGTACAAGGTAGCGTGACTATGAGTGTCTTCAAATAGTATAGTGAAGATAAGAGGTATTTCCAGTTATTTTTTCCTTTCTGTTACATAGATAAAACTATCCTTGATGGACGACATCAGATGTGTGTAGAGATGACAAAAGGAAACTCACTTTAACAGAGTGTATCAGTCTATGCAGGCCAATACCACAGCAAATAATGGAAGCCGAGATCCTACAAGCACTTTTAAGGAGTTAGACATTTTATTTCAGTGGGATAAGGCACTTCTAATATAAACAGTATTGCAACAAATGCCTGATGTATTACACAGTGTGTGTGGTGGGAAGACCCCATGCTCAGAAAGTGATTTCACCAGTGGCACCTGAGTGGGAACCTTGATTCATAGAGTCGTTTGAGTTGGAAGAGACCCTTAAAGGTCATCTAGTCCACCTCCCCTGCAATAAACTGGGATGCCTACAGCTATATCAGGTGGTTAGAGCCCCATCTAGCCTGACCTTGAACTTCTCCAAGACAGGGCATTCACCACATCTCCAGGCAACCTGTTCCAGTGCTTCATTACTTGTCCTGTAGTGGGGACTGCAGCTTTGCTGTCTTCTGCTGAGGAAAAATGCTTCCTCCAGAAGACCTGTTCTTATCTTCCCCTGAAACCCACCCAGACTCAGATGCACAACCACTTGTTTGCTGCTCTTTGCTGCTCTCTGGGACTTGGGAGGCTTGATATCAGTAATTTCCGTCCAAGGCTATGACAGACAGAAGAGTTTAATGAATGCAGACTTTTCTTTCCATCTTCTGTCAGATTTTGCCTTCTACTTCGCACTCCTCGATGAACTTTTTTTCCCCCCTAGATTTCTCTTTTTCTTATGTCACCCTGAGGCCTCAAAGTTCATTTCCTTTACTCTGTGTCCTTCACTCATATTTATCATCTCATTTCCCTACTGTTCCCAGGCTCACCTCTACCATAACATTCTTCCAGGTGCTTCCCACTCCATCATCATGTATGTTTTCTCTTGTTTGCATTTGAATCAAAGTTCTTATCTGTGTTGTCCTGGCTCAGATAGGATTGATTATCAGTAATTGAGTAAGTTTCTTGCACTCACTTGTGATGTTTTCCAGTTTGGCATTAGCCAACACCGAATCCTGAATAGCAGGCAAAGGGAAAGTCCTATTTTTTGCTCCTTGACAACATGGACTAACAGACTGCCAAGGGATGTTTGCTGCTGGAGTGTCTGTACTGGGAATGTAAAAAACTTCCATTTCCCTGACAAATAATATTCTGGTTATCACGTGATTAGCAGGAAAGCACATCCTTAGTCCAAATTGTTCTCTTATCGGTATTCAGGTTTATGCTTCAGAAAATGAAAGGCCAGAGCTTTTCTAAAAAGCCAACTGTGTTGGTTTTTTGTTTGTTTTCTTGTTTATCATAAATTCATTTTTTCTTGGCATTACTCTTAGAAGAGACAATTAAATTTGTCTGAAATTTCCCAAAGATTTTGGGGTAGCTATTCAGCATGAAAAAAAAATCAGGCTAGGGAGTTGCACTTTGGCAGAATTACTAAAGGGTTATCATCTGACAGGAAGCATGGGATAGACTATACAACTGCTAATGTAGGAGTTACAGCCGTTCTTATTACCTGAGCGAATGTCTGAGCTCTTTTAGAATTTTAAATATACATTTTGATGATGATTATAAAACCTTTTGCAGTAGAATATATGTCAAACACTAAATGAAGAAGGAAATACACTGCCCTTTTAAGAGTTTGTTTTTATGGCTGTAGAAAGTGAGGTTTCTTGCCAGTCTTCTACAGCCTGTAATAATTGCTTCTGCCAAAAAATTGTATTGGAGAACTAGTATTATTTGTCAGTGAACAAGTAATTTTCATCATGATTCCAAGTCTCTTTTTTTTTGCTGGAACCAGGCAGATAGTATCTTCAAAGATTGAGCTGACGGGGGAATGGAAAAGAAATGGGAAGCAAGGAGATGAAAGACAGAGAGGCAAACTTGCCATGCACTGCTGTTGTGGGCACTTTTTACAACAATCAAAGTAAAATTGCCAGGTTCTTTGCTTGGTATTCATGATGACGTTGCAATACAGTGGTGCTTAAAAATCGGTCAGCCATCTGAAAGATTGTTTTCACTCGACTTCCTGTGTCTAAATCTCATTAATGTCGATAGAGCTGCAAGTATGTAGGAGAAGAGGGCAGTATGCTTCCAGAGCTGGCTCTGAAAAACACCAGAAACAGAGCAGCAGTAGCTGATTTAACCCTCTGTCTCTTTTATGAAAAAATAAAATGCAAGTGAGTGGCAAAATTTAACAGAGATGGAGAGTGGGCATTAGGAGAATATAGAATCACTTGGCACTTGCTTGTGATTCTGATGGAACCACAGCTGAACAATTACACGCTGGCTTAATTATGCTGCTTTATCCCACTGTATGCTGCTGACCTTCGCTATAGCAGGTTACATTCTCTGGAAGCACTCACTGAAGCTGTAGTGCTTTTTGAGATTATTTGCTCACTGTAAAAACATTTTGTTTGAGAAAGACCGTTACCAAATCTAATGTTGCACACTTGGCTTAAATTCAGCAAGGTACTTAAGTGCATACAATGTTTAAGTATAAATGATTACTGTCCACTTCAGCTGGAAGTACTATTGCTTAAGATTTATATTCTGCTTAAGTAGGTTGTTGAACAGAAATCTTCATGTGTAGGTATAGATTTTTGTTTCTCTTATTTGTTTTACATTTAAAACGATTGTGAGTTTATTTTCAGGAGGTTTCCAACTTTTATACAGACAGTTGAATCATGACTGCCTTGGCCTTTTGTCTCTCTATGAATATATCCTGCTCAGTGTGTGAACGCAGAGGTCTCTAACTACATGGCCTGAAATCCACGTATGGCTAGAAATTTTTAACTTCCTTATCTCCAGGGATAAGGACTAGACAATTTGCCAGGATAAAAACATAAGATTCCCGAAGATTAGATCATTGCAGTGAAATCAGGGCTAAACGACTTCAGAAGCTTGCTTTATGTGCCAATGAGTTACATACTATAGTGTTGATTGCTGAAAAGCAGCAGTGTCCCACGTGTCCCATTCATTTCTGCGGTACCCATGAGATTTCCTTCCAGCCTTTTACTCCTTTTCAGCAGTCAGCAGTGTTGTATAGTAGTTAGGAAGTCACTGATAAATCTCACTTGGGCAGTGCAGATTAGGGGAAACAGGCCGTGATTAGAGCTGTAAGTGCATTTATGAAGCCTGCAAGGTAGATCCTTGTGTAAATTCTCTCTCATATTCTCTGGTGTAGAAGTCTTAATTGTGTTTTAGTCAAAGGACCAAATCCCTTCTAGTAAAAATAAATGCAAAGGCTGCTTAGAAAGAAATCAATAACAGAAATAAGGAAGACACTGCCAATTTGAAGTGAAAGGAGGAATGGTGATGTGTTCTAGGCACCAGAAAGCTCAGAAGACTTGGCTCAGAGCTTCTTTGTGCTCTTTTTCACAGTATATCACTTAATTCACAGTCAAATATGGCATCTTCCGATGTCACAGGCAGGGAACTTGGTAGTTCCCACAAACTGCTGCATACCTGTGTCTGTAGAGGTGCTGGTATGTAGCTTGTGCTTCTCTCAACCTCACTGCATTTGGCTGGTTAAAGCAGCAATTCTAGTTGAGTCACTCCTCTCTCTCTCTGATGTGGGAAGGCCACGCTGGCAGAGTTCCACATTTAGATTTGATGAGGCCCAAATCCACTCAGAGGTTTGGTCTTTATTATATGCGTGCATCGAATGTCTTTGTAATCTGAGTGATGGGATGCTTCCTTGAATCTGTTTGTTGTCTTCTGTGTTCCGAGACCTATTTGTTTTTTGTGACTGGCTCAACAGCCTTCAGGTCAAGGATGATAACCCTCTTTGCTCTACTGTCAGTGTAGCTCATGCCATATATAAAATTGGTGAGAACTAAATAATTAATTGCCGTACACCTGATGTTTAGTGGTTTAAATCTGCTGGGGAACTCATGCAGGGATCTTAGAAATAGAGCAAGGCATGGAGTGTTACTTGGCAGGTATCTCCAAAGGCAGGTTTGAAGAGGATTTGACCAAAGGAAAGGAAAAGAAAGCAGGCAGGCTGGGATTTCTGGGAAGAAGTTGGGAAAGGGGAATGTGTTGACACTGCAGGGAAGCATTCAGAATCCAGGCAAGACTTCATGTCATCGTATTGTTTCTTGAACATGTGTTAGTTGACACACAGCCAAACAAACTTTCATATTCTCCAGAGGATTTCCTCATGTTGTGGCGGAAAGTAACAAAAACACTTCACATTTCAACATGGACAGGATCTTAGAGTTCTGTTTTGCCAGTTTGTCATAAAGAGATGGTAGTTGTGGTAGTTGTCCATCACTGTTGGTAAAGAGAACTGATAATTTCTTCACTTTTCAAGCCTGTCCAGGTCATTCAGGGCAGCATCCCTTCATTCTATTATCTTGACTGCACCACTCATCTTGGTGTCATCCACAAACTTGCTGAGGATATGCTCAATCCCATTGTCTATGTCATTGATAAAGATGTTGTAGAGCACCAGTCCCAAGAAGGAACCCCAGGGGGACACCACTCATCACCAGCCTCCACCTGCACATGGAGCCATAAACCACAAACCTCTGGTTGTGACCATTCAACCAGTTCCTTATCCTTGAATAGTCCGCCCTTCAAATCCATATTTTCCCAATCTAGAGATCAGAATGTGATGTGAGACATATAATGTGATTATAGCTGTACCTGTCACTTCTTCCCAAGATAAACGTGACATCTCTTTCCATTATTTTCCAGTGAAAACACTCAGCTTTATGCTTGTACATTTCTCCCAGCTGTTCTCTGGAAAATGTTTTATTGGATTTCTTTTTTCTTAAATGAAGTAACTACTTGTTCATAAGGAATAGATAGTTAAATACCGAGGAGAAGCTCTTGTCACTGAGTGTTTTCCACGTAATTTTGTTACATGTGTATTTTCACGGTGCAGTCTCTCATCTTTTACAAATGCCTTGCAGTATAAAGAGAAAAATGGGAGGGAAAATGTAATTTATTCTCTTACATTGGCTAAATCTCTAGAGGTGCAGGGAATGGGAGTTGCTTCAGAAAGTGAGAATTTCTGTTTCTAGTCTGTGGCTCAAAAGGGCAGAGCTTTTGCCATCTTCCCCTCTGAAGTATTTAAGCCCTTTCTTCAGTCACTTTGATTTAAAGGAACTGAAGTATATCCATGATAGCTTTGAGCCTTACTGCATCTCACATCAAAGTGAGTGCAAAAACTGCCTATTAACTTTGAGGTTGTAGGATCATGACCTTGCTTCTAAGATCAGAAGTAGGAGCATAAGTAGCAAGGTAGGCAGCATTGCGCTGAAGTACAGTAGCACCTACATAGCCAGTACACTTCAATTACTTGCACCAACTAGAGCTTCATGCTGATTAGAAATACACACGTAGACTTGCTGGGATAATTCTGTTTACAGTTCTCATTATTTAAAATTATATCCTGTTTTTCTTTTCAGAATCTAGTGAAGAATTTTATGCAAGAAAGTATTAGTGTGGCACTTTTTATCAGAAAAAAATATTTCTGTGCAAATATATGTTGCAATGTCTATTTTACACTTGTACATTTGGGCTAAAGTGCAAAATAATCACTTGAATAATTGGTCATTTGAGTAATGTATTATCTAATTGCATTTTGGAAGACAAAACGCACCTTTATATCACCTCTTTAATCACCACTTTTCCTGCTGAGGTAGGAGCCTTATAATTTTCTGTACTTGTGGGCTTCTGAGATGTAGGGTTGCTTGGTCAAAGAGCTGGCTACAGTGTGTTGGAGAAAATTTCTGTCAATGACAGAGCATGGTGTGCCGGAAAGGATGAAAGTTTTGACCATCCGAATTGCTTTTGCCACAAGACACCTCTGTTGCTGCAGGTGAACATCATGTGATGTCTTTCCAATCTGAGAAATAGTTTTTTTGACAATGTGTTTCACTCACTTGAAAAACCCCCAAAAACATGTTTTTGAGGTTTTGGACTTGTCCTCTTTGAAAAGAAATCTCATGCTCAAACTTGGATGCTACAATGCTTCTTTGGGGCTTAATTTTACACTTGGAGAAAAAAAATGAAATTCCTGTTCTAATTGTCACTCACTAGGAAAGTACAGAATCAAAAAGAGTGAGAGATGGTGACAGCAGATCACCCAATGTTGTAGGAAAATCTGAAGAAAGAATCAGAGGTGGGCAGTGAGAAAAATCTCTACCTGCAAGAGGTCCTATTCTTTGTTTTTCATTATGCTCAATATATAGACCATAAGAAAACAGGTAAGTTCACCTTGAGTTTCAATTGTGTTCCTACAGTCAAGGAAAACTGGTGTTACAAAGTGGGTGAATAGAATTATGTATTCATATTCAACACTTGGTATTCTGTAATGAGGTGTACTTCTTCCATAAAATAAACATAATGATAGTCTTTTTCCCAAGCTGAATTTTAGCAGTTGGCTTCATGGACTTTTCTTTGCATGCATGAAAACTACAAGAGTGCAGCTGCATTTTCAATCTTCTATGCTTCTATTTTGAGATCTTACCAGAGATCCTACAGGTATCTGAGGAGGTGCAATAGTACTTTAAAAGTATTTGTTTCTTAAGTGTTGTGCAGTGCTAACATCAAAAAGTCCCGCACTTTGGCTTGATATGCTTTTCATTAGAACTCCTTGGAGGTCAAATGGTGCCAAATTCGGTCCCAAAGGCACAGAACAGAAGAGTTCACTCAAGTTTACACAATACAGAAATGCTTTCTGCATATGGCTTTACATCGAATGCTTTGAAATATTTTTTCTCACATAAAATTCACCATATTTTTTTTCAAAGCATGGTGACTTCTAAGGAACTGGGTGATTTATTGTTTGTCCTGTGCTTTTCCTTTGCTTTATAGAATATTTAATTATCAAAGGTTCTTCTGTTAGTGTGCCTTTTGAAACAAGTTCAGCATCCTTCTGACAGTTGTCATTTTTTATACCCTGCTGCCATTACCTGCAGCAAATCTGCTGCTCCAGCTTGCTTTTCTGTGATAGTACTCAGGCATGAGAGGAGGTGCAGCCTTCCAGACTGGTCCTTGCATTTTTTGAGATGGCCAGATGGTGTGTGCCACATGCAATTTGTGTCAGTACTGACTAACTCTGAACTGCTGCAGCATTTTTTTGATGTATAGTGGATCTCATAACGGTTGATGTATTTCACAGCTGTTTTGGTTAAAGGGCAGTAAAAAAAGAAGCGGGTCCTCAGTCACAGAGACTCAATAGGATAAGACTGCTCTGTCTTATGCTAGCACTATACAAATAGCATCTACTTCAGTATGGTAAACATGAAATTCTCCTTGCCGTACCAACACGGACAATTTTCCTGAGAGATGGAAGGAGATGCTACTCCTCTCCCCTTCTAGCACCTCTGTGGATGTTCAGCACCTGCATTGTCATCTGGTTAATCACAGCACAGGCATAAGAGTGATTTGTTTAAACTGAACAAAATCTATGAAATTAAGCTATGGTTTCATGAAATATATCATTTGGATCTGTAGTATGATGGAGATGGATGAGACTTAGTTCCATTGCAGCTGAAAAGACCATCTTAAAAGACAGTGAACCACAACAAAGGCAGCATGGGTGAAATACGTGGTTTGCTTCAATGCAGAAGTCGCATCAAGGCACAGTATTTTCATATGTGACAGCATCCTTTTCAGAGGAAAAAGCAGAAAGATTAAACAGAGGGAATGTTGTAACGTGTTTAATCCACTGAAGTAGGCTCCTCTCCTTAATAAGGCACACTTTGATGAGAAGAATTTGAGATAATTTCAGATGATAGAAGGTGAAATGTTCATGGCAGAGACTACAAAGAAGCACTGTTTCTTTTGCAGGTGCTTGAGCATCAGTGTTTATTAGTCGTATATCACAGGAAAGTCCATTTTGGTAGCATAAATAATCTATTCCATGTTTGAAAAAGGAGAACAAAGTTATAAAGTAAAGATGCTGATTTTAGCACTGCTCTGTGGTACATTTAGCACGCCTCCATGCAGTCTAGCAAGTATGTTTTTTAGTTTCAATCTTATCTACACTTTATTAGATGAAACACTGCATTTTTGAGCAACCTTATGTTATCTCAATTATATAAAAGATTAAGAGCCTGTGGGGTTGTAGTGAGTAGTTGAAACATTTTTCTACCAGTTTCAGTGTTAGAGCCGAATACAGTGCACTGAATCACAAAATCACAGAATGGCCAGGGTTGGAAGGGACCTCAAGGATCATGAATCTCCAACCCCCCTGCCACATGCAGGGCCACCAACCTCCCCATTCAATGCTAGACCAGGCTGCCCAGGGCCCCATCCAACCTGGTCTTCAACACCTCCAGGGATGGGGATCCACAGCCTCTCTGGGCAGCCTGTTCCAGCACCTCACCACTCTCTGTAAAGGTGTTCCCCCTGACATCCAACCTAAATCTTCCCTCCCTCAATTTTAAACCATTTCCCCTTGTCCTGCAGTTATCAACCCTTTCAAAGAGTTGATTCCCCTCCTGTTTGTAGGCTCCCTTTAGGTACTGAAAGGCTGCAATGAGGTCACCCCGCAGCCTTCTTTTCTCCAGGCTGAACAAGCCCAGCTCCCTCAACCTGTCTTCATAGGGGAGGTGCTCCAGTCCCTGATCATCTTTGTGGCCCTCCTCTGAACCCTCTCCAACAGTTCCCTGTCTTTCCTGTACTAGGGGCTCCAGACCTGGATGCAGTACTCCAGATGGGGCCTCACAAGAGCAGAGTAGAGGGGGACAATCACCTCCCTGTCCTTGCTGGCCACCCCTCTTCTGATGAAACCCAGGATACCATTTGCTTTCCGGGCTGCAAGAGCACACTGCTGGTTCATATTGACTTTTTCATCGCAGGACCCTCAGGTCCCTCTCTGCAGGGCTGCTCTCAAGGACCACTCCTTCCAGTCTGTATGGATGCCTCCAGTCCAAGTGCAAAACCTTGTATTTTGTTGTGTTGAACCTCATCAGGTTCACCCGGACGCATCTTTCACATCTGTTGAGGTCTCTCTGAATGGCATCCCTTACTTCTACTGTGCCAACCGCACCACTCGGCTTGGTGTCATCAGCAAACTTGCTGAGGGTGCACTTGATTCCATCATCGATGTCACTGATAAAGGTGTTAAAGAGCACCGGTCCCAAGACAGACCCCTGGGGGACGCCACTTGATGCTGACCTCTACCTGGACATAAAACTTGAACTTTGGTTGAACACTGAACACTGATTGTCTTGCTTTTGTTCCACACAGAAATAAATTCTTTCTACTGTTGTCCTGTTTCTGTTGCCCAAACAGAAAGTTTCCCACTGTGCAAGGTTATATCATAAAAGATGATGATATGGAATCCCTACTTTTAAATTGTTTTACAAACTCGTAACTTTATGGAGGACTGGAAGAAAGTAAAAGAGCATGTGAATAAACACATAACCTAACATTTTATAGAATCAGAAATGAAGATTTTAACCCCATAATCTTTATTTCACCTACTGTTGAAGACAATAGGTGTTACCTTTGGTACTTGTAAAACTGTGTGGTGAGTTTCTTTTATTATTCATGAAGTAGATGAATAAGTAACCCAGATTCTTAATCCTGTTTTATTCAATCCCAGCCAATACTTGTAATTTTTATCAAATTGTGAATTTGGTGTTCAGTACATCTGCATTTCCATACTACCTTTAAATCATCTCTGTGTGTTTAGGGGGTATGAAGGACTGGGGAGAGGGTTAATGCTATAGATGGGTTGAATAGGACAGTGAGGCTTTACATGAAGTTAGTTTTCTATCATATTGATAGTTCTAAGGTCTGATTGTGATACCATGAAACATCAGAAGCCACTACATCAATGGTTCAAAGTCAGGAAATGAACAAAACACTGCAGTAGATTTTAATTTTGATGTGGGCTTTGTAAAATACTCCTGCAGAGGAAGTCAGTTACACCTGCATCTACCTGGCAGAATGTGTTAGTACCTCTTGCATAGCTGTACCTTTATCTGCATATATTTGGGTAGAGTAGATATATTTCTAAAAAATATACATACCCACACATATTTTTATTTGAAGAATTGAATTGAGAACATTTGTGTGGAATGAAATTAGATCTTGCTTCCAAAAAATCTGTTTTTAAATCTTACGGCTTTGTTATGGTTGCATGTTTTATGTTACATGAATTATGTCCTTTAATGTGAATATCTGGAAGATACGTTCACCATCAGATTTAACTTGCATTTTGGAATGTCCACAGAAAAGGAATCAGCAGAGCAGTAATAAAACCCAGGCATTTACTAAATTTCTTTCTGACACATCTGTGAGCAGTAAAGAGAGGCAGGGTTTTACCAGATCCGAACATTCAATCATAAAGGAAGCTTTACAAGGGCAGGAACAACAGCACTTTGAAAACATTCCCTGAATTGCCACAAACTCAAGACTTACTACTGGAATCCTTAGATAAATATCGAATGAAATTTCTTATTGCAAGGCATGTCAAAGTAAAACAAACATGCTTTCATATACCGTTTTCACCTCAGAAGTATGTCAGGTATAGAGGCAGTTTAATTGAAGTTGATGTTTAAAGGCTTGATTTCCAGGCTCTGAGTTGCTACAGGTGCATCTCTTGTGGTTATTGGTAATGAAGGACTGAGGTCGTCAACATAGCAGAAGAAAACATCATGGATATACAAAATCTGTTTCTGGCCTCTTGCAGCTTCTGTATTTTTCTCTTTAGCTTAGCATCCCACAGATGCTGACAAGTAAATTTAGAGTTGGTGTCTGTCTTATTTTTCAACAGTATTAGAAAAGGATGTTAATCAGAGAAGCATTAAAAGACAGACATCCCCTCTTTTTGTTTGTAAAGCTTCAGTTCTGTAGTCATAGATAAACTTGCTTTTGCTACATGGGATGAAGAATGCTGCATTGATCTTGGGGTAAAATTTATTTTTTGGTTTGACTTTGCTGTTTTTATCTCCGCTTAATTAAATTCCCTCAAAATATTTTCAGTCTTTCAGAATTTCAGTAAAGTTTTGTCTGATGTAGGATGAAAAGTAATATTTCAGAAATAAAAATGTGCATTGCAATACGATAAGCTTTTTCGGCCACATCAATACCAACTAAACTTACTGAATTGAATTTGGAATGAATCTGCATATGGAAGGCTTTCTCTGTTCCTTTGCCTTTGTCATTGAGAAAGCCAAAATATAAGAAAATTACCAGAGTGTTGATTCTGCGCCCAGAACGTTTAAGTTCATGGAATGCCAGGAAAATCAAATATGCACATCAGCAGGATACCAACAGTTGGTCAGATGGTAAAATAGTTAGGTGTTTTTACCAGCAAGCCAGGCCTGCTAAGAGGGTAGGTTTTTTGCTTTTTATGCAAAGATCTTCGGGCTATATCCATTCACGTACCGTTTCTGAACTCAAAGGTAGAAGAGATTTTAGCATGGGTATTATTAGACTGGAAGCAAGGCACGAAATTAGTGAGATTAGAAGGGGGCCTATAGGAAAACTGGGGAGGAACTTTTCATAAAGGCAGGTAGCGACGGGATGAGGGGAAATGGCTTTAAAATGAGAGTAGTTTTTTTACTAGACATTAGGAAGTAATTATTTACTGTGAGAGTGGTGAGGCACTGGACCAGTTTGCCCAGAGAGGCTGTGGATGCTCACTCCCTGGAAGCATTCAAGGCCAGGCTGGATGGGGCTTTGAGCAACCTGGTCTAGAGGCAGGGACTATAGCAGGGGAGGTGGGACTACAGATGGTCTTAAAGGGCTCTTCCAACCGTAGAACCATAGAATCACCAAGGTTGGAAAAGACTTCTAAGATCATCCAGTCCAACCATCCATCTATCACCAATATTAACCCAAACCATAGTATGATTCTATTATAGAGAGACAAATGTTATTTTTGAGGATGATGGCTCATATTTTCAGTATGAGGTGCTTCGATTCCCATTTGCCTTTGAAAGTCAGCTTGTTGATTTCTTTCTGGCGTGTCAGTGCTTTGTAACAAGGACCCAGACCTGAAGTGACTCATTAGGAGGAATGCTAGAAACCAGGTCAGTCTGCTTTCTAAGGAAAGAATATCTGAGGAGTCCTTCAAAAGCTCTAAGTAAATTTGAAAAGGAGTTTTGTACTAAAATTAGAGAAAAAATTAGGCTCTGAAGTTGAGGTTATATCTTGTTTAATCTTGATGAAGACAGAAACTGTAAAACATTTTTTTTAATTATTTTTACTGTTTCCATATTGAAGTCTATCGAAGCATCAAAGGCTAATTCTGAAAATTTGTTAGCAATTATGTGGTGATGATATAATAAATAGAAAATGTGACTAAACTTTGTGAGCAATAAAAGGAGGAGGTGAACTATTGTGTTTGGCTTCCAGGTTGGTCAGGGAGAAGTAATTGCTGTGATGCCTAAATTAGAAATCAGAACTCTGGTTTTGCTGTGCTTAACCTCAGCTACACCCAAGGTGTCCTCACAATGACCTCCCCATTTGCTTATGAATAATAACTCATCAAGGAGCCAACTGGACATTTTATTTGGAATTCTTTAATATAGTGCACGTTTACGGACATCAAAGCAACCACTAAAGAAAGCCAGGCTAGTACTACCAACCACATGGAGAGAGGTGGTGTTTCTGTTAAAAGTAGCTTCAGGTAATGAGGCAGAGGTTTTTTTTCTAGTAAGGATTCTTCAGCTCACATCTTTTCTGTGCAGAATAATCCTTAGTTCTCAGAGATTTGCAGTTTACCTGTGTGACTCCTGTATGTTACTGGAAAATGTTCTTTTTAATGAGAAAATCATAACTTGACTGAGATCATGCTTGTTTAAAATGGGAAAAAAAAATCTAGCTTATTTTTGTATTTTCTATACTTTTCTCAAGAGCAGCCCTGCTGTGCAACATGCTGAGCATCTCTTGAAGGGTCTTCAGGTTCTTCTGAATCGAGCAGGAGCATGGGGAATTAGTCCCTTTTTTCTGTGTCACCAAGATACTTCCATTGCTTTTTTAAAGTGCTGAATACTGCTGTTCATTCTTTCTGTGCCAGCTTTAAAACTATATAACACTACATTCATCAGCAGATCGATGCTCTTGAAGGCCAAGGCCGTCTCATGTTATGGTAATAGTGAAGAGTGCTTTTGTGGTGTGTGAATGAGTTTTATTTTAGATTAAGATGGGTGCTGACATCTGTTAATGTTTACTGAGAACATAAAAATGAAAGAGACTAAATATCTTCTAGCACTGTGCCTACCTTTGGCAATAGGAAGGCAAAAAGAAACTTCCCAGCTGGTGTGTAGCACTCACTGAGTACAGACTGCATTTAGTCTTTTCCAGCAGCAAGAGCTCTGGAAGATTTGGAGATAGTGAGTGTATTCTCCAGGTTTTTTTTTTTTCAGATAAACAGCTGAGTGTTAAAATAGATGGCAGAGCACAGTTAAGCAACACTACAGAAAGACAACTTCAGACTACTTGGGCTTTGTAATCCCCAAGGAGCTGTGCTTTAGAAAACTGGACTTCAATATGCCATAGCAATGCTGTGGTCAGGCCCTACTCAATCAGACGCAGCTGGAAAAATTCCTATTTAATTAAAGTACCAAAAATAGTTCACAGAGCTGAACACATAACAACTCAGGCATATTTTGGAAAACTACTCAAAAAATACCTAATATAACATACCAGCTATGTATTTACTGATCTATCACTGTTTCTCTTTCAAATCTCTGCTTTCATTTTTTCTTCCACAGTTAGTGTTCCAAGGACCAAGAAAAATCATTAAAAAAAGGCTGATAAATATGTTAAAGCTGTACCTTCTTCCCCTGGCATTTCTGGCTTCTCTTGCCAAGGCAGTTTGCTATTTGATTTGGGTGTTACTCCATGACCTAGATTTTCTGTTTTGGCAAACACTAAAAAGGAGGGAAAACCCATCAAAGTATAACGATATACCAGCTTTACCCACTCTTTTCAAAAATGTTTTTCCAGCCCAACTGGTAGCTTTGGAGAAGAAGAAAGACTCAAAGGAGAAGGCCCAGACCTGGTGGTGTTCCAGCTCCAGGTGTGGGCTTGGGAACTGACCTCTTCTATAACAACATTTGCTGCCTTTTTAACAATTTTTGAATTGGAAATGGAAATTTTATAGAAGGGAGCTTTCTTATTTCCTACCTACACATCCTTCTGTTACCCTACCAAAAGTTTAAGGTATGATGTGCATGCCAGAAGGCTGTGCTGGACCCCAGCTCAGTGCTTTTAACTGTGTAATAGGAAAACAAAAGGCATCTGGCTAGGGGGAGCGGCGAGGGAGAAAAAAGAGAGATGCTTGATTTACAAAATAAATGCAGCCATGCATAAATGTAGCCTAGCATTTAATATTTCTTTCTTAAAAGCACTGAAGCATTGCAGTATTTATTTCTTTAAACTTGTGTTTGCTTGGGTTCAGCCCGTCCTTTTTTGCACGTTGAGCTTGAGTAGCCGGGAGCTTCTTCCTTGGAGAAGAGGTTGCCAGGCCTCTGTGCTTCTTAGTTGTCATTGCATCAAGGGGTTGTCACAGGAAATAAAATCAACATGAATATTACATGAGTGCGTGTACATACCAGTCCAAAGAGTGCCTTATAACCTGGGCCCTAATGGTCTGCTCATTAAAATCTCACAGAAGCCCCCTCCTTCCAGCTGCAAAAGCCTGTTTAATACACAGTTTCTCTGAAATCAGCAGCTCTCCAGATCCCATTATGACAGAAACTCGGACTTGCACTCCTGCAGCTCAAGGCTTTGGCATTATTAGTTTCCCCATTATTAGTCTTCCCCAGCATCGCTGCTGGGGATCAGTGCACAGCTCGGGGGCATTGTTTGTTATTCATGTAAGAAAATACAGTAGCATTTCATAAAATGGATTGAGCCAAAGCAGCGCAGTGACGGGTTGTTGGAAGCCCTGCAGCAGTGCAGACTGGAACATCGTTAGCCAAGGCACATAATACATCACTGTCCTATTTCACAGCCAGAGAAATGCGAGGAGCAAAAATGAAGGGTTTTTAAAATGCCATAGTTAGTTTTTGGTAGCTCTGGCTGAAAGAAAGTGAAATGTCTGTGTTCTGGAGGAACTGGGGAGAGACTGGGTGGGGAGAACCGAAAGGAGAGGCTGAGAGGGCGAATAATTGAAAGTGACTTTTGTTTCAGATTTTAAGATGGTAAATTGAGTAGCTCTTGTTATTTTCAGACAGGTACAGAGAGGTATTTAGGCACCTACTTGCTATTGAAGTCAGGTGGAGCTGGATACTTAAATACCTCTTAAAGGTAGATGTTCAGTAGAGTTCAGGAGAAGGATTTCAGAGCCTGAAACTTCACCTCCTCTTGATCAGCAAATGTGCTGGAGTCTTTTTTCTCAAGATCAGGTTTAGTGATGTGCCCATTCACACATCCAGCTCTGTTTCCTTACCTGACAACTGCCAAACACTGGACACTGGCCTGTTAGGACTCCCAGCCTTGGATGTTCAGGTCTCTTCCCTAAGGAATTTGCAGCAAGGACATGAAGCAAAGCAGCATCATGAAACATCAGTACCTATTAGTTTGCCTTTGAAAGAACAATATATACAGAACAGTGGGTTGGTTGGTTGGGTATTTTTGTGTTGTTAGGTTTTTTCCCATTGTCATTTTTTTCTTTTTTTGCAGTAACAGTGACAGGTAAAAACACAGTTGAAGTGAGTCAAAATTATCTTCTTCCATTAGTTTGCTGTCTCCCTTTTGTGTCAGCACCGTCTGTACTAGAGCATCCCTCTGAGATTTCTGAAGCTTCTAAATGCCTAAAAGGGTTGCTATTAGTACATCACAGTGCTGTGCCAGCCATCTGTTGTGGTTTATGTCATTAAATATCAATAGGGGTTACGTATTACAGATCACGGAGAAAAGTTCTGACGTAGTAGAACTCATCTCCTAGAGGAAATAGTGGAAAGCCAAAAGCTACATCTTTTTGGACTTTTAAAGGATCTTGGACAGAAGCGCTGAAGCTTGTACTGCAGGGCATTATTGCAAGCCTGCCTACCTTCAAAACCACAGAGGAGGAAAATTTTGCTTGTTTTGGTCCTTTGAGAGTAAGGTATCTCCTTGTGACTTCAGAGCACAATACTTTCCAATGATACATTTGCATTGTAAATAAAACAACTTGAAATATGTGTCTCCAGGAGAAATAGAAGGAGCATACCTTATGTATATTTGCATTTCAATAGCATCTAAAATATGCAGCGTAGGTCTTCTGCCTGCATCTGGCTCTCTTGGATAATCAGAAGCCCAATGCCCAGAGGAATTGCTTTTGAAGGGAATGGTTCATAGCTGGGTCATGAGATTAGCAGTTTCACAAGGAGTAACCAATGAAAGAACTGCAGTCAGTTTGGGCTCGCAGAGTAAAACACTGCACTGCATGTTTTTGTTTCTGAACAGTTTGTTCTTCTCTGTTTTACACAGTTGAATAATGTCCTGATGGTTTTCTGTAAAGCAGCACTGCTGTCGGTCTCTCAAGGTATCATTTTATTTCCTTCCCTATGCTGCATATTCAGTGAGCTCTATCCTGTCTTCCCAACTTCTTCAAATGAAACAAGTAAAGGAGAATTAATTACAAAGTACAGTAGAAAACACCTTTAGCAATTTATAGTTATCCTGCAGTGGCATCCACCAGTCCAGAGTTTTGCATTTGTCTGGGATGATGTCTTGCAGGAACAAAGGAGGAGCATAGGAAAGGATGATTAAGGCGATAGTCTATGAAATTATATGTCTACAATTCAGTGTAATTCCTAAAGATGTGTTGAGGCAAAGAAGTGTAGATGGCCAGCAGGCATGTTCATACACAAAGGTAGAGTTTTGTTCAGGCGTGCCTAAACTCCTTGTGCTAATGAAATATTTAAACCCAGTGTGCTCTATGCCTATATCACGTACAGTATTTCACATTTAGAAATTCTTTAGCTTTCTTATTGTTTCTATGGATATTTTTTTTGTAATAAAAAGTGGCTGGAATCAAGCAGTTGTCCAGACCTTCAGCCAAAATCCTTCCTGTCTCCTCACAAATAATGTCTTTCTAATTTGGTTTTTCTTTTGTTTTGCCAAGGAAGACTTTTGCAAGTATTATTTAAGGGGTAATTTTTATTTGCTGATTTCTTGCTAACATATGTCTTAATCATTTAAAAACAGAAGACATTAAAAAAAAAAAAAGCCTAAACATAAATTAGCTTTCTGTTTGATTTTTAGCTACCAACATTTAATTATGAGATGCACAGCATGCTCAGAAGTGCTATGTAGTACCTATGTGTAAGACTTTCCTCAACGTAGCATGACAAAAATTTGTGCACAAATAAACTCATGCAGTACCATGCTTCTTCTCTTGATGTAATCTATTGTTTCTTATTATCTTTATTTTGTTCCTTCACTTGGTTGCTACACAGATTATTTTACTTTGTCCTCGTTAGTACCCACAAACACATCCTTCATGAACATTGCCAGTGTTCTTTGTTATCAAATACAGATGTGAAGAAACCACTGAGATTTTCTTGATTCTTTTTCAGTCATTGGAAATTTTTGTTGTTCTCTTTGGTCCCAGTCCAACTCTGTAGGAGTCAGTGATTGTCTTTCCACCAACTTCCCTGGGATTTGGATCTCGTCTTTAATAGTTCCGCTAAATTCATTTTATTTTCATCCTTCAAGTATGTCTTAAATTTATTTTGTTTTAAAATTCATTATGATTTGCCATTTGACCTTCATGTATTTTATGTTTTTGAATGCCTTCTTTATATTCCATAAGTTGCTTCTTGTAAAATTCAAACATTGTTGCAGCGCTTTGTCCAGGCGTTCCACCTCTCACACTCTCACTCTCTTTTTCAGAACTGTTTTCACTCAGCTGACAATAATCTACTTATCATTGATCCTTACGGGGTTTTAGATTTAGGTTTCTCTCTGTGTAAAGATATATGTCTCTCCAAAGCCAACTCTGACACCTTTTTCAAGTTCAGCGAATCTTGTCTACTGCACCTCTTTGCAAGTAAGCAGATTTCTTTCATCTAAATAAATTTCATTTAACCAAATCAGACCATGTATTCATAGTCATTTCAGTGAAATTTAAAGCCTTACTAACTATTAGCCTTGTTTTCCATATTTGGCTTTATCCTCACCTCATTTATTATTTGTAATGTGGCAGCGCAGCAGAGGCTGCAACCAAGATCCAGGCTTGGTCCCATCGGCCTGGTGCGCAGATGGGGACAGACACAGCCAGAAAGGAAAAGCAGGGCTCCTGCCCAAGCACTTGAGTTGGATGACCAGCAGTTTGGTAATGTACTGGAACAGGCTGCCCAGAGAGGTGGCAGAGCCTGCCTCCCCTGGAGGTGTTCAAGAAAAGAGTAGATGTCACATTGAGTGACATGGTCTAGAGTGGTCACAGGCATAGGTTGATGATTGGACTGGATGATCTTAGTGATCTTTCCAACCTTAATAATTCTTTAATTCAAATAAAATCTTTAGCAGGCTGCCTTCCTCTTCCAGATTAATGAGAACATTTGGCTTCCCATGTGTGTGCTTGCTTTTAGTCCTTTTTGTTATTTGTAAGGAAAAAAAAAAAAAAAAAAGCCTTTTCTACTATTACAAAGCAGAATCTAACAAATCTTAAACATACCACCTAGCAACTCTTTTCCCAGTGGCATTAAGAACGGTCAGCTATACTGTTGCCTTTGTAAATGCCACGCAAAATCCCTCTGCCCCATATTATCCTCTAATTTTCACATCCAGTGTTTTTTTTCTGCTGTCCTAGTGATTTCCTTAGACTCAAGAATAGTTAATGATTACTATGGCAGCAACCAATCAACATGATTAACGTCTGCAAAACCTCTTCGTTCAAGGCCCTTCTTTCAGCAGCTTTAACAAACCTTGTTCTGTTTTTCTTTTGTACCTAAGCAGCTGAAGAGGAAGTTTAGAATCTCGGTAAAGGGGAGTCCCCACAGGTTAAAGATATACTTCTGCATTGTTCAAAACCTCCTCAGCATTGCCCAGGAGCAGATGCAGAGCAAGAACTGAGGGATGGACGCAACTTCTGGTGTAAGAGCAGGAAAAAGTTTATATGTATCTCCTGCCAAATGATGCCACCTGTGCCAGCTTATCTGTATTGGAAGGGTGTGTTGGGTGTGTGGGGAGGTTGGAGGGAAGGATCTGGAAAGGAGCTGTGATGTTATGCAGGAGCTAAAAGTACAGGCAGTGCCATGTCAGAAGGTAGAAGAATGGGAGGCAAATGCAAGATCTCCAAAAGTGCCGTGGTGTCTTACACCTAAAGGAGAAATGACAGCTAGCAGCTTGGTGTCTGAGGAGAAATAGGATCAGCCTTGTTCCCAGTTCTGTAGGACACAGCACAAAAAACCACTATGACAGTTTGTGGTTATTTGTTCTCCCAAAAGCATCCTTAGCAAAGGGAAGGGCTGTGGCAGAGGAAGTATGCAGCCACTCTTCCATCATGTGGACGAGATGAGTCAGGGAAGCCCCAAGGGGGACTTGGGCACTGTTACCCAGAGTACAGAAAGCCTGGGCAAATAAACAGGGCAAATGATTTCATCCTTCGCTGCTTTCAGTCCTGTATCTTCTTTGAGCAGGAAATTAATGCCAAAAAAAAAAAAAAAAAAAAAGTTTACCATTAACATGGCAGTGATTATTCAAAGGCTAGGCTTGGCATCTACAGAAGTAGAAGAAAAAAAAAATTCCATTAACTTGCAAGGGCTTTGGCTCAAGTCCTAGCAGAACCTCTTCAAATTTCTGAAGATTGCTAGGCTACTGAGAAAATAATGTGCGTACCGTGCTTCAGTGTACATATGTTGCTTTGATTATTCCATGAATATCACGTGCTTTGATGTTGGAGGCTACATAGAGCCCGCCAAAAAAGATCTGTTAACTAATGACAGTGTTTATGCTGTAGTAGGCAAATGCTGAAACTGGATTTGGCCTTTTTCCCCTGGGACCAAATCCAAATAAATGTCATGAAGTAACTGCACAAACAGCACTCACTGGAAAAAAAAAAGTCTTTGTTTCACTAATAAGCTCTTTTAAGGAACAATGGATACAGTTTCTCAGTTTTCTTTATATCTGACAAAATAAAGCAGGCAAGAATTCTATTTTAAGGCTGAAAACAATAAAAATCGGTTTGCCTAACAAAGGTAACTTGACTAACTGTTTGTTGTGGTTAGGGAGATGTGAGAACTCCTATAAATGTTTCTGGAATCCTTAAAGGAATGCTTTCACCTTGGAGGTTTGCTTGTTTGGCTGGTGCGGGCAGTTGGGCTCCAGCACAGGATTTGTGCAGGGTAGGCTGCAAGAGGCCAAAATACACACGAGAGCTGCAAAGCTGTTAGGGTATGCTGATGTTAAGCAATAGGCAAGTGTGTGTTTTGCAGTGGGATGTTGCATTGTAGGTTAGTTTGCCTCTGACTGTTGTTCTCTGATATTCATTAGTAGCTTTTGATGTCTGTACAATCATTTGAGGGACAAATGCTGTTCTAGTTGAATGTCTTGAGGCCAGGTGCCTCCTAAAGTCAAACTAAGCATACACATTTCACCCTGGAGGAATTGCTAGGTTTTAAGCCATGAACAGCCTTCTCCAAATGCAGCCCTGTCACCAGCAGAAGCTCTGCTCTTACCCTGCCAAAGGCTGCTGTCCTCTCTGTCTACTCACAAATTTCTGTAGGATCTCCCTCTTTTTTTGCTTTAAGCAAAACCAGCCACATTTGTCTCGCTAGTGCCGGTCTGCACCAAGATTACTGGCTCAGCCTGAAGCCGAACAGTGTAGGAAATGTTCATACAAACTGTTCAATGAGCACATCAGTAGGGGTGATGCCTAATGAGGAGAGCAGGGGATGGTGCTGAGCAGCTGAGAGCAGCAACCTCTTCCAACTCACAGCGGGGTCCCAAAGAGGACATCTGTTCATGGCTTCTGTCTACAGCTCATTTGTAGATCTGACCAAAATGCTTCTGGCAAAAAGCAACTCCTACTGGGAGGGGGGTGATGGGAAAAGGTGGATTTTTTTGTTTGTTTGTTTTTGTTGTTTTTTTTTCTTTTCTGTCTTCAGGGAAATGTTACTTTGAAAGAAATTACAACAAAAAGTGAAATGGTACCTCCAGAGAAGGAAGTGAGAGTTCTGCCCTGAGATCAGTTAAGGTGTGATTTAACACAAGAAGAGTCATTTCCGGATTTCTCAGAGAAAACTGCTTTCTCATTTGCAGTTTTCAAAGGGTAATTTGTCAACTTTTTTTTTTTCCTTGAAATAACCAGGTTCCTCCACCAGCTCTAACCATTACTATCATACTGCTAGGAAAAAAAAAAACACTATGCTTTTCCCCTGTGAAGACTCCAACTCGAAATTTGCACAGTAGAATTTGACCCTAAATATTGAAATGGTAAACTGTATTAAAATGAAGGACACAACTGCAGCCACCATCCCAAGCTTACATAGGTTATCCCTAGTGGTGGATAACCTCATTTCCACGTGGCTCACCCACTGCAGAGTGGGGGGAGCAGTGATGCTTGCAACTTGTCTTTTGTGACAGAGGAAAGTTCCCCCTACTATCAGCTCACTCAGTTTGCTGCCTTCTGTTTCCACTGCTGCTAGCACTTGGTGTTTCAGATCAGAATGCCCTCATGTGAATGCACAGGTGTGCATTCAGCTAAATACTCAGTATTTCTTAAAATGACTGCCCTGCAGTGGGGATGAGTAAGCATTGTCCTGTCTGTTCACAGACCAGAGCACTGTCATTTCTGATTTTTATTTTTTTTTTTTGTCCTGCAGTTGTGTTTTTTAAGAAAGCTTGTAACACTCAATGTTAAACTTCAGTAGATATCTCTCAGCAGGTATTTTATGATATGTAATACAATGTCAATATCCCTACTGATATAAATAGTCAGAAGCTGTTTGCTTTATAGTGAAGAATACAAGGAACTGATTTTTATCTCCTCCAGATTTCAGTAAATAGCAAAGTGAAATTATCTTCAGCACTGGCTGTGAAATCACGCTATGATGCCACAATCATAAGGACGCTTCCAACTCAATAAGAAATATCTGCAGGATAAGAAATATCTTTTAAGTAGAGTCTGTTAAAGAAGAAAGCGCATAATTTAAGGATCAGTATATAAATGTTGTAACTTTTTTTTCTAATCTATATTGCTTTTCCTAAATGTACTAAAACTGTAAAATAATATCAGTGGAAAATTGTAGCAGAATGATTTGTTTTCATAGTTCATTTATAGTTAATTTCCTGTACTAGTAGTACAGGGAAAATGATTTAGCGGTGAGTCTAGTGTGAATTCCTTACAAGAAACCAAAAATAAATAGCTTACTCCCTACTGCCTAAAGGTTTGAGAGCGTGGATGAACTGAATTAATGAAATCTTTGGAGTCTTTGTGTGCTCCAGTATGGAAGGCACGACAAGTATTCCTCTGCTGTGAAGTTTATTTTATGTACATGTTCTCCAAGAAGGCAGGCTGGAGAGAATACAGAACAACTTATCTCCTGCTTTGAAAACTGCAGTCTGCTTTTAAGCACCCCTCAGGCCTAGCACAAGACTGCGTTCTTCCATTTTCTACAGGGTTAGGTGATGATGTATATAGATCCATATAGATGAGCTCAGTTGTGCACGCTAGAAATTCTGCTAATTTCTCCTGTTGGAGCCAGAAGGATATTTATTTGCAGGAGGGCACTTTCGTGTTTTAGTGCTTGACGGCTTTGTGTTGTCTTTCTCCATTTCTCAGCTGTTGCTCAGCACTACCATGCTGGCAGCATTTATTCCAGCGTAGGAAGAGAGGAAGGAAGGGGATGATAGACACTTCAGCAGACCTTGGCGAGGTTTTTATTTTATAATCTGACCCTCACTTAAAAGAAATGAGTTAAATTATATATAGGTATAGGAGGATATATAAAAACCCCCTGCTTAAAGATATGTAGAGGAAGGTAGGATATAATAGATACAACATATCCCACTTTTTTTTCTCAACAGCAGACTAATTAGAATAGCAAATGCTTATTAATGGTTTGAGCTTGCTCCCCACTTTTCCCGCCCTCCAGCTGTCTGGTTTGGATAATAATTTGCATTTCCTCCCAAATGTTTTCTAACATAAAAGATCTGAACATCCGTGTTCCTGAGCAACTCTTAGTAGGGAAGGTTGAGCTGAGCCTGCTGACCAGCTGCTGCGAGAGTTATGAAAATCAAATAAATTCATCTCCCATTCATTTGCTTTTATCAGTTACATATGAGATACTGTACAGATGGGATGGTCTCAATTACGAAGATCAGAGTAGTTACATAATTAAGCATGCTTCTCTAGCTCATTGATTTCAAAAAGTCAAATACACATTATTCCTTCTCATCTAGTTCATAAATCTCTTCTATACTGGAAAAGGGAAATGTGAATTTAAATATATAAATCAGATCATGAAGTAAGCAAATGAATCATTCTGATAAGCTCCTAAAACTTTGCTGCTCATTTTGTATAGTTGTTTTGTGGTTTGTTTTTTTTTTAAATACTGATTATGAAATGAAGTTGAAACTGTTGATAAACCTAGATGTGAATTGATAACAGAACCTTACTGTTTGGGTTTGCTCAGTATTATCCACCCAGAAAAAAAGCATCTACCAATCTGGTATCACAGAGTTAAAGAATTGAACAGCGCCTATAACTCATCCAAAAAGGATACCTAGTGACAGAGTGTATTAAGTGATGCTGTTTGTTTCCTTGATACTGTGGATATTGGCCATTAATGGCAAGTTCACTGCTTGCCTTCTGATTACTAAGTCTTTATCCCATAGCACAAGGATGAATGCTAAACTGAACTTGGTAAAAATTAACTGCATTTTGCATAATGTTTTTAGACATGGTAATTTGAGTCATTAACACCCAGGTTCATTGTTTAACGGTTAGTGAGATGTTGGCATGACTCTGGAAGGTGCTGAGAGCTTTAGCTGAACAGCTGACAGCTTCTACAATACCACGTATGCACCTTTGGAACTCTTCTATGGCATTGCTGGAAAAAACTATTCTTGAGTGGAGTAGAATCGGGTCCAGGTGTTGTTCATACTCTTCATAGCTGGAGGAGTGCAGGAAAGATTGAGAAGTTTGATGTAGGCTGGATGGGGACAGCAGTTAGGTAAGGAACCTGCCTGTCTGCCTACTTTGAACTGATGTCTGAGTAGTCAGTGCCCTCAGCCACATTAATGGTCTTAAAGTTATGGAAGGAGTTAGACTACAAATAAGAAATCATTTATAGAGAATGTGCAAATAAAAAACGCTAACTGCTTCCTGATACAAAAACAGATGGCACTAATATTTGTAAATTAATGGAAGTATGAAGAAAGTTACCAGTGACTTAGTTGTGAAGGTCAAGGAAAATTTGACAGGGTTGCATTTTGAGGCAGCTGGAGAAGGTTATCTTATTTGCACTGTTTCTACACGTAACTGTAAAATGACTACTGCTGGGATTCATAACAGCCCTGTTTCTTTATTTTAGAAATGCAAAACTGTAAAATACATTCGTATTATGGTGGAAACAATACTTTAATGGTTTCACATCCAAGGAATAGAATAGGAGCACATACAGGAGCCACCTCTGCATGGTCAAGTGTTACCTATCTGAAGTGCTGTGTACGGACTTCCAGAAGGACCTGACAAAATTCCTAAATCATCTCAGAAGGATATGATCACCCACAGGTTTGAAAGACAGGAGGCAACGGGTATGAATAAATGGCCTGTTTGCACATTGCAAGAAGAATAGTGGTGTATTTCCAAAGGGATTTGGCCTGGAGCTTGAGCTATTCAACTTACTCATAAACGATCTGCACAGTCATGAGCTGAGTGTGTTTGCTTGTGATCCATTATTCCAACTAATGGCAATTAAAACTAATTACGAGGAGCTGCGTGATACTGAGTGATGGGCAGATGAAATTCAGTACAAATAAACACAAAACAAAGTATGTGGAGAGAAACATTCTTGCAACATTCAGTTCCTCTGAATTAGCTGCTATCACATAGGGAAGAGATCAGGAGTCCCTGCAACCATCCATTCATTCTCCAGATGTCCTTTATGTGCAAAAATTAGGAATGGAGGAAAGAATAAATTAAACATTTTATACCTTGTAAATATCATAATATCATATAGAATAAATGTAGATTTCCAAGGTATTGACATAGTAAGAGTGTAAGCCTGTATAAAGCAATTGGATATCTACACAGCAGAGGAGTGGTTGGGGCTTTGAGCTGAGATGCTGTTTTGGCAGGGAAATCTCTCTGACGTGGCAGTGTTATAAGACCAACAATTTTTGCAAAGCTGGCAGTGAGGGGTAGTATCTTTATGTCACCACAATAAGATGTGTCAGCAGCCTGTGTCCAAAAGTGCTTTCAGTGAGATTTAAGATTTGCAGTGCTTAGGTCTTTTCACATAATGGGGCATAGGCTCCTGAGCATGTCTTAACATGATGTTTTAGAGTATGCATTTATGTAAGTTTGCCTTTAAGATAGCGGTTCTGTTTGAAAATATACATCGAAACAGTTGTACACCAAATACATTTTCATTATATGTGTCTCCAAGGGACATGATTTAGTGATGGGACTTGGTAGGTCAAGTTGATGGTTGGACTTGATGATCTCTGTCATCAATTCAGTCATAACAGTCTTTTTCAGCCTAGACGATTCTGTGATTCTGTAATTCGCACAGGCTGAACTGTAGCAAGAGGTGTTCCTGCTGAGTTAGTGCTGTGCCATGGCCAGCATAGCACTGTTATGGGCCTTGAACTGCAGAACAGCAAACCGAGAGATCGGGTGTGCTCAGCACTACCCCAAGCTACTGACAGTGATAGCTGAAATGGTCCTTGTGTGTGTACGTCCAGGAATACCTGTAGATATCAGAGGGAATGGGGTGCAGAACAAAAGCAGCACCTGGGCACCTGTGGGGACATGTTCAAGCAAGGAGGGCATGATCAGGTCCACAACTAGTAGCTGCAGAAGTCTATAATATTGCTGGCGTGTTTATAGTGTAGCATAGAAGGTGCTATATAAATATAAATTACTCTATTAGTACTAGTAATTACTTTTTATGTCCTACTTTCCATTTATGCTCTTCATAAGAGAACACAACCAATGCAGGTTACCTTTACCTTCAAACATCTACTTATGATTCATTCCAAGGGTTAACTGTGCTTGTAGTTTACTGTATTAGTCCCAGTTGTATTTGACATAAAAATGTTTTTATAGCACAACCAAATACCAGCATATTTGTGGTTGCAGTCAGATGTTTTTAACTATATTGGATATAACCCGCAATGGTTTCAGAAGATATTTCCATTGTTTTAGCCAGATTTAGAGAGGCTGGATTAAGCTATGGCACACCAAACCCAGTGGTGTTTACATATGTCAGTATCAGTCTTAAAGGGCAAAGAATATGATGTTCCATAAACCTTTATACAGAAATAAATACCTCGCAGCAAAAATGTTTGTCTAAGATCAGTTACTATTTCAACTGTAATGACCTGCTTGGAGGAGGTCAGGGGCCAAATTCTTCTCTCATTTACCCTGGCGTAAATCCACCATAACGTAAGTGTAGAATTTGAGCTCAGGAGTGTGATACTTTGGAGTTAATTTTCCCCTGACCCACAACATTTTAATGCAGACTGTTCTGTTTGAGTTGTTAATTTAGCAGACCATTCCATGGATAAGATCCTGATAAACTACGTAACACGAGAAATGAATTCAGTCGGATTGGTTCTTTGTGGCAGAACATCATTCCTCAGCAGAGCTTATTTTTAATTGTCTCTTTCTGAAAAGACAACTGTGCTGAGTGTTGACCTGCCAGAGGGGTTGTTCAGGTTGGAGATGTTACTGTTTAAACTGGATATATGTGTTGGTAACTTAGTGAAATTCTAGTCCAACTTCACAAGTGTTACCAGTCCCCAAAAGTCTCTGGGCCATAACTGCCAAAGCAAACAGCCTCCAATCTTTGTCTTCTGAATTGTTAAACAAAAGCCCCACTTTATGTAGATTGCTAATTTTTGCGGCTAAGTTCCAATTTTAAACTTTATGGATTCTTTTCCATATTCAGTTGAAATTGATCTTTCTGATCTTTACTGCTAGCAGGGAACACCTTGTTAAGGAACAATGATTTAACACCAATTTAAACATCAAAAACCATTGTAGCAGATATTAGTACCCTAGTAAGACACATTGGTGACTCTTGCTTAGCCTGGCCACCTCCTAACATTTCACTTGTGGGTCCCAAGGCTTCCATTGTGAATGTGAAGGCAGCTGACCAACCATTTGAAGTACAGATTCCTATTAAAATATAATCCTGCCTAGAAGATTTCCACACCGTATGTTTATTCGAACCCACTTTGTTATCCTGGGCAATGAGAGACATGATAGTCAGAAGGGCTGGCTTTGCCATCCTTTGACACTGAGAAATACAGAGCTTGAATTTCCCCACTTGACCATGAAGTACATTAGTAGATGGTTTCTATATTAAAACCTGATGGCTTTTTGGATATGTATTGGATTAGTTTCTCTCAAGTAACTGTTCCCATCTAATTTGAACATTACACAAATACGGTAACAAGTGAGAGGACTTTTATTGTAGTTTTAATTCAACACAGAGCACAGTATATATAACCATTGAAAACAGAACCACAACTTGACAGACTCAGATCTGGCTCTTCCCTAATCCTGCCAGTTCTCTGCAAAGCTCTAATGGAAAAATACGCAGGAAAGGATGGAGTGAGAAGAAATCAAACTGTCTGCATTTCTTCAGTGATACTACTCCCTTTGGGGAAGATCTGGAGTATCTAATGATGCTGAGGAAGTCAAAAGCTTGTCCCTGAACTTTGGATGGGGGGATCAGGACTTCTGTTAGCATTCCAAGGTCTGTGTTGAAACTGTTTTTCAGCTCCCCACTTTTCACCCTGTGAGCAAGGCTTACTTCAGAGTCCTGCTGCCACTTCATATGTGTGTAACTGCAAAAGGAAGGGGACTGTGGAAGCTTATGGTGGCATTTGCTATTCTAAGCATCAGATGGCTTTCCATCCAAATGTCCTAATGGCTGCTGAAAAAGTGCATGATAGAAAATGATTGCTTCCCAATTACACACGTAGTTCCTACACACAGGAAAGATGTGAAAAAGCATTGGTAGAGCCAAAAGTGAATACATGCTTCATTTGCCTCTTCTCTCATCTACTTGAGGCTTTTATTCTTCTTCTTTAGGCCACTAAAGGTGACAGAGTCCCTTATTTTTTGTTTTCCTATTCTGAAACCCTACATTGAGCTCAGATGTGGCAGGGAATGCTATGCAGTCAGCTTCTGTACTTTGTTTCCACATGTTGTTTTGCAAAATGTGCCAGTCACCCTCCACTGAAAATCATACTGCTTCCATGCCTTTGATTTGTGTTTCTCTTATGATGTGCAAAACATGGACTGGGAGATATAATGGCTGTGTACATCTCAATCTAAGTCAACAAAAAAATATCATTCACTTCAGTAAGACCAGAATTTTACTCAAACCTCTTCTTCAGGAGAAATGATGGCAAGATTCTGCATCAAAAACTCCCTGCTACAAAGTACTCAGCAGACAGTGACAAATTCTCAAGGAGCTGCTAGGAGTCTTCTGGTCCCCATGCAAGTGAGCCCATGCATCCACCTTTTGTTGTAGAGTTCCATGGGAAACATTCTGGTTTTACTTGTATGCATCTGAGGAGAGAATCTAATGGTTGTTATCTCAAAAATACAGCCAGCCAAACCCATTTCAATGTTGACTATGTCTAAAAATGTATGCTTGTGTGCATCCCTAGCAGCTCTCCTTTGTAATTAGTGAGCTTGCTCACAGGTGCTTGAGGTATAATAGAACTCTGGGGAAGGCAGCTTCACTGTGACAGTTCTAGAGGTATTGTATTTCTACATGCAATAGAAAAAAAATCCTTGAGGAATGTATTTTTAACAGCTAACTGTGTTCAAGCTGTGTGTGAAGTGAGCGTGAGAGTAGGGTTTGGTTCCATTTTGCAGCATGAGCATGTTTTTGGAACAAGTCCTTGCAATCAAATGGATTCCATTTTTTTTGAGTGCATCTGTCTTTTTCTTTTTTCTTTTTTTTTTGATGGCGGTAGTTTTCTCTTGCAATAGGATCCAGTCAGCATCAGACCCCCTTTGTATCAGGGGGCAATGAAATGCACAAAAGGCTGCCATCCTCTCTGAAGAAGTTCGAAGTCCATAGCACGTGGAAAGCTGTTGTACACACAAGAGGAAAAAGTCCACTTTTAGCACTGTACTTGTTTTCAGAGTAAGCTTTTTTTTTTTTTTTTTTGGAAGTAGCTTGATCAAATAATCAGTGACTTTTGTCAAAAACAAATATTCATCTACAACGATACTGCTAGGTTGCAAATTCTACGTAGGCTTTGCATCTAATTTTTCCCCCCTCAAAACAAATATGAATTCTTGCCCGTACTGAAAAAGAATTCCATTCAGCCTGTACTGTAGTTGCTGTTGTTCCCCATCATATCAGGTAAAACAAACAGTAAAAATTCAACCTCTTCAAGATATTATTTAAAGCTGATCCAGCTTCAGTTTCAAATGTCCTGGTCGTGTAAGTGCACACGTCTTCTGTCACGTTCAATTAAGAATAGCTCAGATAGCAGTTGAATATTGTTCCACTGCATATCTTAATTTCGTCTTCTCAAAATGACTTCTGAAGATGTTTCAATGAGTACCAGTCTGTATTTGGCAATCGTTCCCGCATTAACATAGAAGAGTGTGACTCTATCTTCTTTTAAATAAGCTCTGTTTAATTTTCTCTGCTGTTATTTGAGTTTTATTTTTGAATGTGCATACTTCCAAATTTCCCGTCTTCTCACCGCCCAGCTGGCTGCAACCAAGAGTTTGCTGTCTCGAGTTTCCAACTAACACTGCTGAGGGGCCAGTGCACAAGTGACAAAAAGGAAGGGATGCAGTAGCACGAGGCTTTATGATATGAAGATCATCCATATTTATTTTGTCTAGACGTCTGTCTCTTGATAGTTTGGTCAGGGTAATAGGGGAATAGTATTGCTGTGTTGAGGTGAAGTGTAATTATACTGTTCCCAGAAGGTAATTACAACCTATTTATGAACTGCCAAACCTAACCAATTTTCTTACTGAGATCACTTTGGCAGAAGTCATGTGTGTACAGGTCAGTTACATTAACCTCTGCTGTACAATGTAATTATTCTGGGCTGTGTGTTATACTTCCCAGTTATGGACATTAATAACTATTGGTATCATAAAATGAAACTTCACTATACATGAGCAGAGCTCAGGCTCTGCTCTGTGTGGGATGCAGTTAACACAAAATGGCAGTGTTTTCTGGACTCTTCCACTGCAGAAATTGCTCTGCATTGTGTTTGGCACAAAGTTCTTCCTAACATGCATTGCCACTATGCTAGCACATCTTCTGCTTCTGGGTTGGGATGTCCAAGCCCTGCTGGGATGGTGGGAGCCTGGGGGACCAGAGACACTGGCTCCCAGGGCTCCTCTTTTCTTCCAGCTACTGCATATAGAAGAAGCAGAAACAGCTTTTTTTTTTTTTTTTTTTTTTCCCAGAAAGAATAATGATAAAAATGTTGGTTTTGGGAAGGAATCAAAGTGACACAATAAGCCAAATCTTCAAATCTGTGGAGAGTCCTTGATTTCATGCACAGAAAAGACCTATGTGACTGTAGTTCTCTCAAATATTCAAAACAAAACAAGACAGACCGACCCCAAATCTGCAGCATTCTGGCAATGGCTCAATTTACAAGACATTTACTATTTAGCCCCAGATAAGACCTCTCTGAAATCACTGTCTAACTTCCCATTGCCTGGATTTTCTCTGAGTTCCCAGTCTCAGCTGTTGATGGAAGATATGGCAAATGAGGTCGGACACTTGAAAAACCCAGATTAATTGTACACAAGAATGATACAGGTCAAGAGAGATTGTGTTTCATGTTATTTACTGATACAGGGCAGCATTACTAGTGGAATTTGTACATCCTATACTCTAACATACTCATTCACTTGGCACTCCATAATGGAAAACATGGAGCAATTACATGCAGACAATACTGTAATGGAAAATAATTGAAGACAGCCACAGTTTGGGTTTTTGTTTTGTTTTGTTTTAAACAATGCATGCCAAGTCCTGCATGCAAGCATCCTTTATTTTTTTACCCTCCAAGATAAATGCAGCCAATAATACTTGAACCACGTGTGAAGCCACAGTTCTGGGTCTCTAACTTCACAGCCAGCTAGAAATGACCAAAACAACATCTGCTGCAGTTAGAATTTGAAAGTACTTTTTCATTCTGCTGAGTTCCTTTCTCTGTTCAAATCACCCTCAGTAGAGCTAATATTTTGTTTCATCTGACTAAATGAAAAACGTGATGGCTTTCTGACTTTCAGCAAAGGATTTGAGTGAAAATTCATGACACAAAAATGGATCAAGTATAAGAGCATAAACCTGTGTGTATATAATATAAAGCATTTCTTGTTATGTCTTACACAGTGTTGTAACAGTTCAAGTCTTTTGAAGTAAGCATGCACTTGGCATTCCCATGCTTTCCATGGTTTAAAACATTGGTGTTTACCTCCTCAAAAGGAAAGCTGTCAACACTGTACTTCAAATATTAATGTGATTTATGTGCCTATTCTTGAATCATGGTACTATCTCAATGCCTAACCCCTTTCTTGCTCTTTTTTTTTTTTTTTTTTTTTTTAAATATAAAAGAGCTCCCTCTCAGACAGAAGGTCAGTTATTAGAAGTGAGGCATGAATAGGAGGAGCAGTACTGACAATACTGATGCCACATTCAATACCAATCACGGGAGTGTGGAATAATCAAGTTTGATTTGGAGAGTCAGGTTCATTTGAGTGCTCTTACAGGTGTTAAAGCAATGTGGCTGAATCTCCAGCACTTGTCCTGACCTCAGCTTGGTACCTTGGGCTTTTCAGCTGTGGCCAAGAAGCAGAAAAGCAGGTCAACAGCTTTTAGAAGCATTGTAAGTCCTTTGCTCAACCACCAGTGGAAGCAGAGAGCTGGCTGTAGTGATGACTGTATGCAGTGAGGAGGAGTTTAAAATAGAAGGATGAGTCTTAACTTCTTATATATTGATTGAAAAAGGAGTTAGGGTTTGCTACTAAGGATCTGATCGCATACTACTTACTGCAGCTACTGGTACCTGTAGTAGTTCAGTGCTCTGCCTAAGAGTACAGTGGAGAAATGTACTTTGCCAAGCCAGAGCCTGCCACAGTGCCATTGCTAGGGTTGTAGCTCCAGCCTGCAGTCCCCACCACAGGCCTCCCATCAGACAGGATGCCCTCCAGCACCCAGCAAGCAGCCCTTGTGCCCAACTTGCCTGTGCTCCCTTTGGAAGTACTCTGTTTCCACAGCTTGTGCAAAGAAGCCCTTGCAGGTCTGGTTTGGGTTTAACCTCCTGAAAACAAAACAGGACTGTCTGCCTCAGGCTTGGAGCATGTGCTGCCAGATTCAAATCAGATGTAACTGGGGCTATACTATATGCAAGTAAATCTGTGTCAGCGTAACTTAGCATGATTTGTATGCCAGGAGCAGGCAACAAGGAAATGCAAATAGCATAAAGGCGTAATGCTAATCAGTCCCACCTGACTTTTCATTTCTTTATGTATGGGGTCTTAGCTGATGTGACTGTAAGGCACATTTTTGCAGATCCCCTTGCTTGCTACAGCAGTACCGCTGACAGTATCTTCTCAGCAAACTTGGCTCGTAGAAGCCCTGAAACAATGGGGCTGACATAAAAAGTTAACAAAAATTGTTTGGGTAAGAAGAAACCTTAAAGATCATTTAGTTCAAACCCCTGCCATGGGCAGGGCTGCCACCCACCAGATCAGGCTGCCCAGGGCCCCATCCAGCCTGGCCTTGAGCGCCTTCAGGGATGGGGCATCCATAACTCTCTGGGCAGCCTGTGCCAGTGCCTACCACCCTCTGAGGAAAGAATTTCCTATTTATGTCTAACCTAATTCTCTCCTCTTTTAGTTTAAAAGTTCCCCCTTATCACCTATCTACTCACGTAAAAAGTTGGTCTCTATCTTGTTTATAAGCTCTTTTTAAGTAAAATCAGTCACCTCCTTCATCCTGCTGGCCAAGCCTTGTTTGGTGCAACTCAGGATATAGTCAGCCTTCTGCACTGCAAGCACATTCTGCAGGGCTGCTCTCAGTGATTTCTCCTCCTAGTTGGTACACATACTTGGGACTGCCCTGACCTTGCACGTGGCCTCTTTGAACCTCTTTCAGTTCACGTAGGCCCACTTTTCAAGCCTGTCCATGTCTCTTTGGATGGCATCCTTCCATCATTAAATATATATAGCCTATGTAGGCTACATGCTTGCCAATACATACACATTGGTGTAGACCATGTGTGGGACGTGTGCCGTTCACTTGCCTTCTATGTGAAGGCTACGGCTGGGACACATGTTGACCACATGCAAGCCATGTGCAAACTATGTGTCAGCCACATGCCAGCTATGTACAAGTCACATGCTGGCTAATTGCAGGTCACATCTAAGCCATGCATTGGCCACGTGTAATCTTCTTCCAAGCTTGTGTTGGCCACATGAGGTCTACATGCATGCTATGTACCAATCACCTCCATCAGGCTATGACTGCAGGGATGTAATGGCTGTGTACAATAAAGTAGTGAGAGCTAAGATGCACTAAATTTTCTGTCGTTCTTTCTTTCACATAAGTCATTTGTTGCGGTGGAAAAGTTTGTATCTTTTTCCTTATTGATGAAATATGAGTAATTACAAACTGAGCTCAGAAATTGTGGGAAATGTACAGTATGAAAGGCTTTTGATGTAACATGTGGAGTGATTGCTGTGCCTTACTCTTACTGATCCTTTTCTTTAAGCACATGCAAATCAATTCTGTGGTCATATATTAATTAGTCCTCTGTCTATATCTATTTATGTTACTTGACCATTACTGATAGAAAAAGTGCTATGTAACAAATCTATCTGTTCTTCATCATCACAAACTGCAGGAATTGTGAGTAAGCATTTTAAAAAAAGCTTCAAGTCCTCTGCTGGCATTGCTGTGTATTTGTGGAAATGAAGGCAGGAAATCCTACAGTGACAGATTAATAAATTATAGTGTAATTTTGAGCCAGTGAATTTATGGATTGTTTTTTCTCTTCAAAAGCTGAGTTGCACCCAACTATTAAAGGGAAAAACACGGCTTTGTCATGCATGTCTAACTGGCACAAATCCAACATGCTAGTGATGCAGTTTTAAATTCTGCCTAAGCTGAAGGCACAAACAAGCGATGATGGTTATGTTAGAAGTTTTTGGAAATAGCTTAATGTAGAAACTAATCACAGTTTGCAGCTGACTTAGGAGGGACGTATCCATCTGTCCTCTACGGCAGAGCAATAAAGGGAGCGATTAGTGAATTGCCAACATGGCAAGTAACAGCCTCCCTGGTGGCGTTGGCTTTGATTGATTTTATGCAGCGGTGAGAGGCTCCGTGTTTCATACCCAGAGACTCTGTGTTGAGGATCAGAGGTTACGGGGATGGGAGGGCAGAAGCAGTATGATGTCTTCATTACTCTGAGGAAAAAAGCCAAATGTGCTGAACACCAGTGCTGCTCTCCCAAACTGCCATTGGCATCAGCTCCTGAGACAGGAGACTAGTGAGTGTCTTGGCTGATACTGTCTGTTCTGGCAGCTGAAGCCATCAAAAAAAAAGAAGGGGGAGAAAAAAAAAAAAAAAAAAAGATTAAAGAAATTACAAGACAAAACAGGACAATTTTAGGGTCTGATTCTCCCACTGGTATCACCTCACTGTAAACAGCAGTGACTTCAGTAGGGTTACTTATGGATTGCACTCTTACAAGGTAGCTTTGGAGTACATTTGTTGCTTTAAAACACACATGCACGTACATACATGTATGTGTTTACATATAGATAGCCAAATGGAAAAGAAGTGCACGTGATTTCTCAGAGAAATAGAGCAGGAAATGTCTGTGCATTTATTGTGAAATTGTAATTGTAAATAGCAATTGTAATAATTGTAAATAGAGTGTTTCCACAAGTACTTCTGTGATTATTTGAGTGAAGACAGGATCTTTCTTCAATTTTCTGTACTAGTTCTTTCCACAGCACACAGCAATGGCTCTAACCCACAGCTGTATGAAGGTCTTTTCTCTCTGTCCTTCTGCAGCTCATTATTCAGCCATGTTCAAGGTGTTTTAAGATGCTGTAGGTGAGGGTTGAAACCTGTGGGAACCAGGTTTTCTCTGGCTTAGGGCTCTGATATCCCTTCCTCCAAGAAAGGGTAACCCTGGATCTGCCCAGCTCTTGTTGAAATTTCTTCCTGTAGCAGTCACTCAGAAGAGGCTCTGCTCTCATTCTTTAAGGTGTTAACACTTCTGACATTCTCTTCAGCAGTGCAATAAGCTTGGAACATTTCAGGCCTGGAAATTATTTGCATAATTTCTATGGGAAGCCAAATACTTCCATAGGCACAATGCAAATACATAAGCGTAGTGTAGGTTATAGATAAAATGAGAGCAGTGAGCTCCAGAATTATGAAACATTTTGAACTCTGCAAGGGATGAATGTGATGCCCTACTATGCATTTTAAGTTAAGACATACGTTTAGATGAGATCCCCTACCATGCTAACTTTTAATACAGCATGGCGAAGATAACCAGTTAAATCATTTTCCTTTATATAAATGAAAGTGCTCTGTGTTCTTTTCATAATCACGTCACACAGAGTGCATTATATGTTGTTCGTATATATAATTAAAATTTAAAAAATACAATTTAAGATGGGAAAAGTCTTGAATCTATTGATTCATATCTTAGTGCTAGAAGTATCTTTCTGAATTTTCTATGCCATTTGTGTTTAAAAGAGCTATTATTATTATTAGCTATTTTCCCATTAAAATTTTCACCATATTACAAAGAAGATATGAGATTATTTCATGCTCTCTCTCCTTCTCACTCCTTTCTTTTTCTTTCCTTCTGATATAAGGAAAAATAGAGTGGAAAATAAGTAGGTCTCTTGTTTTTCAGTCATCCCCCCAAAGGAAATGCAGCCCAATCTGGTTGCACTTTCTTCTGCTTCATGTTGAAAAGTGAGCACGTGTTCTTTCAGCACCTGACACGTACCAGTGAAGTGCTGTTTTCTCTAGAAGTGTTTTGTTTTTGACTTGCCCTTAGTGGGATTAGCCCCAAGACAGTGCCTCTGGGGAGCCTCACCTGGGCTCCTTTGGAGGACCTGGAGGACAGATGGCATCTTCTGCATGACCCCGGGACATGTGTCAAGCTAAGGTTGGCTCTGTCTTGAGCCCAGCTCACCTTGACATGGGACCAAACTGTGGCCTGCCAACTGCTTGGCTGTATCCTGAACCACCAAATGACGTTTCCTGTCTCTGCTGGGTGATATTGCTGTCTTTAAATATCCAAAGTGCTGTGCGTCATAGCGAGAGCAGAGGTGTCCAGACACACTGGAGTTGTTTTTGTGGCCGCCACTGTTTTCAAAGCAGAAAACTGGCAAAGGGCCTTTGGACGAGATGTGCATGTCAAAGTGCAATAAAGAAAACAACTGGTCTTAAAAGCTGATCACCGTGCACCGTTGTGATTGAGACTGAAAAATGTTAGCTAATATTTTAAATGTGAGTGAAAGGTCAACAGATGAACCGTATTGTAAACATACATGTTAGCAGGAGGGCAGGGTTGAAGATAAAATTAGAACCATGTGCTTCTCCATTTCTCATAAGGCACAGAGGTCACGACCCCAACGGCTTAAAAGACCCTCAACAGGGAAAAATATAATAATGTCATGTGTCACGCAGGGAGATGCTGTGCTTATTAATTTTGTAAGGTACATACAATTGCTAAGAATAATGTTTTGTACTGTGAAGGAGAGAGTCTCTTTTAAGAACATCTGGTTTTTATCAAATAAAACTACTCTTGAATCAGGTCTTAACACAATACATGGAAATACAGTTAGAACTTACAATGAACTGTAACTAATCCCACAAACTGAAGAATCAGCACAAATCACTGAATACGATATTTAGAGCAAATGAATACAGTCATCTGATAAAACTTAGAATGGCCTCATTACTGCTATTTATGCAGTCAGTGGAGAGCTCTACCCAACTTAGCGTCTACCTCATTTCCACCCTATTATGTATGGAAGCTACAGGTTTTTATTTTTATTTTTCCTATAACAAATTCTAAACATTTATTTCCCTGGTACCGTTTCGTGGCCATGGTGCTGGCTTTTAAGTTAGAAAAGGAAGCGTAGATGAAGGCCCTGATGCTTCAGTGAACTCTGCCCTTAACCAAACCCCCTTTTGCTACAGCACAGAATGGTCTCTTTTGAAGGTGAGGAGACCATTGCATACATGGCGGCTCAATGGATGGTTTAGTGAAGGCAATGGCAGCGTGCCGTTACAGAGATGTATACCTTCATGTCACTTACCCAGAGCTTTAGGAGGTTCTCATGCCCAAGAAAGGCAGTCATGTCCTGCAGAAATCTTTCAGAAGTGACACTTTCTTTGAATACCAGACATTTGTGGGTGTTGCCTCTTAAAAGTAAAAAAAGAAAAGGTGTTTTTTAGCACTTACTGTGCATCTGCTCTTATACAACAGTGTCCTCTAGAGGAGTAAATATGGGATGAAGAGAAAAAAAGTCCCAAGTTCTAATTTGTTTTGGATGATTTTTCATGTGATGGTAGGGAAATGTCTCCAGTCCTTTCTCCTAATGCTAAAATGAAATGTACCTGTTTCAAAGTATTGCTCTGAATCTAAATTAGTTGCAGCTTTTCTGGTTCATTAAGACACTCAAGGTGTGTTTTTTTTAGTGGCAGCACATCACACAATGTCAGAGTCTTGCTGGCTTTTCCATTTCTGAATGTGCTGCAATTCTAGATAAGTTGTCTTTTTTTCAAAGACAGACTTGTCTTCCTTCCTTTTTTTTTTTTTTTTTAACTTCCTATCACTGTTCCACTTGTTGTATTTCTTACCTGCCAAATTGCTGTCAGTTTCATCTCCCTTTATGTACCTTTCAAAGCTGAGACCTGAAATATCTGGGATGAAAATTGCACTCAGAGGGGTCAAAGTGTGGAAGAAACTGGATGTACTTCTTAATTTACATGTACCCATGCTAAACCTTTTTTCAACTGCTTTCTCAAATGCAATTATTGAATGCTACTCATGCCAAAAGGACTTGTTGACTTTTTAATCCAGTCCCTGTGTTCAAAAATAAGTAGGTCTTTTGTAACACTAATGGTACTCAGGAACAGATGTGAAGAAAGCACCATCTTTTGCCTTTGAAGCTAATCTCCAGCAGTTGTGACCATGAGAGAGATGTCCAGTTCAGGAGAGGACAGACCTTCCATTCCTGTAATCATAGCACACAAGATACTTATTATCCTCCAAAAATACAGATTTATAGTGGAAGGTCAAAAGCCATGCAAAAATGTGCCATAGGAACGTAACTCGGAGAGATCAAGGGCATTGCAAACAAAAACTGTGTTCTGAATAAGATGCCCAGGTGACATAAAAGCTGACTAATAACCTTTCCTTCTGAGGAAAGAGGGAAACCCAGTAGAGTACCTGCCAGTATGACCTGAAGGAAAAATCTGTGCTCAGTTTAGTGAGTGCGAGTGGGATGTGCCAACTAGACACTGAAGGGAACATAATGGGATAGGAACATCAGTGATTGTATCTGCAGCTCTTAGTGCCAACGTCTAGTCATTCAGCAGAGGGAGGAAAGCACCAGAAAAAAGGTCAGAAGGGTGAACAATTTTTCTTTGCCACCACATGATATGAAAATGTAAAGCTTGACATTAATCAGGCATAAATACACCACAAACAGAAATACATCCCCCTTTCAAACTCCCTCTGTGTGGACCGATATGCTGAACACATACAAACACATTTTCCTGGAGCTTTTCTCAATAAAATTACACAGCTCCTTCCCTAATCCCCTCAAAATCCATCTTAAGCCATTTACGCATCCTGTCACCATGAGCCCCATGTGGAAGAAGTTTGCAGAACTTCACACTTCAGAGAGCAAGAAACACTTTTCTTCTAGCTTTAACTACTTTTACTCATGACAAGAACCGTAATGTCCTTTCTCAGTCTTTGGTTAAGAGGATGAACAAACCTATTTCTCCTGATTTCTCATCGCAGGATTCATCCTCTCACCCTTAATAATCTCTGTGAACCTTCTTGGTAACATTATTTCTTCTAAAACACTGTGATAGCTCTTAAGATTGTTTTTAAAGATTTTTAAGTTTTGAAAAAGGGATTTCTGGAAAACTTTGAGACTATGAATGTCCGGTAAGCTGTGTGTGTTTAAACATACAAATGGTGTGCTGGCACATATATCTACATCAAAGCATCAAGGTTTGTGACTTTGCCAAGCTCTTACCCAAGCACTTGGGCTGGGCAGACCTCTTGGAGTCCACATATTCTCAGTTTAAATAGCATGGAAGATGCCGCACAGAGATTGATCTAAATACAGTAAGCAATAACCATCTCCTCTTCTGTTCTAAGAGTTGTGTAACCTGACCCAGCTATGTTTTTAGAAAGTTGGTATGTGCCCCTGCATGCATGGCTTCCAGCATAAAGAAACCTTAGAACCAGGCATGTTGTTATCGTGTCACTTTTCATATTCAAGTCATCTTAAAGGATTTTATAAATCATAAGGATCTTATTAATATTTTAAACGTTGTCAAAAACATTAAACTTTGTTACCCCACTCTTATTTTTAATTTTGCTTTTTTAAGCCTCCTATAAATGCATGCAGCTTAAATGCTCATATAGCTGTCAGTACTTTCCCCTGATTTCATTAACTGCAAATTCTTGATAGTAAACTGTGCTCCAAACCAGTCTGTTGTGGAGGAATTAAAATGGTATTTTGGGTGACTTCTCCTGGGTCCACTTGCTAAGGCAGCCAGCATTTACTTAAGCTACCAAGCTGTATTTTAATACATGACAGTGTTTTGAAGAACCAACAGTTCCATAATCTTTATCAAATTTAATAGGCAAAAGGAGAGGCTGACCACGAATCAGTGGTGGTGAAATGCAAACCTTGCCCACCCCACAGAAATAAGAGGGCTCTGTATTTTCATACCCTGCCCCAATCATACTTAGATCTGTTTGAAAGCCAAACCAAATTGTAAATGAATCCAAAACCAAACCACAGATTGAATTCTGGCACCTTGGATGCTTTTATTTAGGTGCCACCCAGTTATGGAGACTCTACAAAACCAAACTTGTATTATCGTCATCACTTACTCTGTTTTTAAGATTGCTTCCGTCACCAGATATGGCAATATGAAGCATAATTAAGAGAGTGAAAAGCAATGGAATTGTGATTGAAAATGGTCTGCTACTGTGATCCTTTAGCTTCTCTTTCCTGAGCAGTGTGATTTTCTCTTTAGAAAACCATTTGTTTCTTCATCTGATTCCCTTCAGATTTTCTCCTCAGTCACCAGTTTTCAAAAATTGTGTATGTTCAAACCCATCCACGTAATAATGAAATTTGAGGAGAATTAGAAAAGTTTGTTTGTATTTATTTGAGAAAAAAAAAAATAATATATCCTGCTAGGGGTTTGTTTGTGTTTTGGGATTTGGTGGAGTTGTTTTTTTATTGGAAGGCTGTCACAAAAATGGCTTTGTTCTGGAAGTCCTCATTAGTTTCTTTGCTCAGTTTCAGGTGCTCCAGTTGAAGCCAGATTCTTGTAGATATTAGAAAATTGTACTGGTGAATGTTCTTATAAACGGGGAGGAAAAGGACGAGCTCTGGAAGCTTCCTGGATGTGCAGTTCTAATTGTGGTGTGATGGTCTGGATTGCTGATGTTGCCCTTGTAGAAATGGGGATGAGATGTAAAAAAAACCCCGTTGCTTTTACCCGCTGTCAGATGACACTAGTCTGTGTGGCTAGCTGTGCTCTGAAATCAGGACAAGGAAAAGTGAAGTTCTGGTTTTGTTACAGTCAGAACTTCATTCAGTGCAGTGGGGCAAAGGTTTTGACCCAAAGGGAGAGGGATTCACCTTGACACTTGGGATATTTGACTCTAAGTGATGACCTCTGATTTATAAGTCTTGAATTCATAGTCAGGGCAGAGAAAAAGGTGCATCTGGAGGATGTTGCATCTCATCCAAAAAAAGGACACCTTAAACAAACTGCATGAACTATAATTTACTTGCCCATTTCTGTCCAGCGACTTTAAAAAGCATCGTAATGATTATCTCCAAAACACACATCTGCATGGATATCTAGCGAAGAATAATTTCCTCTAGAGCTCTAAAAGGACATGAATAAAGTCTCAGCGTGGTAGGCAGGTGGCAAGGCACCCTATCAGTGTCTTTACATTGCAGACAACAATACAGTGCATACAGTGATATTCAGCAGCCTTCCTCTACATGAGGTTCAAGAATGACTCAGGGATTAGGATTGTTTGTTTGCGGTTCCTAACCCCTTCGTGTGCATTCTCCCGTGTCTGAGGGGGAGGGAGGAAGGCATGTTGAATTGTTCTTTATCGTTGTTCTTTTGTTCCCAGTTACTTGCTTTCATTTAAATGCTTATCTTAATTTTGTGTTTTCCCATTTTCAAATGCTTGTAATTTAACATTACAGCTTCCCCTAATGAGTGCCATTCCTTCTGTCAGTTCAGAATAAATGAATGAATAATTTTAGTATACTGCGTGCAATGTGAAGGAAAGTCTGTAAGGTTGTACTAAAATATCTGTTTTGATGTTCTCTTCCAACAGGTTTTAAGCAGTAGCTTTTAGGTACCGTGGTTATACATCGATGGGCATTTTTACTAAATGTCTTGACTAGTGGAATTAATGCTTTTCACATTTCTAATTCTGCTTTTCTCAGCTTTTTAGAAGCTCTTTTTTCTGTGTCAGATAAAAAGTTGAGGCTGATTTGCCATCCCCAAGGATTTAAAGATCAAAATGTTTCAGTGGTGTGATGCATGTGGATGCAGAGAGACACCTTGCTATTATCCAGCTATCTGCTGTTTGAGTCTGAAATTTCATCTGGTCTGCAAGAAATGCTTGTCACAGCACCATCAGGGTCCTGAGGTCTCTTTAAGTGAGACACCTCCATAAGAACAAAATGGGCTTTTAGTTCTGAGATCTCTTAAAGCAGGAAGGAGGAAGATGCCTCTTGTTCTGTCTGCCCTTTGCAGTATCACGTGGGGGGATGTTACCAGATTCAGCATCCTTAGCTTCACTTTCTGCTCTGCCTTAACTTTGCAGCTGTTTAGTTGCATGTCTCTATTTTAGGTAGGAAAAGGATTAAATATACGCTTGCAGAGTTGCCTTGTTTCAGAAATTGGAGTGTAACCCCCATATTTTGCACTGCTGTATGGCCCAAAGGCCCATGGAAAGCAGTTGTGTTGCTAAAACGTTCTCTGCATTCAGAGGGAGAAAATCTGCAAAAGCAGGCTGACAGACAAGAAAAACTGAAAAAGTACCCAGGGCTAGATAGGAAAGCAAGTTCTGAAGACCAGCAAACACTTGGAGGAGATAGAGTTCTGAATGGCAGACCTGATGGCTCACATTGCTTGATAAACACCTGGTACTACTACTACAAAACAAACACCATGATTAATCATAAGAGAAGCCACAGGTCAAAAACCTTGAATGAGCAACTGTGGAAGGCTTCTCAGAACTGCTTCGGTCTGTTGATGTATCTCGCCATAAAATCTTTCCATATTCATATTTGTTTTTTGGCTGAAGAAGTTAAACAGTGGTCTGGCTGCTAGTACAAAGTGTTCTGTCTCCGTTCCCCTCCTGACTTCCTGTATTTCCATGGCTCCAAAGTGAGGGAGGAGTCCGGAGACTGAGCAGAATCAAATGCAGGTGGGGATAATGTGAGAACCAGCCAAGACAAACAGCACTCATTCTGTCTTCTATCTTTTTTTTTTCCTCCTCTTCCCCTCCCCAAAATGTCCTACATTTGAAGCTATGGGGCTGTGCCTGTAGCTGCTGGGGTGTTGCAGCACTGCTCACTGCAAGCTCGCATCCCTCAGCCAGAGGGAAACACTGCTGTTGCTTTTACATTTTCTCCCCTAAGGATCTTTTTCATTCAGCGGGGCATGGATTAAAAAAAAAATCAAATTAAGGGAAAACTAATGCAGTGAATAATAAGTCTGTTGGGAAAAAAAAAAAAAAAAAAAAAAAAGGAGAAAGTTGGCCTGCATTCAGCTTTGTTACAAAGTCAAAGCCCAGTCCAGGTGTGTGTGGAAAATGTTGCAACTGTTCTCCAGTCTGCTGAGCAAACCCTGCCCTTCTTCATTCCGGCCAGGGTGCGTTTCTGCTGTCATGTGGCATCGCAATGAAAACCCAGCTCCCACCTCATCGGCGAATCAAGGCCTCGAACTGAATATGAAGCACACCAAATCTTCAGCCCACGAACCCAGCCAAAGCAGAAGGTTGACAC
Source organism: Lagopus leucura (assembly GCF_019238085.1). Lineage (NCBI taxonomy): Eukaryota > Metazoa > Chordata > Aves > Galliformes > Phasianidae > Lagopus > Lagopus leucura. The sequence goes on from NW_024962291.1 coordinate 3,536,353, forward strand.
AAAGACTGCGTCCCAGGGCCCAGGGTTTGAAAGATCACTAACAGTTCATCCTCTGCGCCTCAACTTTAACTTGCAAAAATCCAATGATTCAACTTTTTGTCAGAAAAATCTACTGAAATCCTGCACTGGAGATACAGTTATCTCTCTTACCTCGTCTAAGCATAACTGATGAATAAGTTATGCTGTCGTTGGAGAAACCAAAACAAATGTCATCCTTTGTTGGCTGCCAAACGCATGCTGTAAATTCTCTGAATATCAAGTGTATACTGGCATGTTTCTTGTTTCGTTGGCACAGGATGGAAGCCAAGGCAGTGGGACACAGCCTATGGCTGCACACCAGCCTCCCCCTGATCTGCAGACCACGGCACCTCATTCCCTCTCTGAGTGAGGCTGCAGGAGGCTGAAGATCACCTTAGAGAAACCTTAGAAGGCATTACCAAGTTGTTTTTTCCTCTTGTCCTGGATAGCTCGGGGTCTTGCAAAATGAAAAGCCTCCCAGTCTTCCTTACCATGAGCAAGGAACAAAAAGGGCTTCTGCCATAGTTATGTACTCATTGAGAGGTGATAGTTGTGCGGGTACAGAGGAAGAATATGCCAGCACTGAATCAACACTCATCTCCCATGCCAGCAAAAAACCACTCCCCAGTGCCAGCGCCCGCAATCCGCTCAACATTTCTTGCTAGGACTCAGATTCAGCTGCCTCTAGGGCTGCAGGCAATTATGAACATGGTAGTTCCTCCCCTTTTTCTTTTAGCTGCAGAGATTTATAGATCAAAATCAGTATCTTTAATGTCTCACCCCATGACATACAGTTAAGTGTACAACCAGACGTTTTCTGCAATACTGGAAGTGCCCAGTGGCTTTAAAATTGCATCCCAAGTCGAACTCTGGGCAGATGCACGGCCTGAAATGGCAGCAGTTGTACTACGTGTGTGGTAGTGTCCACACACAAAGAGAAGCATTTTGCTGCCTTTTAGCCTAGTGCCAAAAAAGCCCTTTTTAATCCTCCTGTTTCAAGAATATCTAGTGATAGCCTTCTGTGCTGTAAGTATTGCAGCAGTAACTAGCAAAGAGAGGAAGAAAAAGATGCTGTTAATGGAGAGAGCCAAAGATTCTTCTGTAAACTTTTGTTTCTTCCACGCTCGGTGTAACATAAGAACGGGCAATCAGTGGATAGTGACATGGAGACTTTCTAAGGAGAGCAGCTACAAGAACCCATCGGTGTGTCCATTTTTTTTGCAAGCTTCTTCCAATAATTTTAAAGGAAGATTGTCACTTATTTACTTTATTTTTATTTGTGATATCTCACCATAATGCAGTGGTTTCTGAATTTCTGATTTTTTTGCTCAGTTTGAGGGAATTTAACTTGTCAAACCTTATTATAGTGAAGATCCTCTTTCCTGCTCCACAGTTTACTGAGGGGAATTGCAAAAGCTCTATGGGAGAAGTCCATTTAAATAGCAGTGAAAGCAATCCTAAGGATATTAAGAGTTTTGACTTTGTTTACTTTTTGTTTTTAAACAAAAGCTAATGTCAGTTTGAATGCTAAGTGACTTGATGTTGCTTAGCTTAAAAAACCAATGGTAATACTGCAGTGCATGTCTCTCTTGTTGCCTCAGTGTTCTGAATCAGCACAGAAATGAAATCATGAAACGGTCATTTGATAATGCTCTTCTATTATGATTTTGTTTTTCTGCAGTACAGTCTGAGAGTATGGGATGATTAGGAATGAAACCAAGCTGTAAATATTACTGTAGGAGTACACTAAGTGCACTCTCACCCTTGAACAGTTATTCCCTCCTTAGGACTGGACTAATGCTAGTTCAGAGCAAGTCCCCCTTTAAATGCTCATTGCGGTGGTGACAGCTCCATTCTGTCTGTCAATCTACTTCAACTGTGCTGCATTACTTGCTGATGGAGCTACAGCCACTGTTCCCCAACCTCAGCTTAAAAATGTTTTTTCTCTTTATCTGTTATTTTTCATCAAATGGGAATACAAAATCTGAAGGGTAGAGGTTGATCACGTCTGTGATATGCCTTATTTAGTTATTATAGTGAGCTAACAAAGATAGCTCTCAGTTTAAAACCCCTTGGACTCATGTGTCTTAGATTCAGTTTCTAATCTTACGATATTTTCCAGCATTATTTTAGGCAAAGCTGTGTAGTCACGTAGCCTGGACTAATTTTGTATGAGTTTATCTTCCTGTCATCTAAAGTCCCCTGGAAATCAGGACCTCCAGACTGTGTTGGGAATCAAAACCAATTTCACTTCTGGGAGCAGTGAGCCTTTGTTTCTTTATGTCTCAGCTCCCTACTTCCCATGAAATGTGAGAGTGGATGTATTGGTCAAAAGGCAAATCTGTATAGCTGATGGAGCTGAGCAAGGCTGCAGTAAAACTTTTGAATTACCTTTGAAACTCTTAGAAAATGTATGATTTTTCACAAGTTCTGGAAAAACAGTTACTAATTGGTCTCTACTAAAATTCTTCTGAAACTTTATCATTTTTTGTCAACCTGAGTAGAATAAATGTGCTGTGAAACATAGCAAACATCCTTGCAGTTGTCGTTGCCTCCCATCGATTACATTTCAGCCAGTTTCACTTGAAAAATAATGCTGTCATTGTGTTCTTTTAACCTTTAAAAGACTAAAACTTAGCACATGTGCTCTTGCATCTGCTGAGTATTTTTATGAATGCATGATATGGAAGACATTCAAGTGGCCTTGGCCTGTCTAGAGTGAACCTCGTGTAAGAGCAAAGCATCGGAATGCAAAGGGTGTCTCAAGCCTTTGGCCAGTTGAGTTTACATGGTGTGGGAGATCTACTGAAGGAAGATTCTTTCTCTAGCCCTAGGGTTCAGTGTATTTTAATGCAACTTTTTACATAAACTACCTGTATGTTTTGGGTGAATCCCTTTTCATGCTGCCATGGTCTGGGACTGTTGTGATTCCTTGGGAATCACTGTATTGAGGATGCTGATCTTTGCAGTATTGGTGAACTTCTCCTAGTATCTTTGTCAAAAAAGTGCATGGGAGAGCTGCAGAGTGATGAGTTGTATTGCAGTTCTTGAAGGCTCAGCAAGTGATTTAATGGTCACAGCTGTTTGTCTGCAAAGGGGGTTTGCACAAGTGGAAATGTGCTGACTTGTGATGTGAGACCTGTTCCTACCTCTGCAAGCTCTTCCTATGTGACCTCAGGCAAACCACTTCTATTCCTCGCTGCTTTATCTATCTTGTCTATTTAGTCTCTTAGGAAGCTCTTAAGAACAGAAACAGTGTTTTACTCTGTGATTGTACAATGCCTAGCAGAACAGGGCCCCAGCCTTTCTTGAGTCCCAAAGATGCTGTTGTAATATAAGTAATAAATGTTAAGGAGGTGTAAGAATCTCGCCCAGCTTACTGCCATCACCATCTGTTTTTCTATGACAAATTAGTAGCATGAAGGCATGCAGCTGAGTGATTAGAGCTGTGACCGTTCGCTGGACTCCCTGGATCCTGCTCCTGGGTTTGGCACTGCCGTGCTTTGTAACAAGAGCTGCTTAAGAATTTTCCAGTGACTTGCTGTTGGTTTCTCTCCCTTAGAGAGTGTCAAATTAGTAGAAACTGAATAGAAGGGAAAAAATATCCAGAACGTGCCATTTTCAACAAAGCTTTAATGGGAAGATGATTCTCAGATGCAGGTTGTAATTCCTGGAAAACCAGAAACAAAATGACCTGCTCCTCTTGCCTCCTTTAGGGTAACTGGCAGCACTTGCATGCCTTGCATGGGGCTGTGGTTGAAATTTGTGCCACAATGAATGTTGCCACTTTGCTTTGCACAGAGGATGTTCTGGTACTTTGTAATGTCATGCAACTGGGCCATCACCTGGGAAGTGACAGGCTGGTTTTAGGTTTGGATTGCACAGAGGACAGATCTGAACCTGAGTTTCTCCCATTCCCAGTATTTTATGTAAATTACTTCTGTAATGTGCTTTGTGATGTCTGACCAGCATTAGCAGTTCTCCTCTGGAGCCAGTACTTCACTTGATCTAACTGAAAGCATAGAAGGGTAGTTGCACTTGATCTGTGCCCTGGAGTTTGGGGATTATCAGGAGCAGACTTCAGGTAGTTGCAATTTAATCCCAGTTGCAGCATCAGCTAAGGAGCATTTTGTTCCACAAATAATCATTAGCTTTTGGTCAGGCTTCCTCCACACAGCACTTCCCTTTCATAGGAGACTGGTATGATATCATCAGCTATGCCAGCCTTACCCTCCTCCCCCAACAGAGGACTGTTCTAGAGAAAGAAAGTCCTCCAGCTTAATTATTCTTCAATCTCAAGGAATATTCTTAACTCTTATGAGTATGATTAATACTTTGCACTGGAAATTTTAAAATATGCTCTGCTTGAAGTCAAATTGTTCTTGGCTTCTTTTTAGTAAGTCCCTGTAATTTGTTAGAAATTATGTCATTCAATGGATTGAAGTAGATTATAGGAAATCTACATTCAGCCATAAAACTACCATGTTTCTGAGTATGAGCTTCTGCCTGACGTAGTGGATGAGGCAGTGACTGGTGATGGTGCTTGTTGGGTTAACTGAGCCACTGAATTACCAAACTGTTTCTATTATTTTATTCTGCTTTCTTGGAGAAGGCTCCCTTGACAAGCAGGTGTTTCTTTCTAAGATCATAATCAGTGCAAAAACATGGGGTAGTTGGAGCTGTCACATTTCCACCAAAGGTATTTAATTATCGTTATGCTTATGTATACATCCACTTAATGAGGTTTCTATAGATCATGAGACCCACTTAGTATGTCCTTAACCCCATAATGATAGGAAATGGTACTCTGGACTGCCAAACTGATTTCCCTCGTGAGGGTTATAATGTTAAAATTTGCTTTCCAAAACTAAGAGCCATATGTTGCCATATGGAACAGCCATTGGCTAGTGGAATGAGTCAGCACCCTGAGTTTTATGATGACTGGAATGACTACTGTGGTTGAAATGAAGCTGTTCAACTTTGGGTGTTGCAACCACAAAGAAGGCTTGTGTCTGAAGTGAAGTGGAGCATGCCCTGCAGAGGTGAGCTCATTTCCTAGCTCAGGTCTGTCATTTCTTCAGAAGCAGAAGGAAGAGGATTTTGCATCTGATCCTTCTTGCCTGGAGGAAGGCATGTTTATTACTATTTGGCAAAAGATTTAGAAACTTTGGGCTTCAATGACACCCAAGTCATTTAGCTATTGGATTTTGCAAGGTGCAGTTTAATAAAAGCTACCTCTACTACAAAGATTTGCAGGCACTGAAATTTTATTCATGGGAGAGATGTACGTATTTGAATTTTTAGAAAACTGAGATGTTTCGGGATGAGGGGAAGACAGGATTTGTTTGTTTACCTCTCCAGATTGAAGCCGTTTTGTGAGCCTGTATCTGTAAGTCCAGGAAGAAACAGGTGATATGCAAAGTTACTGGTCAAGCAATTTGAAGTTAACACAGCATTATTTCTCCAGCCCTAAGGCAAAATTTGTGAAAGACAGCTCACTGGCAAAGAAATTCTCCAAAATAAGTTGTCATCTTTCAGTTGTTGTATAACTGACTGTTATGGTATACTGATTTTAGGATTTTAGGTATAGGGAAGCTTTCGGTATGTCTTTCCTAGTAGAAGCATTGGTGATGTAAATCTGTTTTCCAGTAATTAATTACAGCTATTTCCATCCTGGTATGCTGATAAGGCTTTACTGGACCTCCAAGGAAGAGAAGTCTAGCACCAAACATGACTTAAAGATAGTAGACTTATCCAAGGATGTACTTAAGCTTTTGGTTTGTGTCGTCTAACGTGATGGGTTTGGTAGTGGATTTGTTATATAAAGATGATTCAGTACTGATACTGGCTGCTTAACATCAGGAATACAGTTCACTTACATTGCTTGAGCCAAATTCAGCTTTCTGCAGGTTCCAAAAATAAAACCAACCAAAGGGAACCCTTAAAAAAAAAAAAAAAAAAAAAAGTTAAATGCATAAACATAAGACTTTTCTATGATTAGTCAATGCTAACTTTCATAGCCCTCTTAAAAAGTGTATGTCTTTCTGCATTAGAGGCTTTTATCCCTTTTCCCATTCTCCAGTCTCTCTTGTGGTCTAATATTCAGGGTGCTTACAATACCACAAACAGGTATATTGTTGGTTTCTGGGTGTCATACCTCTGAGTCCATAAACTCAATACGTTTTTGTATTGTAAAATAAGAGAAAAGAGATAAGAATTTTGTTGTCTCTGAAGTGAGCAATGTGGAGCCATTCCATTCTTCTGTTGAACTGAGGCACTGTATAGCAAAAATGTGTTCATTTTGTAATTAATAGGGAAGGCCAGAGATTGTTAGGTTATTGGGCTGGCTAAAAATTCATGGAAGTCAATGGAAATATATTCAATGATTTGAATAAATATTATTTAAAGGTACGACTTGATGATAAGCCAATATTTTGGTTTGAATTCTCTCAGAATTTGGAAAACAGTTGAGCATAGTTAAAACGTAGTTGAAACGTAGTTAAAAACTATGAAGAAAATGTGACGATAAAGCCCTGGCTTCTAGGAATTTCTGTGCTGCTCATCTCCAGAGTTTGCTTTAGTATCTCTGGTGTAAAAATCTGTGAGATTTTACAAAGTCATGATTCTATGGTAAAATTTAAAGGATCCATCATAGTGGTTATCCTTCAGATGAAAAAGGGGTAGAAATACCAAGTGTCTGTAGGTTGTATTTCTCAATTAACCTGGTATACAATAATGTGAATTTTCCACACGAATGGAGAGCTATTGTTACATAAGGCACATAAAATGAAAATAGCTAATTCAAACTTCATTACATTTCCCACCAGTGGGGTTGTCACATAATGAGTCCTGCAGGGTTTCAAAGCCTCGTCTACTTCTAGCAGTCATTTGCCGTGTGAGAAATAGTGGCTGACATGGCTGGAAATTTGATCTTGTAAAAGGAACAGAGGCTATTTGAAGGTAATCTCCATTTTAAAACAAGTTTCACCCAGCAAGCAGTGACTTAGCATTTCTTATAAGTAATATCATCTTTTTTAGCTTAATTTGAGTTTATTGATGAAGGAGCCTTCTGAAAGTTGAATTATTGAGAAATAGCTTATTCTTCAATTTTTCTTGGCAAATAGTTCACATTTCTTTATACACCTTGGACAGTAACTTCCACCATTCACACAGTGCTGCTCCAGAGGTGCTGAATTGTGTTCTATCCAGAACAGATTCATACTGAAACAAGTAGAAATTGCCACATTTTCATTTGACAGTTGAGTCTTTCAGTGTCCTCAGCATTGTGGAGACAAAATAATTTCCCCAAAGCACACATTTTGACACGTAGATCTGCTATTATATTTAACACAGTAATAATGACTCTGTGCAAGTTTCTGTTAAGGTTTTAGCATGTGGAACAGTAAGTCTTACCTAGACATGAAAAGGAAGGCTTTATGTGATATTTGAGTCTGCCTAACTTACTTGCTGGTTTGTAAAGGCTGAGTGGGTGGAGTTTCATCTACATTTTAGAAACATCATCTTGTATGTCTAATAACTTTTTCATCACTTCTAGATGTAAGACAGGTATTTCTTGGCATGTATACTCGTTTGCTGATGCAATGATACATGAAAACATGCTTTAAAGGCTCATACTGTCAGTCTGTCTTATAGAATGTGCTATACTGAGACACAAGTACAGATGGCTGCAGTCTGTACTGACTGCACAAACCATGAAGAAGGTGAAATCTTCTTCAGAGCTTCCAATCTTTTCCAGTTGAGCTTCCAAGTTGCCAGAGTGTACTGAAGCCGTTTCTTACTAAAATCCAATTCATGATTGGGAATTCGTGGGTGATTCCTTCACACTTTCAACTGTCTTTGTAATAGCCATCACAAAGTGGATAAAGTAAACATGGTGAAAACTTTGTTTTTCTTCCTACTTCTTATTGTCGGTGCTAGTATAAATCAACTTCACAAGAACAAAAACAACAAACAGAAGTAAACACAACAGTAATTGTGAACATTTGTAACATAAGTTATGGACACCAGATGCCAGCATGTTTAAAATGTATTTTTTACAGTACAGAACAAAACTAAGTAACGTTGTAGGCAGGCCCTGTGACTTTTCTTGAATGCTGTTACAAGCTTTACTCAACTTATTCTTTCCCAAGCAAGCCAGAGTAACCTCTTCAAAACCTGGATACGTTTTATAAGCATTTTGATACTGTTGAATTGTAAGGACCTAAAAATTGAATTGGTGTAAGCTGTTGTGAGAACACTTACTCACTGGGAATTGGGATTGCTCCTGATGAAAATCCATTTCTAGTTTTGTCTTCAGTTCTGTGGCACCATATTAATTACTGTTGTTAAATAATATTAAGATTTGTTTAGGCTGTTGCCTCTGAAATCTCAGTTACTGCAAATCTCTTTTTCTTATGTTGCAAGAAAAGGTGCTACTCTGTATTAATTCAGAAAGTATGAACTGCTGATGTATCCAAGCCCACAGCTTTTACATTTCAGCCTTCTAGCTCTTTTGCCACCATACTGAGCATATGGCACTTGTATTGATTTTCAAGACTGTTTGCAGTCTGTTTCCTTCCTGTCTGTCACCTTGCCTTTGGTTCATCACTTACACCAGCTCAAATCACCTACTTCTTAGATTAATAGAGACGCCCTTTTGTACCCTGTCTAATAAATACATGCGTACATATATGCTGTCACTTGCTTTTCCAGATCCCACTGTAAAACTGAAGGCAGTATAAAACTTCATGCACTGCCTGTCCTGCTCCGTGCTGCATCCTTGTTGTTCTCCACCTGTTTGCCTGTTGTCACTTGGATTACATTTAGATTAGAATCATAGAACCACCTAGTTTGGAAAAGACCTCCAAGTCCATCCATGCTCCTAACTACTAAGTCCACCACCAAACCATATCCCTAAGCATCATGTCTACTCTCTTAAATACCTCCAGGGATGGCAACTCCCCCACCACCCTGGGCAGCCCGTTCCAATGCCTAGCCAGCCTTTCCATGTGGAAATTTTACCTGATATCCCACCCAAACTGCGCTGGCACAACTTGGGGTTTCCTTTCCTTCTGTCATATCACCTGAAGAAAAAAAAAAGAGAGATCTACATCTTCCTTGCTGCAGCTTCCTTTCAGGTAGTTGCAGAGTGATGAAATGTCCCCTCAGCCTCCTCTCCTCCAGACTAAGCACCCCCAGTTCCATCAGCCACTCCCCAAATGTCTGATTTTCTTATCCTTTCTACAGCTTCATCACTTTTCTTCGAATCCTTGTTTTCTCTTTTTTTTCAGTATGGAGTTCTGCACACCTGAAGTCCTAATCTGATTAGTTTCACCTGTAGCCACAATCAGAAATGCACAGTACAAGTGAAAGTGATTGTTACTGTTTACACGTACAGTAGAAACATGTGAAGAGCTCTAGTGTACATAGACACAGCATTTCCATGCAGCAGTTTTTCTTTGGCTTCTTAAGCTCCTCAAGGTTTACTGCTGTTGAAATCAGGTCTGTTCTTTCCTGAGAAAGATTCTGGGTCATTCATAGGGAAGTAAGTTCAAAAGAGTGCTGGGGTAGACACTGAGACATAGACTTCATATCTGTGACATTAACTTTCAAGAAAGGATTTGAAATGGAAAATGTGTCTCTGCAAGTATCTTGTCATTATTCACTTATGACTGAGAAGGGGTTTTCCTCTGTGCCTTTTAACTAAGATGAAAGTAAATCTACCTTTGGTCTGAGCTATCGTGTAGAACCAGAATGCTTTCTGAACTTTTCGCTGTGTCCTTTAGAAATTGTATAAGCCGATATATGCGCTTGTTAGCCTTGTACTCACTGCAAGGTTTTCTGCCTGCCCTGTGGTTTCAGATCATTTTCTTTTGTACATGTTTTAAGAACACAATTCAAATGCTCCATTGGCCCCTGCAAAATGGTCAATTAAGAGTTCTTTGATAAAAAGGAAAAATAAATTTACTGTCAAGGAAGCTGAAGATGTAAGTAGAAGGGGCAGCTGGCTCAGACATGCAAGGTTATTGCTTTCTGTATGGTTTCAGGAAAAGATTAGCTGGAGGCTATTACTCATCTGAATAACTCCCTTCACAAAATCTAGCCGTTAGCTATGTGAGCAGGGAGCTTACAATGTTATTTCCCAGTGTTGTACTTAATTAATACAAAAGCGTACACTGGCCAAGCACTGGTTTACAAAGTGGCTTGTTCATGACATGTAAGTATGTAGAAGATAGTATTTGGTGTGAAATACATGAGCACTGTTTGGAGTAGCACACATTATCTAAGACTCAGCGCTCTGCCGTTCTATCCATCACTTCTCTGCTCCTGGAATAACAGCAGACTCAGATGCCCTTGTCCTAGGCCATGATTGAATAAGAATCTGTTTACTGAAGGGCTTCTACAGCTGTAAAATTAAGCAGAGCACATGTCCAGAGGAGCGAATGGCACGTCATAAATTAAGAACAGTTTATTCAAAATCTCTCCAGCAGCTGATGAACGTATCAGGCACAGGAGGGCTTTCTGAACAGGAAATTTCTATGAAGGACAGAAGTTAGTTTGGGATCCGTGATTTATCATTGTGAATAGTGCAAAAACAGCAGTGTGCTGACACATCTGCAGAGCTCAGTGTGTGAAGTTTGTACAGTTTGCAGTAGAAAACCTAATAGTAAAAATAATACTGCTTTCCAGTTGAGTTCTGCTGGCCTCTGAATGTCATCCAGGTAATAGAGAAGTCATCTGACCCAAGAGGTCAGCAGGAGGGAAGCCTGGTTAGAAGCCAGGATACTGGGATACATAAGCAGACTACCTTACCTTCCTCTTAGCAAATGATCACATCACAGAATCACAGAAATGTGAAAGTTGGAGGGTGCATCTAGAGATCATCAAATCTAACCCCCTGTTAAAGCAGTTCCTACAGCAGGTCACACATGTAGGTGTCCAGATGGGTCTTGAATATCTCCAGAGAAGATTGTCAGCAGCAAACTCCCCATCCTCATTGGTTTGACAGAACAAGACCAGGTGGTTATTCCTCTCCCACATCCTTAAGGGAGGCTGTGAAGAGGAAAATGGTATCAGCATGGCACACATTGGACCATTCCTTTGTCTTCTGCAGTGTCATAGGTTTGTCTTACCACCAACAACTCTATGCCTCTGTGTATATCAGATGTCCAAAATACCTCTGAAGTTATTCATGGCCATTCTTCAAGGCCATGAAAATGCTTATGGATTTTTAAGGTTGGGTTGTGGGGGTTTTTTTGTTTGTTTTTGTTTGTTTGTTTGTTTGTTTGCTTGCTTGTTGTTTTTTCTTGGTTGAAAAAGAAAAGAAAAAGAAAGCTAAAATTGCTTGTAATGCTGATGAGAACAGAAGTAAAACCTTTTCAAAAAGAAAATGAGAGTTTCCAGATGTCCCGAGATTGTTGATAGATACTTTGTAAAGGAAGAATGTATCGAGTTTCTTGATGATGTGATACTTTCATCCACATGAGCCCCTATCTCAGCCTGCCTGTTTTTCCTTAAGTTACTGCAGAAGTAACTGATGAATTTGAGTAGGATTGGTGGGAGAAGTATACTTAATGCAGATTTCTGTATTAAAAAGGGGGAGAAAACTGCCTACTGCTTTTGTTCCTGTTTTAAACAAAATAGAAAGGTAAAAATTTGGTCCTCGATGCACACAGGAGGGAAAGGGTAAGCATTTTTCCTTCCTTTCTGGAGTTAATATCCAGTCCCCTCAACCTCTCCCTTCCACTGTAGCACAGCTTTTTGATCCCTGCTGCATCCCCAAGGTAGGTCATGCACACAGTATGTTTCCATTTGAGCAAGTGAGACACTGCAGCTTAACAGAGGATGGGAAAATGGTGATGCTCACTGCATCGACAGGCGGTGCCTGTCAGTGGCTGCATGTCATCCAAACCAGAAAATCCTCTTTCCTCAGGCCAACTGTACTGTTACTTCTGATTGTACATTTCAGCTTGTTTCTTTGGAAATATTCATCGGGGAAAAGAAGCCCAGTCTACAAAAATTAGCCTAACGTAGGATAGAAACCAGTTTAAGTGTTGAGATTAGCAGCATGGGTGCTCCAGAGTTTAGATACATTTTTTCCCTCAGAAGAATGGCTAAAGTAGTGTACGAACAGATCCTATACTTGTCATGAAGGGATTAGGCCCAGCTCCTTTATAGAACAAACTCAAACAAGACCAATCTATTTTGTTCATCTTTCATGAAAAGATTAAGCAGGCTGATTTATTATGCATTACAGTAGTCACACACTAGAAAATTCTTTCCAACGCAATGGATTTTTTTTTTTCTTTATTTTTAATTAAAAAAAGAAAAAATGAAAAAAAAAAAAAGAAAAGAAAAAATAATCCGTAAGCAGGAATGGACAGGAACTGCTACGTTCCTGGGCTGATCCAGTGCGAACACGTTATGCTTCAGTTTAAAGGTGGCTGGCAACTTTTTTGGCGAGAATGTTATTTATTTAATTAATGAGTGTGGAAAGAACAGTTTGGCTTGTTTTCCTCCTCTCCTTGCACTAGACAGCTTTTGCCTGTCGGATGCTCCATCGCTTCTTGCACACTGCTTTTGCAACCTACTCCCTTTTACTTTCTCTCTGACTCTTAAGGTTCTCCCTTGGTTTTATTTCTAGGCCTTTAAGAAAAATCTCATTAAATCCTCTCCATGCTGGTTTCTGGCCAGCATTGGTTTTCCCCAGCCCATAAGCTGCAGGCTCTGAATGGAAGAACCCCCCTGCCCCCCCCCCCCACCCCCCAAATAAGCATCAGCCCTTCCCCCCCCTTCCCCCCAGTCCAGAAATTTGGGGCTGGACAGCCTGATCAGCAGAGATAGGCTGAGACACTCAGAAAATTCAGCGTGCAGACAGAAAGCCTTTGGGGAAGTGCAGAGGAATACTGTGGAAGGAATTATAGGGACAGTGTTTTTGTCAAGAGTTATAACACCCGGAAACCTGAGTGTACTGAATGCATTAATCACCACTGAGCTATGGGAGGTGCTTTTATCAAGAGTTATCTCACTCCTAATGGGCACCAGGAGCAGAAGGAAAAGCTCAGAGGGGTAGGCACACTGAGCAGAAGGAAATCATTAGGCTGTTTTTTTTCTTATCAGTTCTGCAGCTTAAAACTACCCCGAAGAGACATGTTTCGACAGAGCCCTTCACACTTGCAAACAAAAGAGCTTTTTTGTTCCTCCCTCTCTTCCTTCCCCCTCACCCTCCCCACAATTTCAATGTATGGCTGGAGAAAAATGATTGCAGTCATTGTTTGGCAACAACAATCACAAATTCTTTTCTGGAAACAAGTTGGGTCAGGTTCATGAGTGTGCACAGAAAGAAAGAAAAAATAAAGCTCCCTGGCCAGATAAATAACTCACTTTTGGAAGATGCTTCAGCAGCGTTCCTGCTGTTATATAACAACCTCAGCCAAGATCCAACTATTTCATATTTGCTTAAGCAACGGAGTCATATGGTGCAAACATCACTGTGCTGTGTTAGTTGAGTAGTCCTTGGTACTTGGGGAGGCGATACGCAAACAGGAGTATGCGGTAACAAGCATCTAAAACGTGATGTCTTATTAGTTCTGCAGTAAATAAGGTGAGGACACTGACAGCTAATTTCTGCTCTCGATTTAATTCACCTTGTGAATATGAAAACCCAAGCAGAATTTTCTCAGTGCCAGAATTCTCTCGCTGACCCCATGCATGTTTGCATGGAAATAAAAGATACCAAATTTCTGTCCATAGATGTATAGTTTTGTCTTGGTGTCATGACAAAATGTAGCTTAAATAATGCAAGTGTAAAATTTGATGCTGGTTAGAGCAATAATCAGATGTTAAAGGGAGCAAATATCATGTAATTATTAAAAGCATAGGAGTGGGAATCGGGCCAGCTGGGGTTCTGCTTCCATTCAAGCATGCTGTGCAACTTGGAGTAAGTCAATAAACCTTGCAGGGCTTCAATTCGACCATCTGTAGAATGGGAATAATAAAAATATTATTCCCTGTCTCCCCAAACCGTGGTGAGCCATTGAGATGAGCATTGAGTCAGAGTGCTGTGAGTTGAGAAAAGGCAGGTTTAAACTTTCCTCAAGTTCAGAAGTTTGCTTCCAGTTCATTTCTATTTGGGAGGCTTAACTCCACGTTTGCAATTGTAAGTCTGTTTTCTTCCCACCTATGTAACTGGTAGGCTGCTCTTAGCCCAAGGTGACCACTCAGCTGACAAAAGGCATTTATGTCCACACCGGTGTCGTTATGAGCCATGGAAGTATGTTTTGCTTTGGAAACTGTGGCAACAGGGAAAAGTGTGCACAGCTGAGGATGGAAAACTGAAGTGAAACTAAGGGACTAGTAGTTAAATTCTTCACATATTTCAGAGACCTCTCTCAAACAATTCACTCAAGATCCTACTAAACCAAATCTCATGAGCCTGAGCTGTATACTTTTAATTATTACAGCATCTTTCTTAGTGTTGTTTTGCAGCTCTCAGATGGAATGTGCTCCAGAGCCCAGACGTAACCAATTTTTGTGCTTAACTCTGTGCATCCTGGGAAATACAGATGAGTGCTGTACATGGCTAATGGCATACATCTTGAGGAGGGTTTAAATGTATGCAGTGAAGGTACAGCTGAGATACATAAAACCTTAGTCTTGCTAAATTATCCTTGAATTGTTTTCAACTATAAATTGTTTTTCCTTGTAATTTCATCTCCGATTCTGGGTTGTAGTTAGAAACAGAAGTGCTGAATTACAAGTTTAGGCTTCCTGGTATATTTAGCTCAGTTCTGGAGTTTCCAAACTCTCACATAAGTTCCAGAGATTATTCCAACTCTTTGTGTGCTTATTAAAAGTAATTTCCAGATCTCTGAGTAGTCCAGAAGGTGAAACAATCAATTAAATATGCCCATGTCCATGCACACATGCACAGAACTTCCCCAAGATAGTTAATGGGAGGAGGTCAGTGCAGTAAAGCTGCGAAGACCACAACAATTTTGACATCCCGTCTCTTCATATGCTAAAACTAACATTTCTCACATCTTTTTTTGTATTATATGCAAGCCAGAAAGAGGGTAAAAGAGTAGCAGAATTCTTTTGTCTTCTTGGAATATAAATTCTTTGGTTTTGCACTCAAAATTGTTTGTAAAAAGAAATACACAAATATAAAATATTTTGCTTTTTTTATTCAGCCCTCACTGAAAGTCTGCTGTATGGGAAGGGCTTACAGTATGCTGCAAGCAGCAGGTTCAAATCAAGGCTAAACCAGTCTTTTTAACCCAAGGCAAAGCCACGGGGGGAACTCAAAGCTCCCATCTATTGCAGTACTGGAAACAAACTACCGTGCAGTAGGTTGTAAGGACAGTTTTTTGGTATTACTTTTTGATGGAAAAGAAGACAAAGAGGAGATCTGATAAATGTTTACAAATATCTGAAAGGAGGTGGGAGGCAAGTGGATGAGGCCAGGCTCTTCACGGTGGTGTGTAGAAATAGGACAAGAAGTAAAGGCCTAAAACTCGAACACAGGAAGTTCCATCCAAACATGCAGGAGAACTTCTTTACAGTAGGGGTGATGGAGTGATGGAGCAGGTTGCTCACAGAGGTTGTGGAGTCTGTAGAGATATTCAAGACACATATGGACACCCACCTATGTGACATGTTGGAGGGTGCCTGCTTTAGCAGGGGGTTGGACTCAATGATCTCTTGAGGTCCCTCTCAACTCTTGTGATTCCATGATTCTGTGATTCTTTCAGCTGCCCAATATGGTGCAAAAATGAGACAAAAAAAGGAGGAAGAAAAAAATCTTTTCAATTACAAAATGACCTTTTTCATAGTCTTAAGTTCACGATGCTGCAAAATAGTGAATTTAAAGAAATCTTTAAAAAAAACTGCCAAGTTGGGAAGATTGTTTCTTTCTATGCCCTGAAATTCTTCACTTCTAAAAAGAGCTGTAAGAGTTGACAAATATTTCATTTTACGTTTGACAACACGGCAGCCTCAGCCCTGAAGATCAGTTTTAAGTATTCCAGGGCAATTTTAGAAGTCCTGAAGTGACTTAAAAAGAAATCTGGTTTGGTCTTTTTTCTGCTGATCAAATATGAATAAGTTTGATCCTTAGTTTGTGCGTGCATATTCTCTAACACTCAGTAAAATCTTTGGGAATTCTCCATGTGGTAAGTTTCCCATGAAATTCTGAAAGCACAGTTTTGCCTCTCTTATCTTATTGTCAAACGGTTAAATATCTTTTTTTCTTCTTCTTCTTCTTTTTCCCCTTTAAAGCAGTAGGAGTTTAACACCCAGTCATCTGTGTGCCGCAGGAGTCAGGAAATATTAAGGCTCACAGTTTACTAAAAGTCATGATCTTTTCTGCTTCAGACTGACAAGACTTAACAATCATCTGATTGACTGTTTTTCAGTATATGTCTTGGTCTGTGCATCCTCTGTATTACAGTGGCAGAGCTCCAAGGCAGTATTTGGCTATCAGTTTATTCACTATATTTTTCATTCAAAATCCCTCTTGAGCTTTTCAGTATGGCTCAAATAAATTATTAGTTGGCTTAGAGCGCTGGCCGTAAATGTTTGGGCCTTTATTTGAGCATTAAGAAAGGCCTGGGAACTATTTCAGGGAAAGTATTATTAACAAATTCTGTGTGATAAAAATCTATTATTTGTTTTGGTTTTCAACCAGGATTTTTTCTTTTGGGGAAAAAGCAGTGAAGAGGTTGGTGGCAATAAGAGCCATTCGTATCAGAAATAATGTCATAATTGCACAGAGTGGAGAGCTTGTCTAGAAAAAAGGATTTTAAAAATGCTATATAAGACTCTCTAGCACAAGAGGACGGATATCTAGAGATGCTCTACAGCAGCCAGGCAGGCGGCCTAGGGGGAGATTCCTATAGGAAGCAGAGGTAAAGGTTTCTGCAGAGCATCTCAGACGTGAGGCATACCCTCATGGTATTCCTATCCAGGAACTGTTGTCCATACTGACTCCTTAAATACAAATGATGTCAAAAGCATTGGTGTGAACTGTGCAGAGCATCCTGAAATCCCCAAGCGAGATCCATTCCAAAGGTAGTAGCCCATTTTTGTGTTTTCCAGAGTTGCTTTTGTCTGCCTTTTCCCTTTTTTCTGCAGTCATCAGCATCTTCCTTTTCTATGTCAGATTCCCTCTGTGTTTCTACCACACGGTGTTTCTACTGATGTTTGTCTGGTCAGGAGTGGTTGTGAGTTTGTGCCAGTATTCCATGTTGCGTGGCAGAGCTGGATGTTATCCTGTTTGAGTTGTGGATCTCACAGCATTTCTTTTGGAGCTGGGGTATTCTTGGTAAACTCTTGGTAAGCCGGAGTTCAACACAGTCCCCAGGAGACAATCAGAGCTAGGATTTTCAACCCATGTCTCATAAAACCACATGACCAGCTCATACTGTTTTCTTTCCCCTCTGTATTTTCCCTGGTAATCAGATCAATGTGTATAAGACTGGCCTAACAAATTGGACTAGAGGATCAAGGTGGTTTCTAATATCACCAAAACTGAACAACAGAGGAGTTCAATGGAAAATTTTTACCTCTAATAATTGGATGGGTTTCTAATTTCCATCTTTTCCATCAATTTCTACAACTGAAAGACTTGGAGAGAGACCTTTTTGTTGTTGTTGTTTTTATCAGAACTTGAAAAAGTAGACTCGCATTGACACCAATTGACTGCCCTGACCTGAATGCTCCTGGCCTAATCCTAAAGTAAATATTTTGTGAATAAAATATAGATATATATATATATTATACTTGACCGTACTTCTGCTCTTTTTTTAAAGTCTGTGGCAAAGGCCTCACTGGTTTAGAGGATACTCATCCTGTCGTATTTTCACACACTGATCTTAAAACAGAGTGTGGATGGCTGGTGAGCAGGTTAGGCAAAGCTGGAGGTAGAGAAGGACCCACGGGCCACTCTTGGCCTCTTGGCAATCCCCCTTTTTTGCAGCGATAGCACTTGCAGCTCTGCAGAGAGAAAAACAATTCTCTTCTCCAGGGATTTCTGCTGGAAAGAGCTAGTTAGAGCCACTTACAGAAACAGGAAATTCTTCAGTTTTGTAAATGATTTTAAAACTGATAGCCCTAATGACAGGCATTTCTACAGGACCAGCTCCAAAGTGCTTCCCAAATGAGCAGGCAGTTGTGTCAACATCTCAGGAAGGGCACACTAATGGCAAGTGAAGGCTGAGAAATGGTACAGTTTTGTCATGTGGGGGTTTTATTCAAATGGTAGAGACTTCTAAACACTTTATCTCATAGTTTAGATAGAAGTAGCAAAAATAGCATTTTGGAAAAAAACTGAGCTTCCATTGGAAACTTCTGTCACATGTGAGCAGTGTTACTTTGACAGCATTTTCAGTAGGTCTTTTTTGTGATCATTAATTTAGACTTTTTCATTGTGTTAACCATTTTGATCCAAGGACTCTGAAATGCAGCATATCAGCTATTTTGTTGTCTTTGTATTACTTTTAGGCACATCGGTTTGTTTTTCACTTTCTTTTTTAATGAAATCTCTCAGTACTATCAACATTCATTATGAAGCTAAAACCATTTAATGTCAGCATTAATAGTATTTCCGAATTAAAGGAATCAATCATAGAATTGCCCAGGTTAGAAAAGACCTTAAAGATCATCAAGTCCAACCGCAACCTCACTATACCACCCTAACAACCCTCTGATAAACCATGTCCCTGAGAAGAAAAGAAAAGAAAAGAAAAGAAAAGAAAAGAAAAGAAAAGAAAAGAAAAGAAAAGAAAAGAAAAGAAAAGAACTTGAATTTTCCACTTGAAATACATCAAAATAAAGAAATGGTGGTATGCCATTATTTCCTTTACAACAGAAACTGCTTACTGAGGGGGGCAAGTAATGGCAGTCCTCTTCCCTGGTAAAAAGAAGTGTGGTTCTGAAGCCAAGTAATAAAACATGTTTTGTCCTCCATGTAAACATCTTTTGGGATTTATGATGTGTACTCACCTGCTTGTTCTTGGGCGCTGGGAGTACTTTGGATCCTTACTAAGTCTTAATAAGACTTTTCTCAATTCAAGACTTTGTTTTTGTGGTGTACGGTTTTAACCACCCAATCTGGATTTTCTGTTTTGGGCCTCTCATACTGAAGTTTTGGGGTATGTTTCAGCCTAAAAGCTTCAGACATTCTGAGCACATTAGGAAGAGACACACAATTTAGCCCGTATTATTGTTATTATTTTTTAAGCTTGCTAGACTTTCCTTCAGGTGCCTGCATTCCCATTTTGAAGATTTGCAATCTGGAAGATAGCGTGGCAACATTTGTCTTCTCAAGACTAGTATAGTATATTATATATATACTATACTGGTATAAGAGTATGTTGCTCTTTCCTTCTTTAGTAGAACAGTATTACAAATGCTCCTTTTTCCTTTTTTTTTTTTTAACTAAGAATGTGTGAACTGTGGGTCAGATGTTTAGAGAAATCTATTAAGTGATTATTTACTTTTTTTTTTTTTTTTTTTTTCAAGCAAAAAACAATTAGTTGTTTCTTTGGCTGTTTGCACAGAGAAATCTGCAGAGAAATAGCAGAATGTGGACTTCCTTCCCAAAACAGGAAATCAAAATCCAGGACTATTTTTCCCTAAGTTTGATTTTTCTAAAGCAAAGCCCGAGGCCAGTAGTGCTTTGGGAATATGTATGCTTGCAGTGCACGTTGTTCCCCCTCCTGTGCTCAGGCCCTGCATACCCAAAGGGAGCATGTGGCTCTAATGCTTCAGCTTACAACTAGAGATGTGGGCCTTGTAGTTAGTGAGCACAGGGTTAATGAAGGAAGATGATGTTTATTTGAACTTGAAAACTTTGGTTCAATTCCTAGCTTTTGCCCCAGATACTTTGTGTGTGATCACAGGCAAGACATTTAATCCCTCTGTATCTCGGCTCCATATGTATAAAACAGGAATGAAAATACGAGCTCCATCCCACCCCTTTTCTATCTCATCTATTTGAGTCATTTTTCACAGCAAGGTCTGCTCCTCTCTCTCACAGCTCACAGCCATCAGTCTCTGCTCGTAGGCAGTGAGAGAGCAGCTCTGACTGCAGCAGAGTGGCTCAGGGCTCTGGTGGGCAGCTCTGGACCACTGCACATCCCTCACTCCAAACTGCAGTTGAGCCCACGGCAGTGATTTGCACCGCAGATAAAAGTTTGGCAGCGTGTCTGAGCTCGGGATTGTGTGTGCTGGGCTTTACGACCTGGAGCTGTGTTTGTATTTACAGTTATTTTTGCTCCATCTTCTGAGGGTTCGCTCTACGACGGGCGCTATTTTCGAGCTGGCTCGTTGTGGTATCTGCCCTGCTGCAAGCAAAGCTTGGAAAACTGAAAAGAAGGTTTCTTTAATTAAACGAAAACCAGAGCCCATCGTCTACTCGATATGAAAAATAGACCAAATTATAGTGGTATTCATAGCCTGCTGGAATGGTCGGTTGTTTTGGAAAAAAAAAATGTTTTTAGAGGAGACGTGCCAAGAAACTGTTCTCTCAGGAAATGATAAATGGCAGTTTTGAGACTTAAGTGGCCTGTGCTGTATGTATGTGTCTTGGTAACTGCTGACTCAATCATGTGTGCTCCTGATGGCTCCCACATTCGCAGCAGAGGGAATTTACAATCCTAATTCACAAGCTCATTATTGTCCTGCAGTTGGGGACTTTTACACGCGGTCTCGGGGATTGTTTTAGCGAAGAACAATGCAAACACGTTATTTCTTTAATTACTCTTCAGATAACCTTTTGGTTGCTATTAATTTCACAGCGTGCACTGAAAACTTTGTGATTTGTGTTCCAAAAGCATAGCTGCTGGGATCGCACTCTGCCAGGTTGGGCGGGGTTTCTTCTTCTGCAGTGTGTTTGCTATGAAATCGTGCGTGCGGCTTAGGAAATTTGAATGACAGAGAAATGGAAGAAGTAAACGGTTAGGATTTGCACGGCGGGGCTGCTTGGTGAGAGAGCACACGGAAACACCGTTGCACTGAGGAAGGGTGTGATTTGAACAAGGCACCATTTAGTACCGCGAGGTCTTTGCGGTGATGCTGCCATTGCTGTGGGGGATATGTTGTGTGCGAATGGATAAGCCTTTGGAGTGTTCTCTTCTAAGTGCCAACAGCGATCCTCATTTTCAGGCCATTTATATTACCTTAATCCCATTGACATCAATAGATTTACTCCTCATTTACTCTGGAGTGAAAGAGAAGCAAATTGGGACTATTGTATGTTTAGGAGACATTGTTGCAAAACATGTCTCATTGCTGAGGCACAATGGAGGGAGAGGGCTTCATGGGATACACAGAGCTCGGGGGATTTTTCCCTAATGTTGCCTAATGAATCTGACTGAAAGGGGTCATGCAAATGGCAGGAAAATTTTGCATATACGTGTCTGTGAAAGTCTATCCTGTGTGCTTGCAAATGTGCAGGACGAAGCACAGATTAAAGAACACGGAGGTGGTTTGATATTAAATGATCAAATGCTCTTGTTGGAGTTCCTAGGCGCTTCCTAAAGAATTTGTGTATTTGGTGATTTGCATCCCTGAAAACCTTGTTAGCATGCACACAGGAGGCAGTTGTGAAAACGTGGAACTCTTAAAAGGCCCCTTTCTGCCCTAGCACAGTGATTTTTCTGCCTTTGCTCCCTCCTGTTCTTTGTTGTTTCTGAACAATTCCTCCCCCCCCCCCATTTAATTACCCAGCTGTGTGCTGCCAGAGCTGAGGGCTGTAAACAGCCCCATAGAGAACCCTGCCCACGCCATCTGCCAGTCACCCAGGGCTCCTTTCCTTTGGTGGAGGCAATGCTGCTTTTATACTGAGGAACGCCTGAAACGCTGGAGTTGTACAGAATTGAAGCAAGCCCCTACCCGAGATGGCTTATCAGAGAGAAATCTGAGTTTTAATTGTTGCCGGTCTGATTAGGATTAGAGGAAAGCGAAGTGCAGGTATCTGCCCCTCTGCCCTGTGAGACTCATAGACTAACCCAAGTTGTAAGACACTCCAAAGACACTTCATCAAGACACTCCAAATCATTTCGTATGTCATATTAAACTGATTCTTCTCGTTTTGCATGTTGTTATTCCTGAGATCTTCTGTCCTGGAGAGCAGAAAATCAGGAAACAGCATTACGAGCAGCCTGGGAGCAGCCTTATCTGTCAAGCTGGTGACAGCATTCTTGTATGTAATCAAAGCTTGAAAAGCCTAATAGCATACGGCACATATGAACTCATTTGTACATATTGTGTGCACATTTCTGAACAGAAATGACAGGCAGAAGAATAATGAAGAATGTCAGGTACGTCTCTGTAAGCAGTAATGAGCAGGCATAAGTGCATACCCTTTGCCAAAGGCAGCAGAGAATTAACACCTTCGCAAGCTTAGGGAAGCACCAGCACTGATGAGCAGCACTGCAAAGTGAGCAGGCACCGTCTGCAGAGGATATCTAATGAGGAGCTACATCAGTGAGAAAATGTAACACCAACCTTGGAATGTGAGTTCCAGCATAATTTTAGGTGAATAAATAGCAGCTATGAATCACAACGTGAATAAAATAACATTATTTGACATTTCTCACATTTGCAAGTTTTGCTGGGTCACGCACGAGAATATACAGGGAGGGATGAAAAAATGTAGTTTACATGAAAGTCAGGAGAACGTATGCTTAAATCTAAAAATAATGTTAAACTTCAGATTTCAGCAGTTGTGTCTGATTATTTTCTCTATTCATCCGAACTGTCGCATTGTGCACAACAGTGAAGCGTTACAGCCTTTCACTTTTACAGACTTCAGAGTCTGAGTGTATTTCCAGGTTTGCCTAATTCTGTGGCATCAGAGTGACTGCTCGAGCCGTGTAATGATGTCTGTCTCCTGGGGTGGCTGATTTAAAACCTTTGCCATGAGCAATGACCCCCGACTGAGTGAAGTGCATAATTAGTACAGGTGTTCGCTGTACTAACAAAAGCGTTTTTAGGCTTGGGGACTGTCTGCAAAGATTGAGTTCATGTCATTTTCTACACATGGAAAGCTTCTTTGTCCAGCATGGATATACACAGAGTTATAAATAGTCTGTGGTTACAATACTCAAGGAAGAAACCTTGTTTTGACCTCTTGTCTCGTGCAGTGTTATGGGCAGAAAGCTACAGACTGAGCTATGGCAGTTCATTTACTATCACTGCAGATGATGCACAACATAACAAAAAAATGGCCAAAAGTTAAGACCTGGCTGAAGAACAAAGCCTACTCTGCAAAATAAACCTGTGCTACAGCACACAGAAAGCCAAGTAACGAGGCAGCTAAAAAGTCAAAAATTGGATTCAGGTTGCTCTTCGCATACACTTCCTTCCTCAAAAATGTGAAGGAATTGAAATCCTCAGTGCAGAAAAAATGGCACCCATTGACATTCACTAACACTTGAGGAACTTTTGTGGAGACCATCCAGTGGATGTGAGCACAGTGAGGCAGTGGGTGGAGCATTTCATCAACAGGTCACCTCTGCTAGTGCACATACTTATGAGCATGGCATGCAGGCTCTTGTTCATTGGTGGCAAAAATGCATAACTAATGGTGGTGAGTATGTTGAAAAACTGTGTTTTATAGTTGAGAAATTGCTCTTTGTATCTGTTGTAGTTTCCATGGAAATAAATAGGAGGCGTTACTTTCAGAGAGACCCACCTACATGGTTCTCCATCACTGGGAAGCTGATTTGGGAGTGGAGGGCACTTGGAGTGAAGGAGGTATCGATTACCTTGCAGCACTGCAATTTACAATTGAGTTTGACAAAGTTTGATCTATGTGAAATATTCATCTAGAAATGTTTCCCTGGAAAATGACACTCATCCCTAGGCCTTGTGACTGCCCTATATGGGGAAATGGCCTGAATGAACCATTGTGATTTAAGTAAGTTTAGCCAGAGGCTTGTTTTGCTACTGTACTTCCTCTAGATGTTCTGCTGTGCTGTAGCAGGGAGGAGGAAAAAAAAAAAAAAAAAACCAGCAAAAGCCAGCAAAGAATCAAGATAAAGTGATATTTGTGATGATGTGTTTGTATGTCTGCACATCATCTGCCAGCTGTGGATTTATTAGTTTTTCAGTCAGTAGAACTGTTATATAAATAATGCATATCAGAGAGCTGGTCGCACATGGTCTTCTCACTTGCACGTGTACACTGCAAGTTCTGTCTGAGCCAGAGAGGAATAAGTGCAACCAGACCTCTGCCTCCTGTGTAAACCAGCTTCTCAAAGGCAGTGTCAGACTCTTGTATCATTGTGGCAGTCCACGTCCCATCTAGAGTGATGCCCTGATGTGGTCACTGGGATTTTTGGGATGATGTGGATGCTGTTCCCAGTTCTCAGCCACCTTCTGCAGGATTTCATGCAAGTCATTTCACCTTCTGTTGTTTCCATTTCCTGGGTTGTGAACAGTGCGTACCTAAGCATTTTGAGGCTTTGTGAAAACAGAAGCACTTGGCATTTTGATTATTTTTACTATTTCCATCATCGTTCAGCTTCTGTCTTAAAATAAGGTGTAATTTGAGAAGATTACTTCCTGGCTTGAAAATACTGTTCCTTTAATATATAAATCAACAGCATTGATACTGTAAAGAAAAAGGAACAACTGATACCCAAAAGGAACCGTGATCTTGAGGCTGAGTTAAACTCCTTTCACTTTACAGAGCAGATGTGTCTGAACTAAAATTACAAGCTGAATCACATAAAGTCATCCATGAAAATGGATAAAAATGTCTTCATTTAATCAGAATACTGTTAGCACTTTAATCTGTGAAGTCCTTAGCAGGCACTGTCAGATGATCTTTTTTTCTGTGGTCAGAGTCAATGAAATTCTCTGCTGAGAAGCTGATTGCAAAAAGATACTACCTAGAAAAAGAGGCTATCAGAAAAAAGAAGTAATTCTCTAGCAACTTCTTTCACTCTTTCAAGGGAAGTAGGCAGAGAGAAAATCAGAAATGCCTGCAGCTAAACTACTATGTGTGGTAACCTTCTAAGTACAGCAGGGTATGGCTTTGAAGAACACAAGTGATGGATCTCCAGGATCAGCAGGCTAGAGCTTGCTTCAGCAGTGGGATGCTGGTCCCCTGATGTTCTCTCTCCAGAGAGATCCTCATGAAAGCCTCCCTGACTGAGGCCCAAGCCAGTGGCTCTGTGGTGACGAAAGCGAAATACTTTTGATGAGAATTAAAACGACATTACTGGCAGTCATTGAAAGTCCTTCAAGGACTCTACACTTGTAATAAGCCAGCTGGCTGCACTAGTGTTGGGTAGCCAACTTTTCTTTCTGCCACCATGTTGTTCTCCCATGCTGTCATCGCACTGCTACTCTTTGTTTCCTGTCTGTAAATGCTGGGGAGCATTATTTTGTGCTGTTTCCCATCTCAGAGAAGGTACATTTTGTTACTGATATAAAAAGGGCTAGTACAGATAATAGCAGGGCCTTGAGGGGAAAGATCCTGCTCATATCCATGCTCCTCCTTTGTGTGATTGATAGCAGTTCGAGTAGGGGGTGGGAATGGAGAGAGAAACATCTCAAAGCTTTATGTGCAAGACTGTCACCACCTCTACCCGAAGGATTTTCAAGTATTTCATTGTGTCTAGACTATATGTGCTGCGTTATCTTGTGTAGAAGTCTCCTCTATCGCAGGATAAAATTACAAAGCCCAAATCCTTTTCGTTTTGAACAGTAATGGTCATCATTATCTTAAGAATGAGCAATCCAAGCTACTGCCTATGAACCAGAAGAGATGGATGCACATCTAACATCTGGAGCTGGGCAGATCATTTAATCTGTAAGCCTGTCATGATGATTAATCAGCTAGGAAAGACTGTGAGCCTTTTGCTTCCACCACTGAGCAGTTGCTTACACTGCCAATAGAGCTGCTTTTTGAGTCATAGTTTACCAGTCCAAATAAATGCCCAGCCTGGCTCTATTCCTAGAAGAAGCTATTGACAAAGAAAAGCACTAAGGATTTTTTGTTATCTTTGTCATCCATTACATTTTTCAAACATGTTATTTTATCAGAAACGTTTGTTTACTTTTGAAGACATTGTAGCTTAAAATGTTATGGAGAAGAGCCTTGGTATTTTAAATGACTCAAAACCAGGGGGAAACCTGCAATAGAACTAATTTGGAAAGTTAACCCATGCAGCACTTATTACTGGGGGCAGCCAAATGGTGTGTCTCTTTGTTTTCAAAAGCTGTTGAGACCCCAGAGTGTTAAGGGTTTGGCATAGAACTGTAAAGGTGTATTTATGCAAAAAGAAAAAAAGAAAAAGAAAAAAAAAGGAAATGAATGTTAGTCTTTCAAATTTTGTTTCTGAGACTTGATGTGCAATGAAAACCTATATTTGAGATTTTTTTTCTGCAGCAAGGCTGGTTTGAAGCTAACTCTGGAAATTGAAGCTGATATTCCTGCGTACCTGATTGGCTCCACAACTTGGGATTGAAAGAAAAATGCCCAAAACTACAAAATGCATAACAAAATAATCACATAATTTCCCCCAAATTCAATTGGCAGAGCTGTTCAACTCCTGCAGCCATGGGTAACAACTCTGTATGACCCATGAAATTTGAGTGAAAACCTTTCTTCATTAGCAGTTGGTTGCCTTTGTTGTAGTTTTGCTTCTGGTATCCGTAAGATCTACCAGTTCGCCTTTATGAATAATGTCATGACAGCCTTCTTTTCTTTTTAAACGTGAGTTTCTGCTGGCAAACATACTAGGTTCTAGATCACTCATTGGTTATTTGTTGGCACATGATTGATTGTAGATACCTCTTCTTGAAGTAGTCAGGAAATAAATGAGATGCAGTTTTGAGGAGTCTGGGGCAACTTGATTCTGGAGGGTACAAAGCACCCACATCTCTGGATTTCAGTGGTGTTGCCAGGTGCTTAGCATCTCTACGAAGCAAAAGCATTTTTATTTTTCTGAATATTCTGAAGGAGGCATGTCTAAGGGTATGACTTCAGCAGAAGTGAATGGCCAAAAGAAGGGTGGGGGAGAGGACTGAGCCCTGAGACATTTTTATCACCAATAGACTTCACCTTTGATCTTTGTGCTGGCCCCTGCAAAAGAAAAGTGCCCTTGGACTGTGTGTGGTTTTCTTTCATTACACTGTGTTTACCCACTGCAGTTTTCTATCTTGCATCTGTGTGTTTTTTTAATGCTTAATGCAATAGTGAAAACAAGAGGCAGCCTCCTTTCTGAGGAACTAACTCAAGCATACAAGCGTACAGCCCTGGTTTTGTGTTTTCAGAATGGGTGCAAGCTTGCTGCTTTATTTATCACTGGGATTTCTAACCTGCATATGCCATGGCCCGTAAATGACGTCTCTGTAATAATATTTATCACGTATTTCTGGTCTAATTATTCATGCTGAGCTTGTTCTCTAAAAATTTCTATTGAAAGAATCTTTTTAAAGATTTTTCTTTTGAAAACAAATTAATGACCGCATCAAACAGAGATTCATGTTGCCGTTGGTTTAATTACCAGCAGCCCTCAGGGAATCCCAAAACTCACTGTTACTATAATTGCTTCTCTCTCTTTTTCTCCCCATTCCTTCTCCCCGATGATTTTTGATTGCTGCAGAAGTCATTTAATGGTTATTAATTTTGTAAGCTGATTTTGGGTAGAAAGGAGTTAATGTTTTTTATCTTAAAGCCAGCCAACAGTTTTTAAAATGACCCTTGATTTTCAGGTTCTTGGCTTACGGTGTATTAAGGGACCCAATTCTATCAGACCCATAAAAGCAAGTTTCTCACTCTGACCAAACTTGCACACCGCACCTTCTTACTACCAATGCTGCTTCCCCAAAGAAAGGAGCTAGAAGACTGAATTTTCAAAGCAGTAGCAGTGCTACACTATTTTGTATTAACTTCCACTCACAAGCTTTGCACAGATTGAGCTTTGTTGTTTTTCTTTCCTTTAGCATTCTGACAGTGACCAAAGTTAAAATGAACTTATTGAATTGGTTCTTGTTGTCTGCCTGCTGTGGGCAGGGGTGTAGAGCTGAGATGGTTGTGCCACAGCTAAAGTAGACAACTAGTTTCCACTGTAAGAAGGAATTTATGTCTGCTTTAAGATGTGTAACCTGCGGATGTGTCTCACTTTCTATTCCAACTGGAAAATGCTGTGCACCTCATGGCCAAGTTACCTTGAAAAGGAGTGTAGACGCCTCATTTGGGTGAAGTGTGAAACATTAACATAAGCAATGCTGACCTAACTCAATGTGATGCATGGCGTATTTGTTTTGAAAAGAGCTGCAGTCACAAATCTGTTTTGAATTAGGAAAAGTGTTTTAGAGAGAGAAAGGAAAAAAGGAACCATTTCTTAGCAGGCATCTGAAAAATAACAGTTCCGAGGACGAGGAAAAATGGTCAGGCAAAGCCTAACAGTTAAAACTGAAAAATGTATTCCTAGCACTGGGGGCTATGAACGTATATCTTATTCTTTGTTTTTTAAAAATAAAATCTTGGCAGCTTCAGTGCATACTACGATGATCCAGAACTAGAGCAGCTACTCAATGGTGAAATTATCAGCAGTACTCCAGCAAGAGGTTATTAGTCATAGTCCCAGTATCATATGAGAGCAAGAGCCAGGGTTTCAAGAAACAAAACATTCCCCTTTGGAGAGAGGTCAAGATTAGTCAGTTTTGTTTTGCTTAATTGGTTATACTGGCAAGGAGGTCTGGGGGTTATTTTGCTGTGAAAAAGAGTTTTTGTACATATTTTTATGTTAGTTTGGTCTATTTCTTTTTTTCTTTTTTTTTTTTTTCTTTTTTTTTTTTTTCTTTTTTTTTTTAAGCCTGACATGTTGTAAATATGCCACTGTTCCACATTTGAAACAGGAATCTACAGCCAGGAGAAAGTTGTTGTCTGATTGCCAAATTTCTGACAACAAAAATATGGAGTGATATTCAGAGGCTATACTGCCGTGAGTAAACCAGCAAAGAGAGTCCTCCAGAGGCAAGTTCCACAGGGAGTTTTCTTCACATCTGTGGAACTGGAGCATCTGAAATATAAATGCCTGTTAGCTGAACAGTCTGTTTTTTCCCCCTGCAGATAGGGACTGGGATGCTCAACCAGAAGGATGCAGTGTAGGAATGTATTGGTGAATATGAATGTGGTTGGGAATCAGAAAGCAATCAGTTTTCTAACCTTCTGTTTCATTTAAAAAAAAATGAAAAGTGCTTTGAGATCTACCCAACATGGGGAAAATGGCTTTTAAATGTGTTTAGATCTCTTCCTTCCAGTTAAAGACGCTTAGTAAATCTGAAGCCTTGCCAGTAACCTTACTGCCTCATTTTTTGGATGAAAATGGTAGTACATATGTATTGCAGCATGGTGCTGTACAGATGCACTAAGGTTCACAATGTTTTGGATATAGGGTGCACTAATTGCTGCCATTTGTTCTATAGCTGTATTCAAACTATTACACAGAGATAAGTTGTTGGGGTTTTTCTGGTTTCTTTGCCCAATACTTCCTTTACATTTCTTGTTATCTCCAGCCTGTTTGACATCTTTCATAATGCTGGATTGCAATTTAAGCATAACATGGGAAAGTGCTTAGAATGATGGTGCTAGATGGATGCCTGGTCCTTTTTGTGGGTACATAAATGTTTCCTGCTTTTTTGTACCACTGATTCACATTTAAGGAAAGAATCTGTCTCTTCTTGTCAACTTGTTCCTTATTGTTCCTAATTTTCAAGTGGAAATGGAAAAAAGTTGTGATGGGTGGAAGAGATATCATTTCCTGAAGGTGGGGCTATAGTAGATGAAGATAACGAAATCTTTGGAAAACCCAAAGTATTCAATTAATTGGATAGAGAGATTTTATATTCTTTTTTAGCTTATGATAAAAGTTATATTTAGAGACAAGACTCTAGACTTCAATTTCCTAGTTTAACCCAGAAGAGAATACTCTTCCAAACTCCCTTCTTCCTCAACACCTCACTTTCTAATACTCCACTCATTTAAAGGAAACAGTTAAAAAATAGTCTCTGACCTTTGTGTGAAAAAAAAAAAGGAAAAAAAAAAGGAAAAAAAAAAAAAAAGCTGTATCCTTTGTGCTGGGCCAAAGACTGTAGATTTTGGACATGGTCCTAACTTGAAAATTTCCATGTGTTTTAAGTCACGTCTCATTTATCTACAACAAGAGTCAACCACAAATTTTAATTGCTTGGCTATTGCCCTCTGGATGCCCAATAGATCTGCAAGCATTGCACACTTCTGGGCATGCATTCAGTGCTGTGAAGCAGCAGGACTGGCCTGGGTGTTCTGGGAGCAGTCAGCATTCAGATAGGCTTCTTAGCCCAAATCTACACCTAGAACTGAAGGAAGATTCTCAGGAAGAGCTGATTTCCAATATTTTTGGGTGTTTTAAATAAGCCAGATATTTTTGCAAGAAGTTGATAATAGCAACAACAAAAGCACTGACCCACAGCCACCACTCACAGCTCTTTTTTCTCAAGTAGCAGCAGTGTTCAGTATCCACTTCTTCCCTTCTTCTCTTATCACTTCCATCTTCCTCTTCACTTCTTGCTTGATTAGAAGCACCATTTTAGGTCATCCAACCCTGACTTTCTTTTATCTTTGATCTTTCTGAATCTTCTCCACTTTTAAAATAACCGTAGGCTCAAAATCTTTTTGCCACTTTTTGAGGCTTGTACTCAGTAACCATTTGTGGACAAGTATAATTGACTCTCCTGTGACTAATTCTTCCTTTTGGCAGTGTCTTACCAACCTCCTTGTTAGAGAGTAATAGTAATGCTTATTAATTTTACTTTCCTTCCTTCACTCAATCAGCAAGTTACAGCCATGTAAGTTTGTGAAGGTGACTGTGCAGCTTCTCTCCTTTATTGTTGTTGTCACTTGTTTCTTTGTAGGTCTTGTTTAATAGTTTGACGCCTTGCCAGCTTCAAATCCAGAAGCATTTATTCCCATAAAGATGAATTGTGTGTAACTGGCTGGAAATAGTCAAAGATAGCTGTGAAGATTGCTGTTTCATTGTGTAATATCTTCTTCAACTACTGCTGTCACTGAAGGCTGCTATCTTAATTTTCATCTGAGGGGAAAATGGCAGTTACAAAATATGTGGCCTATATTCTGTGCTGGCTAATATGTAAACTATATTTTATACAGATAGCATATTGCTGTTACACAGTACTTGAGTGACTTTTTCAGATCACTTTCTGAGTTTTTGACCTGTTGGGGCACGTTTCTTACTATTGGCAGTTTTGAATAGAATTCAAGGGAGACTTCTAATCTGAAAAATGTCATTATAGTTGCGATCTACAGTCCTCTAAAAATAACGAAAAGCCACAGGACAGAAACAGAGCGAGGCACGTTGCTAGCCAGAGATGTCAGAGACTTTGAAAATGTTTTTTTAAAAAAGATATTTTTACTTGGGGAAAAGGACATCTGGAAAGGAAAAAATGCTTTCCCAATTGCAGTTAAAACAAAGAATTAATAAATTAACCCTCTGATTTCTCTTGTTTTCTATAGCTTGAATATCTGGTATCCTAAAGCTTGTGCTGCATCATCAAGACAAAATTCTTCTAATGAAAATTTGAAAATTTTATGGCATTTATGAAAATGCCATAATCATTATAGTCACTAATCAAATGGCCACGTGTTGCTAGTGTTACCAATTTGTTTTACTTTCCAATACAATTAAGAAAAATGTGACAAAACTGGAGTTGTACAGTGCATACTGGGAATTCCCTGTGTCAAGTCAAGCCTCTTTTTAGTAGCAGTTTCCTCTGATTTCAAGGGAACTCCTGGAGAATCAGAACAGATGACTGCCTCGGGTATCCCAGTTGTTCCTGAGCTTCAATCCTGGCTCACTGGCTCAGAAGTCTCTTCGCAGTCCCAGATCATGATTCTCTGTTGAAATCATGGAGCAGCATACACTGATTCATGGAGAATTACCAGTCATGTTTAGGGGTTACTACTAACAAAAATCCATTTTTTTTTTCTTACACTGTTGAGAAATGTGGGAGAAAAAATTTATCATAGAGACACAGAGTCAGAAGGAGACACCAGCAACTGAAAAAAAAAAAAGAAAAAAAAAAGAATTAAAAAACTAAGAGGAGACTGGCCCTGAGAACTGCATACAAAGGAGCTGACTTTAGGGCAGTGTGTAACAAGTGCCTTACTTTCCTAAGATGCTGTCTTTTCAAATTTGTCACTTTTATTTGTCAGTTAAGACAGTGGCTGCAGTGTTTATGCAGTATTTTCATTGACTAGTCATGTGCAGCCCACAAAACCTGCTAATTTAGTTCCTCAGAAGCTCAGCCTTTATATTTTTCTAGCCAGGAGTAATGTTATATTAGAGGAGGGTGTTTTCTCACTGGCTCCACTTCCTCTATCCTTCCCCCAGACACCGCACACATACTCCCTTCTTTGGACAACTCTCAAGAGAAAGTACAGACAGTCTGGAGAACAAATCTTCCTTCATGCAGATTACATTCTCCTATAAACACCTCAACGACTAGTATATAACCTCCAGCAAGAACGCTGCCTAATCTCTGGCAACAAAATAAACATATCGAAGCCAGAAGCTCTGATAAGGGGATTCTCAAGAATCTGGAATCTTGCGTTCTGTAAATGGAAGAATGAATGTTGCCAATATTATTGAAAAACAGTGTACCTGAAGAAAGAGACTTTCTTTAATAATACCGAAATTGCTGTTCTTTCCTGCCTCAATCACAGCTGCA
Source organism: Lagopus leucura (assembly GCF_019238085.1). NCBI lineage: Eukaryota > Metazoa > Chordata > Aves > Galliformes > Phasianidae > Lagopus > Lagopus leucura. Next base: position 3,569,122 of record NW_024962291.1, read on the forward strand.
AAGAAAAGCGCAAAGGAAATCTGTGCAGATTCCTATATATCCTTGAACTTTTCTGAAAAGCCACTCCTAGCTTTGTTCCTGTTCATGGGACCATGAAATCTCTGAGGTATTAGCTTTTAGAAATATTGAGATACCACAACGTGTAGGGACTTAGCAAAAAGAGGAGCCAGGGAAGCTGCTCTCTAAAACTTCCTCAAATATTTTTAAGAACAGTACCTACATAGGATGAATCTCACTAAAGAATGAGTGATTTATGACCACACCTTAAAAAGAGATGTTTAGCTTGAAGGATGCACTCAGTGTTTTCTGAAGTGCTGCTTGATACTGATACCTTCCTTTGTGTCATTGCCATTAACATGTGTTGTAAGCTCTGGAATATTTCTCCCCTCTTATTTTTGCTCTGACTGAGTCATTAGTGTGCCTATGGCTTTGTTAACAGAAAGGATTTTTGTGCATGTTTTCTGAAATAAAACACTAGCTTATCAGCAAGCGTAGTACTGAATAGCAAACATGGGAAGGATTCTTTGCAAAACTACTTAAGAGGATGCACAGATAAAGAGACCGTCATGTTTTTTTCAATAAAAGTTTGTTAGCCTGCAGTGCGATAGGGACTCCTTATTAAGAAACCACCAGTAGAGCCCCTGCCCCACTATCTTAAATATCCATGGCTGAAAGAAAACACCATTCCTCTTGGCCCTGTATTTCCTGCTACCCTTACCCCTTCCCAGTAAATCCCTGTAACAAGTTTGGGGTGGATCTCCAGACTCTTCTTTATTTCTCTTTCACAGTGGTGCATGAAGGAGATTGTCTTCCAGCTGTCCCTGGAGCCATCCAGGCTTCTTTTTGGGGGGGGCGAAGGAGTAGGAAATAAGGAAAGAAATTCATTGCGACATTTTGTATCCTGAATCATATCATGGATCTGTTATGAACGAGTAAAATGCATTTTAAATGAATAGTATGTGACTATCTATGGAATTTTAATAGATCAGTTGCTCACTGTTTTGCTCTCTCCTCCTCTCAGAAGAGCAGTCTTGTAGTCTTGTTCACTAACGCCTCCTGGAATGCCTTTGATGCCTTTGTAGAAGTCATTTTAAACTCAGTTACAGAGGACCACTTTTCATGAAAACATGACCTGAAAGGACCCTGTGGCTCACAGGAACTATGTCATTGCCTATAGTCTATTGTATGGGATATCAGGGCAGTCGTATGCCTCTGTGGCTTCTTTACAGATAGAAAAAGTCCTCACCACTCTCTGTGTCAAGAACTTGCCCCTGACATCCAATCTAAACTTTCCCTTCTTGAGCTTAAAACCATTCCCCCTTGTCCTATCACTGTCTACAAAATACAAAGGAAATTACTTGTATATAAATTATTTGAACAGGCAAGTTTCATACTTCTAATAAAGCATAAGTCAGCCAGAAAGAGCTAATTTAGTCTTTCGTGAAAGAAACAGTCTGAGTTATTCTCCTATATATTTTACACTGTTTTCTGCTTTAAGTGGAGAGATCAGAGTTGTCCAAAGCAGTTAATATTATGGCAACTTTTCTCTACAGCAAACAAGTGAAGAGTATTTCTGAGGACGTGTATTTGGCTGACAGAAAGCATACTGGAATTGCTAACACGCAAGGGTGTTCACCAGCAAGGCACTTATTCTTCCACATCAGAGACCTGCAGTGACAGAAATGGCCTTCTGATGGCTTTTGATTCTCTCTTTAGAACGTCTCATCCTTTAAGCAGAGAATCCTGCTTTGGCATAATTAAGGGCAGGGGCCCTTTGTCACATTGCTGTCTTATTTGCAAATGTCATCTTTTCTGGTCTAGCCCTAAGAACCACAAGCAAAGCAATGTACAGAAATTAAAATTTCTGTCTCTCTTGTAATATCTAGAGAAAATGCTACTGCTTGGTTTTAACCATTCGGTCCAAGATTTAGAGTCCACTGAAGTCACTGAAAGCCTGAGATTGCCAAAACCTCCTGCCAGCTTCAGCATGTCTTGGAGCAGGCCTGTAAGGGGCACAGAACTTCTGGGAAATAGCTCTCCTTATCTGAAAGAAAACTGGTGAAACAAGAAAGCAACACGCAACCAGCTGTCTGTATCTTCCTGCACAACTGCTGCGCTGTGGCTCTAGAGGCCTTCACCAATTAACAGGAACAGGGAAGATGAGGTTAGGTCTTTGCTTTTTATCTCGTATGGCTCAGCTCAATAGTAATTAGCTTCTGCCTCTGCTTCTGTGGGCCTCCTGCGCGCCACAGCTGCAGCAGCCAAACCTTACTCCATAGAAAAATTAGACAATTATCTCTGGGAATTTATTTCCCAGCAAGAGTATTCACATCTCACTTCTCCCCAGTACTTCATCACCAAGATGCGCAGCTGTTGAAGGACTATCCAGATCTCAGTCCAATCTACTGTCATGTTCAATAGCTCATCACTGCGAAAGTTTCATAAATGTACATTTTCCAGATATATCTTCAGTCCTTGTTTTCTCTGGTAATCCCTGCCTGGAATCACAAATTAAAAAATACCCTATAAAAATCCCCTTACTGAGTTCAGAATAATCAGCAAAAAGACATTTCTTGTTAGAGGAAATGCCCTTCCAGTGCAGCTGTCTCAGAAAGCAAGCAATGCCTGAGCAGTGGGCATTGCAGGAATGAGAAATGTTACCCCTGATTCATACCGTCCTGCTCGGAGCATCGTGAACTTGCTATCTGTGATGGGTACTGCTAGTGCAAAGCATGCCTTTTTTGAGGAAGTGAACAAACACTGATGAAATGAAAACCTGATGATCTGCTCCATTTTCCATCTGTATTTCCTTCTAGAAATCTTGAACTTGTGTTCTTCAGCTTCCTCTTTTGTAGAATCTCCTCTTTCAACAGCCATTTCCATCCAGAGTTACTAGTGTTTCATGTATCATCTAGAGTGCTTTGCCTAATGTTTTCAAAACCAGCTGCAAAGTATAAATCTCTGGCACCTCATATTTTTAAATTACTGTATCTGCTTCCCTACCAGTTGTACAAAGTGCTTGAAAAAAACGGCATTTTCTCTACAGTGGAAAAACATTTTAGTTTCTGCTGAAATCCTCCAGGTTTGTTGATGTTCTGCTCAGCCTTACTGTCTTTTACTATCCTGTGTGATACTTGGATGGTAGCCAGGCACATATAAATTGCTCCCACTCATGCTCTTTCTGGCGGTTTTATGTGCCTTTCACTACTTTCTAGCAGATATTTGAGGCAGCAATTTATTCCCATCACGTTTTTTTTCTGCTTATTTTCTTTTCCCTTTTGAAAACTATTACATCTTCTTGCCTAGAGGTTTCCTTAGTGTTTGAGGATCGCTGTGGATGGATACAAGACTACAAGGACAAAACTGTGGCTTTTTCTTTATGCTTGGGGCAAGGAGTTTGAGGCCATAAGGAGGCTCCCACTGCCCTGTTTCCGAGCCTCTTCTCATCCAGGAAGGACAAGCACCTTTCTATGAGGAATGCTTGCTTGCTTGCCATGCCAATGGGCAGAGTAGGCATGATTGTAAATTGGCCAGATCGTAGCTGTAAGTGCCCATCTTCCCCTCAGTACATGTGAGTCAGAGCAGAGAGAAGGTTTTTCATGCCAGATAAAAGGGATGGTACACATTACTTTTTGACTGGAAAATGCAAGAAACTGGAGACCTATGTTGTGCTGCTCCTAGAAACATTTGGTTCTTGATTTTCTTCTGAGAACTTCAGATGTACTCCAAGTTTAATCTAAGTTTTGGACAAATCCATAACCTAATCTGTCTTCGATATGCTGATTTTTCATTATATTTTCACCTACAGATTGGCATTAATAGAATGGCAAAAAAGGAAAATAAAAAAGAAAAAAAAAATCACCATCATCAAAGGCAGAAGAAAATAAGCATTCTGAACCTTCCTCTGCAGGTCCCCAGTCTTAAAGTCTGCTTTCACCCACCTTAAAAGAGCTTCTAATTTGCTGTGCATCACATAATTCCAGTGGCGATCCTGGTGAATGCCGTGTCATTGGAGCAGTGACAGAATAAAAGTAAATCATGTTCCACTTCCACCCCTTGCCACAGAATGCAGCTGCTATGCACTTGCATCAGCAAAAATATCCGTGGGGCATTTTGTGGCCTGGTTGATAATTAGACCCAAATGTAACAAAGAGGGCGTCAGTCAGTCCTGGCTTAGCGTGGATTAGATCACTGTAAGTAGAGGGGATGTTTACTACAGCATATTGATATCATTAAGGCACGTTGGTAGCTTACAATGTTTTATAAAAACATGGACACAATAATAGCAACAAAAACCACAGAAGCTCAGTTCTGGGACTTAGTTCCCTGTCCCAGCACATCTCTTTGAAAGCTCATGCATCATGCATTCATTCAGGTATAAAATGACTATCAGAGCACATCCCACAGATGAGAATTAAGAGGGCTCATTTGTCATCCAGCTCTGACCTATTGCACTAAATTCCTAACACAGTTCATAGGATTGTGAATCTCTGGTGTCTTCCTAGAAGTTATTGTCATGCTAATTAAGAAAAGTATCATTTTAATGCAGCATGTTTATCACGTGGCTTGTTGCAATTTTCTCACATGCTGATGGTAAACAAATGTTCCTTTTGCCTTTGTAGGTTACGCAGATGGACCAGAAACTGAACCTCATTACTGAGATGCTGCATCGTCTGGTTTCAAGTCATCAGGGGGATCAAGGGAACAACAGGTCATCTCAGAAAGGCAACAGCATTAATTCAGATCTCTTCCTCCCAAACAACACCCTGCCAACCTACGAGCAACTGACCGTGCCGGGAAGAAATGAAGACGATATATCCTGATGTGGTAAAAGTTGGGTTGGGTTCTTCCCACCTTTCTCCTTTAAATGGAACTTGGAAGGAAATTCAGTTCATCAGACATCCGAGAAAACACATGACTGCAATATCTATACTACTGGTCTCAAATGCACTCTTCTAAAACCACTCGTAATAGCCCAAGGATTGACAGGCTGTGTTCTACCAGGCAAAACCTACCAAAGCTCCACATTGATTCTATTGATGAACAAAAATTATAGCAACTCATTATTGCTCAGAAAGACCAAAACAATGTTAAAGGCAGGCAAAATTGCAAAGATTTAGAGCTCCTTTAATAATAATAACAGTAATAATAATATTGTAATAATACTTGAACTTAGATAAGAACTCTGCATTTTGTTTATGAACCTGCAGATAGCAATATATTTCTACTACTAAGGTTTTTAAAACAAAATAGGATAACTTATGTTGTTTTTATTGTATAAATATACCACTAACATTCTTGCGAATGACAAACCACATGCTGAATGATTTTCTTTTGCTGTTTTATTTTAACGTTGCTACATAAACATTATCAGATAATGACCAGATTTTTTTAATCTGTTTTTCTTCAGGGAGGAACTAATACTTAATCTGGAACAATACTATTTATAGTGGAAAGCGCTATAGATTTTTTAAGATACCAGTTTTTAACAGGGAGACAATAAAGTATTACATAGAAAAATGATTCTGCTTTCTAGAAAATTGTTGCCAAAGAATTTATATATAAACAGAAAACGCAGTGGTCTGAATGTACTTGTCCTGAAATAGCTTTTTAAAAAGAAGACCCACTACTTCTTAAATCAATTTTTTATTTTTTTTTCAGCTTATGCTATCCAAGAGTAGTACAGCAGTATAACGTGACTGGACTTGCAGGTCAAGTGCTTGAGCTGGCCACTTTCTGAGCATCCATAATTCTCATAGGAATCATGGCTCCAGTTCAGGAAAGCCTCCCTTGTCCAGACAGCATTTAACAGTTTTCTGAATAATTGAATGAGAAATTCTGGTCCCTACCAAAGTCATTAGATATTCAGAAGTGCCAGCTCCAATCAAAAGGACGCAGGGCCTAACCTGCAAGCCACCTCACCCCACATTATAGTTGCAATAAGAACAGCAGTGTTTGGCTTGGTGTGATTTTTCACATGCACAACGTGAGCAGGAAAACGTGAGCAGGATTGGAGCTTTGCTTACTAAAATTGAAATTCAACCCTTGCTGATAGTTAACACCTCTACCATGCACACTTCCTTGAAAGTGGAACGTCCTTAAATTTGACAGTGTTGTAAAATGGAGGATTACAACATAGCTAATTAATGCTATGAAAGACTTCAGTGTTTGAAAGCAAGAAGACATATATATACATATATAAATATATATATATATATAAACTGATGCCCTAAAGCCTCATAATTTTGCTCAGCAGTTAGCATTAGCAGTCTTTAGGATGTATAAGCAGTCTGAAATACTGATGTGTAATGACCTGAGATCGCAGGGAACCATCTCATAGTATTGCTTACATGCTGAGCCTTGTTTTAAACGTGAAACATTTCACCTCTTTCACTTGGACTGCAGAGGAAAGTATACTGTATTTATGTTATAATCATCTCATCTTGCTGCTGTACAGTAGATACATGTTAAGGGTGGAGAAATGTATGGACATAAACAGGAATTGTACCTGGGCATTACGTTTTATAGAAATCAAAATTATTGTGATGATTTTGAATATTTTTAAATAAGATTAACTGTGTAATTTTAGATTATTGATCAATCTCTAATTTCCTAATAAAATACAAGAGAAGATTACCACGCCTTCTGTTTATTCTAAGATCCAGAAGTTCAATATACACAGGAAAATTACTGGCTTTTCTTTTTTCTCTTAGGCTACTATCAACACAGTACTATATAATGTCCTCGTGCTGGTGTGTTGGTTTATCTCTGTCCATGTGAACATTGCCATCACCAATGTCCTCAGAATAATCGGGTTTTGAAGTTCTGTCTGTGGCAGCTTGCTAGCAGGTCTGATTCCACATCTGGTCCAACAGAACCTTTCAAAAAGATCACCAGCTTGGTGACTTGTGACTTCAAATCCAATGATTCATCTTGTTCTTAAAAAGAGAAGGTGATCCAGGCTGTCCTTGACGCATCCAAATCTGCCCAAAGGTAGCCACCACAGCTGCTCATCAAAGGCATGTCTTCTCTGCCTGACAAGTGGATTGGATTTGTCTCTTCTGTTGGTGCTTCATACCTGAAAGACTTCTGTCAGAAGTAAGTATCTCCATGTCTTTCTTCACAGTGCATTGGGGAATAAGGATAGCAGGAAGATGAGCTAAACAGTTTGATGCCTTCAAGCTGGACACCCCTGCAGTAACCATCATAAAGGGAGTATGTTGTGTTGGGACCTTGTTTGATGGTTTCTGTTCATGCAAACTGTCCAAAGCACATAAGTGAATGTGTAGTAATTGTCTGTCAATTGTGTGTTTGCTCCATGTCCAACACAATGGGACTTTAGTGACCACAGTTATATAAATGCAGTATAATCTCTATGAATCTTTTATTATTCTGAGCCTGAGTGGTTTTTGAGCTGGAAGTGCCTGCTGCCAGACTGATCATTAGAGTATGTTCCTTTTTAGATTCCTTTTCACAAAGTATCTTAGAAAAGTAGAAGAGTTTGGACATCACTCATTTTCATTTTTGTATTTTAAAATAGGCTTGTTTCAAATAATGTCATTGGCCAGCATCGTGCTCGGATACTGGCTGAGGCAGAAACAATTTGATGTCAGCAGATAAAATGGCCGTTTCACTGCAGCACGTTAATGGCTCTTGTGGCCAGCGTACACCTCAGTGCTGATTTATCATCAGTTCAGGGGAAGGTGGAAGGATTCCAGGGCTCCCCCCACCGAGTTGGAAAGGTCTGGGACAAATTGCTCCTTGAACTATAAAAAAAATAAAACGCAGGAAGATTTTCTTTTCTGTGAGTTTAAAGGAGAAAAGGTAAAAACAGTTTTCAGCTAATCCTCACATATCCTGCTGAGATGGGTATTACTGTTCTTATTTCACTGATGGGATGGTGGCTGGGAAGAGGAGGGGCAGGGGCAGGAAAGGAGAAAAGAGAAAAGATTAAGGGTCTGATGCAACTTCCATCTATGTCCCACTCCTGTAAATGTGTACTTACGTACTTCATTTATGCATGGGAGTTGGGCTGTTGCCTTCAGTGGGACTACTCAGTCCACGCGGGCCAATATAAGCCTTTGCAAGTTCAAAATCTATTAAAGAAGGCTTCCCATAGGCTTAGTGGAAGCTGGAGTCAGATGTAGCTGTAGCATTGCTTTCCCTGTGGTCACAGAGACATTTGAATTGCCAGTTTTGTTCCCTTTTCTGTTTTCAGATTGTTGGCTTATACAACTCTCATGAGCTTCTCACAAGCCATGATAATATTGGAGGTATTTCTTTCTACTTTAGTGATGAAAGTTTTCCTTACCTACCACATGTGAACTCACACAATGAAATGTTCTCGCACAAAAGCAAAGTCTTTTTAGATGCCCTGAAATTTCTTTTTAAATGGCTTGTAGAAAAGTTTGTCTCTCGGGCTCCCTGACCAGCAGCAGCTAAGATGAAGGAACGTGGAGGAAAGCAAGTTCAAAATTAATAGAAGGAAAATAGCTGATACCCAATCGCTCAGCGATATTTAACTGAGTCCCAGCAAGGATTAGGTGCGAGAACAAGAAGTCGCTGAGATGACCTTCCGAGGTCCCTTCCAACTCAAAGGACTCCATGATCCAAATATTTCTACAAATAGTGGGTTTTTCATGACTTGTGTGAGGGATGACTTTGATGTCTAAGTGCAAATTCCAGCTGAAACTTCCTGCTGTGCTGCAGTGTTTTGCAGGTTCTTTTCCTGCATCCCCCACCTGGTGTCTGATGAGATGTGAATTCATGCCTTTCCATGGTAGGAAAATTCAGACTGCATGGTGGTAGAGCCTCTCTCTCTACTACCTCAATGCATATTTTCACTAAACAAGATCTAGAATCGTTTGAGTTGGAAAGGACCTTTAAAGGCCATATGGTCCAACTCCCCTGCAATGAATAGGGACACCTACACTAGATCAAGTGCTCAGAACCCTATCTAGCCTGACCTTGAGTGTCTCCGTGGACAGGGCTTCCGGCCATCTCTCTGAGCAAGCTGTTCTGGTGCCCTCTACCCTTCCTTCAAGTTCAGTTGAACCAGGCTGATGTGTTCAAAAGCTATACAGGGGAGCCAAAACAAATACTGACTGCATTCACGTTGTTTACACAAGAACCAGACTGAAAAATCCCCCCAGCCCTAAGCCAGAGATTTTGACCAGATAGTAGCCTCAGCTTCAGGGCACAAGGGCAACTGTAGTTCCTGAGGCTGAAAAAGGACTTGCAGAAGACTTTTTCTCAGGAGCCACCAGCAGCTGCAGAGCTTCGTGCACCTTGCCTATGGAGCAGCAACAGAAAGATGCTGGTAAACCAAGGAATGCTTTCCCAGGGCAGCACAAGAATCCTCACGTTGCTCCTAATGACAGAGACCCAAAAGCCAATATGACAAAATGGTTGGCGCCACAACAAAGAAAATGCAGGTGCCGAATGGAAGCATTGTTCAACGTGTCCATGCACATTATTGTAATGCAGCATGTTGTCCAATGAAAAGATGCCTACACGGCTGGCGAGGGAGCACTGCCAGGGAAGGGCTGGCCCCAGAGAAGCTGCATTGTCCGAGCCAGGCAGAAAGTTCACATAACTCCCACATTGGCTGGCAACTGCTGCCTACGGGGAACAGCTTACTAGCCTGACGTGAAGCATTATGCTCCCTGCCCATGGATTTGCACCTAAGAAGAACCGATGCATAAAGCCAGTCTCAAAATCATCTCGGAGCTCCGTTTTCTTCAGAGCTAGCATTGCTCTGGCGAACTGCCCAGGGATTTAGACTCAGCTAATCCAGACTTGGCTCTCCATGGCAGACACCCGTGGAACAAAGGAAAGAAAGCTTCCACGACCCTGTCAAGTTTCTGGTAAATCACTCAGCCAGGTGCAGAAAGTGGGATAGGCGGTCGCCAGCGAGCTTTCTTGGATCAGAGAGAGGCAAATCCCTGGAGAGGGGAACAGAAGAAGCTTTACAGATTTTCTTGCCATAATTTACCAAGTCTGTGTGCAGTGCTCCGAGCATGCAGTGCCTGTGTGTTTCACACAATCCTTCCAGAGAGCTGTGCTGAAGCACATTGCCCTGCCAGCCTGTGCTCTAATGGCTGCTGGTGTGCATTGGTTGCTTGGTTTGTCCTCAAAGAGGGCAAAGCTGGGCCCCGGACTGTCTCACAGATGAGCACAGGCACTGGACAGATTTTGATCATTTTTCTAAATTGCAATGAAGGAAATATTATTATTGATGTTATTCTTTTGATAACTAACCAAGTATTTTAATAACTAACTATTTTTATTTCAACTCATTTAGGTAGGGGATTGCTTGGGGAGACATCATCTCCTTCCTGTGAATTTTTATTTATGAAGAGAGATACACTGTCAATATTGTAGAAAAAAAAAAAAAAAAAGAATAAGAAAGCAAAGGGAAAAAGAATAAGAAAGAAAAGAAATGAATAAGAAAAAAAAAAAAAAAAGGAAAAGAAAAAGAGTAAAGAAAGTCAAAGAGTAAGTTCTCTTTTAGTCCTGCTGTGTGTTATGTCCTTATATTGAGCATTAATACATAAAGATTAATACATTAGATATAGATGTTACAAGAACTACCTGTGCTGCAAGCACCAGAAGCATGTAGGAAACAGTACGATTACATGCAGCTTGTGAGATGCTATCGTCTACAACTGCTGTTTCACCACTGCCTAATAATTTGTTAGACCTGATGATTGCCCAATCAGGCTATTAACTGAGCTGCTCATACGGAGGAGCCTAAATATAAAACGTGGTTCAGATTTTACTCCTTACGTGATGAGGCACTGGCACGGGCTGTACAGAGAAGCTGTGGATGCACCATTCCTGGAAGTGTTCAAGGCTAGGTTGGATGGGGCCCTGGGCAGCCTGATCTGGTCTTGCAGTTGGCAACCCAGCCCATGGCAGGCATTAGAACTAGACAATCTTTGAGGTCCCTTCCAACCCAATCCACTCTATGATCTTTGGCTCTTATTCTGCATGCAACTTTTTGCTTTGAGTCCATGCTTTTTACTTGATTTCCCTAGAGATTTCCCTCTCAATTAATCCAAACATTTCCTCTCCTTCAGTTCCATCTGGATACGGGTTTGCCGGGCAGAAGGAGGTGCTCTTGTAGGAATCATCAGGCAAAAGCTGATGCAAGTGCATGCAAGGCCTGATCCCACGCAACCGGAGGCACCAAGCCTTTCTGCTGACTCTGGTGACACTGGCAGCACGCTCACGTGCTGTTTTGTCATGCCCACACCTCTGCCTCACCTCGCAGACGCCTGAGTCACCGCTCCTTGGTGCTGTGTGGGCCGTGATTAATATTTCCTTCCTGCACCCGTCATGCAGACTGCGATTTTCACTCTGGCTTTTTGTTTTCCTCCTTCCCCCCTTCCCTCTCCGTGCTGAGATGGAGAACAATTCCTGGAAAGGACGGCTTCTTTCCCCCACACTGCACAAACACCGCTCGCGCCGTCAGGGAGGAGAGAGGGGACGTTCGGCAACATATGGTCGGGAGGGTTTGGGGGTTTTCAGATGGTGAATGACCAATGAGGTTTCAAAGGGGTTTTATTTATAAATGATAGACTCCTGAGAGAGAAATAATGGCTGCTCTCCCAAGCATAAAAGAAGCAATTCACCTGACATAAAACCCGGGGACAAAATTAGCTAAATTAAAGCGAGAGATGGCAACTGTAGTAAGTTTTTTGTTGTTTTTTTTTTTTTTCTTTTCCTTCTGAATGGTGAATCATTTTAATTTTGTTTTCCCCTCCTTCCTTGGAAGGAAGAAAAAAAAAAAAAAGCAAAAGCAAAGTGGCTTGGATCTGAAAGAACAGATGGTGCCCTGCTCGGCCCTGCAACGAGCTCTGCAGCGCGCATTCCTTTACTCTGTCCTCTCAGATAACTGAGTTATACAGCACACGACCATCTGGTGTATGACACATCTTGTGTCCCCCAAACAATGCCCCGGCAAACCTCTTCAGGGGAGAGGTTAGTTTCTAGGGTAACAGCAGCATGTGCAGCTCCGCGCCTTATTGAGATTCAGGCCTCCTCACTTGTCCCCATTCTTCTCCTTCCTATTGTTGTCACTTGAGCTTTTGCTGCTTGGTTACTCAGAGACTGACAATATCCATGAGTATTTTGTCCCCAGCCCCAAAACCATTGTCTCCAAATTTTGTTTCATTATTTATGTTTTCAATATCCAATGGTTGGCTGAAGCATCTGCTGTAGAGTGATAAGGCAAGTGCCTATTTAGGAGGGCTGTGCTGCTGCCTGACAACAATGCTTTGAATTATTCAGGTTGTGGTTGGACAAGTCTTTGCAAAAGCCAGGATATCCATGAAGCACTGAGGTGACTTTATTTATTTGCCTGCTTCTTTTTTTTTTTCTTAGGTGCTTGCATCCTTTAAGCTGGACAAAAAAAGACAGGCAATTTCTGGAGGAAGTAGGTCTGCTTGTTACAAGTCTCCCGATTTTTCCTTGCTAGAAACAATTTGAAAAGAAAACGTTGGCTTTGCTTTCTTATTGGTTTTCTATGGGGTGGGTTCTTCCGAAGTGATGTTTTTTGAGCACTGATATTCTCTTATCAAAGTATAGCCAAAGTCTGGGCTATAACCCAAGCACAGGGACTGTGCATCATACTCTGAAATTCAGTTGTAGAACCGTAACTCGGATGGTTTCATCAGCAAGCCAAAGTAGTAGATGGATGTCTTCACCACCAACACTACGCATATGCCCACAGAATCCTTTACCCCGACACAGAACAATCCTTCCAGTGGTGTTAGTGTCTTCAAATAGTTGTAATTGACATAAATTGCCACAACATTCATTCTGTAACACAACACAGACCCACAACATTCATTCTATATCTGCATGGCATAGAACCTTAATTCAGAGGAGTTGAAAATATGTTTAGAAACCTATCACATCAAGCATGAAGTTTTACGAAGCATTAAAACATAAAATTAAGAAAATACTGGTGACCTTCAAGCACAAATGTGCTGAACTTCGAGCTCGACTGCTTCCATAAGTCAAGGTATAGATAACTTTTATAAAATACTGCATCCTGTCTCTCAGGTGAAGGTCAGGTATTATAAAACTACCAATAACAGTTACGAGAGATTCTGTATTCATGCATTAAATAACAGCAGCATACATACATTCAAGAAATGTGTAGCTTTGGCACTGAGGAACTTAGTTTAGTGGGCATGGTGGGGATGGTTGGACTTGATGATCTCGGAGGTCTTTTCCAACCTTAATGATCCCATGATTCTATGACATCTATCTGAATATTGTGATACATTTGTTGTAGTGTCAAATCTGATTTATTATTTTTGCTCATTTATAACATTCTATGGATGATATTTCTGAACACTTACACTATTTATGTATATATATATATATACGTACATATATATATGTATATATTTGACCAAGAGGCAATTTTAAAAAAGATTTGCCTAAAATATTTCAGATCCACTATTAGGATAAGAAGAAATGAGGTGTATGGTTCTCTCAAATCAAAACCACTCTCAACACCTTGCTTGGTAGACCTTAGAGCTGGTGGCAGAAGATCACTGTGAGCAGTAATGCTGAGCCAGAAGACTCGTTCAAAAATATTCTGTTTTTAAGAATGTTTTAAAATATGCTAATTAAGCTAAGGTTTGATTGGCAGCACGTTTTGCCCTCAGTCTGCTTGCTAAGTGTTCCCTTACAGGAGTGGTATATTCTTCCATATCAGGGGTTTCTCTGTCCAATGTAGCAAAGCAAAAGATTAAGATTGCTCTCCATGAGTATATATGGGAATTAGTGCTGTTTCACCCAAAGAACAATGCTACCACAGGACAGGTACATACATCATCCATGAGTACATTTGTGAAGGTTTCTAAACATCAGAGAAGAGGAATTCTGCAATATCACCCTGGTGTGAATGTCACGTTGTCACCTGGTTCATTTGTGATTGCTTGCAAAGGCAGGGAACTGGTCTGCTTGACTCAAGACTTTCTGCTGCTCCTGCATTTCATGGGCTTTAAGAGCAGAAGAGCTCATCAGACATCTGGCTGGAGCTCTGCTCAGGCCACAGACCTCACCCAGTTCCTTTCTCCTGAGGTAAGCAACTTTATTTAAGCATTATCTTGAACATTGTTCAGTCTTGGTGTAGTAACACAACAATCCATTCCTTGCCCTGAGGTTGTTACAGCCTTAATTCCTCCACTATTAAAATGGACAACTATTCTTTCAGGGCATGAACTTGTTCACCAGTATCTTTGATTCTTATTTGGTTTTTCATCAGCAAATTGTAAATCCTTCTGGTGTAGGAAATGATCTTGCTATAACCTAGACTGCAATAAGCCTGGTCTGTGAGAGAAATACATGAACTAATCAAGAGAAGTTTTAGCTTTCAGTCATTCCTTCTATTCTGTACCTCCTTCTGATTCTTTACCTCAATATCTTCAAAGCTTGTTCGAAAACAATTGATGTGCCTCCATGCCACACTGCAGCAGAATCATACATTGTACTGCAAGGAAGGCCCTGCTTTCTTCTTCATTTTAATGAGCACTGGCCAGGCTGGCATGATCCTTACCGCTTCCAGCCAAGTGGGAGCAAGAAGGAGAGGAGTTATAAGGCTAAGTGTGAGGGGTCTCAACAAAGCACAGTATTCTCCTATTTATAGGAAATATCTCAGTGGCGTGGACCAATCAGCCAGCCCTGTGGAGTGCTGAGAAGTGCATGAGTTTGAGAGGGTTTTGGAGCAAATCCTCTTCAATAAGTAGACAACTCCTTTGGCCATGAGGTTACAGAAGCTGAAGATCTCTGAGGGAAGAAGTAACATGTACCCTGGATAGCTTCTTCCCCATTTTATGGAGAGGAAGGTTGCAGCACAGAGAACGAAGCTTAGCTCACTGACATGAAGAAGCAATGACTTTGCTAGATTTGTACCAAGATCTCCCTGCATGGCACAAGGTCCATGCTGGATTGCAGCACTATGCCTTTGTCCAGACCTCCAAGAGCCAAATTAAGCCAACCAGTCATTCACAGCATCTGTTCCTGCTGAAAGCACAGCAAATAGCTTCTCAGCAGAGATTTCTCTTTGGGAAGGATCACTGAGCAGTCAGAAAGACAAATTAAATTAGGAAGCACAAAGCAGAAGGCCATGAGTAGAAGGGAAAAGGATATACTGACATTCACGTGTGAATCAGATCACGCGCAAAGAAGTCAAGTGTGCTTGTTTTTTTCAGGAATGTCTGAATATTTTTATACTTTAAGAAGAAAAAAACGATGGCACAGTCTGTTTAGAGGCAATGGGAAGGAAAAAGCAAAACAAAACAAGTGGGGCCATGAGACATGGTGCGATTTGCATCTAAATACGTTTTAGCTAGAAGAACATGTTCAGAGGAAAACACAGCATTGCCAGTTCACGAGACTAACTTTCTGATATCTTTGTGGGAACCAAATGAATTGCAAAACATCTGCAAGGTCCAAAGTGTCAATTATGCCTTTATGTAGATGGAGGAAATGTCACATGATTGAGGCAGTCATTGGACATGGTCAATTGTATGTTTTTATCCTCTGCTTAGCCTTAAAGCCTCACTCAACAGTCCCCTCAGACAAAGGCACTGTCAGAGAGGGAGATGGATCAGTTGGCCACTCACAGGAGTCGCTTATCAGCACAGAAAGTGTCCCTGGCCTCGGACAACTCTGACATTCTCTTTGCATACCCTGCTTCAGTGGTGCAGCTACAAGTCCGCCTTGAGAGCCTGGCAGCGAAACGTAGCTAGGCAAACAACCCAACACAAAGCTCAGATTTGGAAAAGGAACCATGCAAACAAGCAGATTTCAGATACTTCTCTTAGACCATACCTGTGTTTCTCCGTCAGGTTTCTGCTCCAGCTCGCAAGTGACAAGTTTTTTTAAACATGCCAACTGCCCAGAAGCATCTCACAGGAACATGTAAAATGAAGTCATGCATCATTCAGGGATCGCAGGAGCTGCCAAAGCAGAATGGTTTTGAAAGGCCCATATGCATAGCAGCCAATGCCAAATGTCTTCATTTTAATGGCTCACGTGTTACAGTTTATATTGAGCACTTCAGCAAGTCCCAGCAATATTCTTTCTGGATTTGAAAACTTGCATTACTTCTCAAGGAAACTTTTAAACCCAGCAACATTTGTACTGAACAATTTGTGCGTGTTTTACTGCAGTCAACATTTGCAGCCAACAGCATCTCTACACTGTAAAACTGCACCGAAACACCACTGGCACTGCTTCCAGCTGGTGGGATGGTGCAGCTCCCTTCACATCAAGGGAGGCTTGGATGGGGCTTGTGGTCATTAACATAGTTAATTATCATGCTTTTCCATCACCATGGATGCTCATCTAAAATCTGACACCCACGTAGCCCTGGCTGAACGTATCTGGATCCATTGAGTGGGTGCCCACCAGATGAGATGCAACCTGGGTAAGGCAACGACCCACAAACAACAAAGCACACAAAAGAAAGTCCAGGAAGCCCTCTGCAGAGCTCACAACCAACTTGTCACAGTGTCAACAGGCCCTGAATGCAACATGCCCAAAAAAAACAGCAGCTGATGTGGATGCACAGCCAAGGTAGGGCACTCGCATCAACCAGGCCTCGTAGCAGTGGAGGGAGAAATGTGGGTTGCTGCCATAGGGCTGAGCACTCCGAGCAGGAGGCAAGCGAGCAGAATGCACAATGTGTCTGCAATTGCTTTGGGAAGCATGCAGCCAAAACTGTAATCTGTGCTACACACACGAGATAAAATCTGTTCCAAATCGTGGAAGCCCTCACGTTGTTTTAATGAGATTTCTGTGTATTTATATGTACACACAACCGCTGTCCTCCCCCTGCCCGCTGCGTGCCTGCTCCCACTGCTGGCCTGCAAAGCATGTCCTGCCTTGGAAATAGAGTTTACACATGCACATGATTCCCAAAATTAACACGTTGCTCTGATTGTGGCGTCACAACAGAGTAACCTATCCACCTAAACACAACAACAGCACAAGGGATGGGATTGCTCTGTGTGAGCTGCCTGGCATCCAAAACGAAGGTATGTATTTAAAGGCATCGGATAAGCCTACCCGTGCAGGTATTCCAGGAAAGGATGAAGTGTGTCTCACAATTCCAGGAACGGAAGGCAGTTTGTAAATCACGTGCACAGTGAGATAAACCCCAGACAGCCCTGCAGTGCAGCGTAGATTTGGATGGCTTACGTCAGGCGCGTTTTGTAGCGGAGCATGGGGCAGCCTCGTTCCAGCAGAACAGCACTTGAAGAGATGATTCCTGGAAAGTGCTTTCCATCTGAATTTTTGGGCAGTGGTTTCCTTGTGCCAGCAAAGCCTGTGTAAGTCAGGGCTCTGTGAAAGAGAACATTTAATACAGTGCAAAGCCCAGCAGCCGAGGAGAGATCGGGAAATCAGCAAATCTGGTGAATGAATCAGGCTCAGCCCACAAAAATCTCACTGCAGGAAAGCAGCCATTGCCAGGAGGGGTCGGGCTGTTGTCCTCCCTCCACTGCCACTGAAGCAAACAGCAGCACATAGTTGAGCAGAAAAGAAACCTAACTGGAGCATAAGCCATCAGTTATAATGTCTCGATTCTGTGCTTGTTTTGCATGTTCGTAAGACCTGTCTGTATACAGAACTTAAAAGCATCCAGTCCTGTGGTCCACGAAAACATGAGCTGTCTGTAATGAGCTTGTCTAGAAGGCTGGGTCCCACTTATGAAATCTGTTACCTTTTACCAAGTATATGAGGGAACAGCAGACATTGGGACTATTCAGATGGCAGTTTCCTGATCCTCTGCACTTACTTCAAGGGTAATGGTGGCACTTCCAGCTTTATCCCACCTGAAAGGTCAGAATGGAAAGCTGCTGAATGCATGGTTGTAAACAGCTGTTTTCTCTTCCATCTGCCTTGTGCATCCTCTGGAAGAGAACCACAGAATCATAGAATGGTTTGTGTTGGAAGGTTCCCTTAAAGGCCATCTGGTACAACTTCCTGCAGTGAACAGGGACACCTACACTACATCAGGTGCTCAGAGCCCCATCCTGTCTGATCTTGAACGTCTCCAGGGATGGGGCATCCACCACATCTCTGGGCAGCCTGTTCCAAGGAAGCAGACATTTGCTGGTCACAGGTAAAATAAAAAGGTGTTTTCTGTTGCCATCATCATGAGTATTCACCAAGATTGAGTACATGCATGGTTCCCTACTCAACTGCTGCTAAAGTAATGAAAGTCTTGTACCTGAATTCGGGAGGAGTTCAGCCAGGCTTGGTGCTCTTCTGGTGGCAAGTATTATAGGATTAATCATAGAATCACAGAATCATTAAGGTTGGAAAATACCACTAAGATCACCAACTCTAACCCCAGCCCACTCCCATCATGCCCACCAACCACATCCCTCAGTGCCACATCTCCACAGTTCTTGAACATCTCCAAGTACAATGATCCCACCAGCTGCCTGGGCAGCCTGTGCCAGTGGATCACCACTCTTTCTGAGAAGAGATTTTTCTTAATAGCCAACATGAACCTTCCCTGGCATAGGCTAAAGCCATGTGATTGACTTCAGCTCGCAGCCTGTGCCCTTAGAAGATTCAGAACTCTCACTGATGTGTCATGGCAGCAATCAAAGCAGGGCAGCAGTGAATAATGGTCCCCAGCTGTACTCCCTGACCCCCACCCTCACCACAGTGGGGGTGGGGTGGTATTGTTTTAAACTTTCTCTATTTCCCTATATGGAATTTACAAACCAGCTCATTGGCTTTTCTCAGAATTTCAGCTCCTTCTCCTTAGTCTAAACATTCCTCCCGTCCCTTTCTTTTCCCCTCTTGCCAACTTGGTGTTCTGTATTTTTCATTATCTCCTTCTTTTACTAAATCCTTATCTTAAAAATAGTGCATTTGATTGTGTGCAATAGTAAATTTTGCTCCTGGAATAACTCTGCCACCTCGCTTTGGCCAAATTACATGTACATCAACTCCTACTAAACCCATCTAACACGACACTCGTGGTATTTAAAATCTGGCTAAAACCAAAATCTAAATGCTTTAATTTTACTACCACTTCCTGGCTTTTGTGGTGGGGAAAAGAAAAAAAAAGAAAAAAAAAGCATTATATTCATTTTAAAATCACTTCAGGTGTTTTCTTTGCTCATCAAAGAAAAACCATCAAGGTTATTCATTGTGTTCTCTTTGTTATCACTGGAGGTTTAAACATGCCATGTAAGTAATCCATGGCCAATTAAAACACTCATTTCTGTTATAATTGCAGCAGTCAGGTTTGGAGGCGTTTGGGATGGGTGGAACAGGTGGGACAATGGCACAGGGTGAGATCTGTTGCTTTATTCTTGTATGAAATGAATACATATGTGGCTAATTCCAGTTCATGTTCTCCTTCTTCAGAGTCTGCCAGCAGCTGGGGCTCACTCAAGACACAAAATAGACAGTACTGACAGCAGGGACTGGTCGTGGCCAGGATGCAGGAGTGGGCATCAAGGAGAGCGTGCCCCTTCCCAGACAGTTCCTCCCATGTTACCTAACTCAGGTAAAGCTCTGAACTACACAAAGTCAGATATGGAAAGCACACTCACAAAGATATACATATAAATGTATAACATCTCTGCGCCACCACAATCAGATGTGCTTGCATATGTTTGAGCACTTCTACACTGGGTATCATCCAACCAAACCTATTTGTTTGGATAACTTCCCAGGCTTTGTTTCTCTTTACTGCAGAGGACACAGTGTAACCTCCACTCATGCTCCCAAACATCTGGATGGTTGGGGCCCTGAGCAATCTGGTCTAGTACCAGACCTGGAGGTTGGAGACCCGCCTGTGGCAGGGGGCTGGAATTTGATGATCCTTGGGGTCCCTTCCGACCCAAGCCATTCTATGACTCTATAATGATTCTGGTCAACCCCCTCCTAAAGACCCCACTAGACAACAAGATGCAGGAACTCATCTTTGCCTTGGGAACACCTTCAGAACACACAGCACCCTACGTAAGGCACGGTCTGTTGTACCTGGGAGCTCTTTCTTCACTCTGCTACGTTGTTTTTAATCCTATTCACTCTTGACATGCCTTATGCCCACGGCTCCCAGATCCAGCTACCATAACAAATTTTGAAGTTTTCTTGCTAAACATGTCAGACACAGAGCTTGGTGGCCCACTTGGCCAAGGGCCAAGTCCAATAACTACTGAAGTGCCTTTTCTGATGCCTTCCTCACTGCATAGTGCTTTCCACAAACCTAGGTTCTCCATTCTCAGGCATTCCTTTGCACTCCCTGGCCATGCCCTTCGCTCTTCTCTCCCTCAAGACTTGGCCTTCCATTGAAGGATCACAGCGAACCGCAGAACCTCAGCACAAGGCACAGTCTCAGCATCAGCTACAGGAGGAGCACGCACCCAACCCAAGGCACAGCCACAGCAAGGGCTGGGCACTGTGCTGCCCGTGGCGAAGAGTGCAGCATAGAAGGGACCCAGGAACGAGGGAGGCCAAAGTAGTACAGAGCCTTGCTTGGGTGTGTGGGGCCATCTGCCACCGCAGAAGTACAATGCCGGATTCTTGAAATGTAAAAATAGATCTCAAAAGCGACATGTTTTAATGAACTGAGCACAAAGGAACATGGGCGAAATAAACTGAAAACAGAAGCAAGGTTCAAGGAGCTGTTTGTTAAATGAGCACCCGGAGCCAGAATATGGTTTTGGTGCCGGAGAATGCAGGCGGGCTGCGTCCTGCGCGCGCCACGGCTCTTTGGGATGCGGGTGGGAGCGGGAGGGGTGAATGCAGCCCTTGTTTGTCCTCTCTTGAGGAATCTAATTATGTATCAATTGATTTCAAAGCCCGCAATAGCAACTCTCCGGCAAACACTCGCTCCCAGACATTGTCCCCGCTTTCGCCCGGTCGTAATTTATTCACCTCGGGTTTAAATGAGCACCTCGCACCGATCCCCCCTCCTCTCCCTCCCCCCCCTCTCCTCGGGCGCTGAGCCTGGGGGAGGAGGGGCGGGGGCTCTGCCAAGTTTCAACCACCCCATACCCACGGGGGTTGCGGGCCGACCCTGGGGGGGCAAAGCCGTGCCCCCGCCCCTCGCGGCGGGCAGGGAGCCACGAGCCGGCTGTCACTCGGCCTTCTGCCCGGCTGCGCGCCGTCAAAGGGCCGCCCGCGGGCGGCAGAGCCTCGGAGCCGGCGGCGAACGCATTGGCGAGGCCGGGGGACTGCGCTCTGGTCGTGCCGCAACGGGGTGGGAGGCTGGCGGAACCAAACATACGCGTGTGTGCGCTACATGCGCGCATAAAGTCGCGCAAACGCACGTTCAAATGGAAGCCCGGAGCTGCGCACATGCCCGCGGATGGGCGCTAATCAGCGCATGCATTTACGCCGTGCGCGCGTGCATGCACTTAAGCACGCACAAAGATGCGCGTACAGACGTGCACGGCCTGGAGGGGTCCCCTCGGGCTCATGCGGGGGGGTTCGATGGGGCTGCCCCCACACAGAACCACGTCTTACTGAGAAGCCTGTCCTCCAACCGCCCCCGGCTTCAGTGCTCGTTTGCTCCGCGGAGAGGTGATTGGGGCACGATGACACGCACCCTCGCCCTCACCCCCCAACCCCCTTCCGTATCTGTTCCGTGGCCTTCACTCCGATTCGCCCCACCTTCCTCAGGGAAGAGTCATGGGGAAATTGAGGGGAGTCGCAAAGTTCTAAGGCTGAACGCTTTCCCTTTAGCTTTGAGCCGTAGCACCCATACCCAGAAGAGACGAGCGCTCAGTATCAGAGCGATACCTTCAAACGACCCTGTCCCCTCCGCAACTTAAATAAACAGCATCTGGAAACCAGGCCGGGGCCGCCCGCCCCCGCTACGGCCGCCCCCCCGCCGCTATTAAGGACCCATTACGGCGGTGGAGGCAAGGAAGGGGCAGGTTTAAACGCTCCCCCCCCTTCCCACCACCACCACCACCACCAAGCGTCAGACAATTTTGATGAGTGGGTTTTTGTCCGGATGGTTCGTAATGGTGCCTGTTTTGGGGTGTCCCGGGGGGTCCGGGAAGCTTTAATTCGCTCACAAAGGCTCATTTGCAGGTCAATGCCATGGCACACTCGCCTCTCCCCTTTGCCTAAATCTCCTTTTGTTCCCCCTCGCCTGCTCCTCATGCCAGATGGCCGCGGAAAATGCTAATTTTCTCTCTCTCTCTCTTCCCCCCCCCCCCCCCCCCTTTTTTTTTTTTTTTTGCATTTAATTGCG
>NW_024962291.1:3591392-3596182 GCF_019238085.1 Lagopus leucura
CCCCCCCCCCCCCCCCCCTTTTTTTTTTTTTTTTGCATTTAATTGCGGCCCTTTGCAGATGGGGGCCGCGGAGTGTGTGCTTCATTCAAATGAGGTTTGCTTTTTGGTTTCCAGGCACGTTTCGAAAAGTCCGATGTGAGTCGGGCAGGGATTAGGTTGACAGGGAAGTCATCAGATTAAACCCGGCCCGAGCGCGGCCGCCTCCCTCCGGCCCTGCTCCTTCCCCGCCCTCCTCCCAGGAAAAAAAAAAAAAAAAAAAAAAGGAAAAACCGCCTTCTCTCTGAGAGATTTGGGATGAAATTTGCTTGAATTCAGGCAGGAAAATCCATCTTCTTGGAACAAAGGGAAAATGACTGCTATCTAAAAGGTTGTAGTGAGGTGTGGGTCAGTCTTTTCTTCCAGGTAACCAATGATATGATGAAAAGTATCAGCCTCAAACTGTGCCAGGTTCACGTGGGATATTAGGGAAAATCTCTTCTCGGAAAGAGCGTGAGGCATTGGAACAGGCTGCCCAGGGAGGTGGTGGAGTCATCGTCCCTGCAGGTGCTCAGGAAGCCATGGAGATAGGATACCAAGGGATGTGGTTGGTGGGCACGGTTGGACTGGGTGTTCTTAGTGGTCTTTTCCAATCTGAATGATTCTACGATCTTTTTATCCCATTGGTTGGGATGGAAAAGACCCTCAGCCCATCACTGAACCATCTTCATGGTCCAATTTCTTAATCTCCAGCCTGCACACACGTGGCAAAGTCACTGCAAGCACTACCAACAGTTGGTTCTCAATCACAGAATCATTTAAGTTGGAAAAGAGCATCCAGATCATCTAGTCCAACCATCAACCCCGTGCCCACCAAGCTGTGTTCAGTCACTAACCATATTTCATTTTTTTTTTCCTATGGCTTCTTTCCATAAAGCAGGCTGCTTTAGTTGCTGGCTTTGGAGCAAGTTAGCCAGCAGCTGGGCCTAAATTACCTCTGGTTATCTGTAACCAGGTGTGCTGTGTGCTGGGAGTTGTGGGGCTGCTTAGGATAAGGAGTAGCTGCTAGATTGGTTGTCTGCATGCATTCTGCGCTTCTGAGTTTTGAATGATGTCCATTGTGACTTTTTTCCTAGTGCTTAAAGAAATGCCTAATATATATATCACCGTATATATAGAGAGAGAGAGATTTCTTGACCTTTAAGAGAGGAACTTCAGGCTTGGAACATCAGCTTTGGGACCTTGGGGTGAGAAGCTCAGCACTGCCTTTACCTACCAGGTAGGAGCTGAAATTGTATTGTATGTGTTTATTTTCTTGTTTCTGTGCCTGCAAGGGACCAAACTGATCTTTGGAAGTGAACAATTGCACTATGCTGGATTTTAGCATGTGACAACTCGTGAATGTGTGAAAAAATAAAAGCAAATCAGGGTAGATGAAGGCTTAATCCCGGTATCTCTTAGAGCTTCAGTAATTTTTCTCTCCTTATTATTTTATTTTCTAGTTTTACAGTTGAGGTTGGGGAGGGGCAGGCCCCGTCTTTCTGCCTTTCTGCTCAAGTTAGATTTGTTTCTCTAAGAATTCAAGAACATTTATTTGCTTAAAGGCTTGCCAGTGAAAAGGCCCCAGGTCTAATCCCCTTTCTGCTACACACCAGTGCAACTTAGGGAACCCTTCGCCTATTGACTTCTTCATGTGGAAACCGATCCACTGAAAGCAAAAAGGAACCGTTTCTTGTAGGGGGGGAGAAAACCTCTAAAATTCCATTCTGAAGAAGTCCTCATCCTTGGCCCGTGCAGTAGCAATAGAAGCAAAGGCTTTTTGATCCTCACATTTGTAAACTTGTAGACATAATAATGCCATTTCTCCAGTGTTAGCAGGTGTCCTGTCTGGAAGCTGCTGCCTCAGCCTCCAGCAGAGCTGGGAATTAGAAAATTGTCTGTCTTTCCTGAACCGTGAAGCGCTGCTCTTAAATAAAGGCCAGGTCAGATGTTAAAGGGACATTCTTGTCTTCTGAAGCCGAAATAATCTACAGTCGCATCGAGAAATGAAGGCATCCTCCTCCAAAAATGGTCAACCTCTTTCTCTGCCTTTATATTCCATAGGGTCACGGCAAGCTCCGTGCGTGCAGATGGATTGCGTGTCTCCCCAGCCCATAGCAAAGCAAGTGTATGGCTGTGCTTTGGGGCAGTACAGTGACTGGGGCAGGCTGTGCTCTTCTTTGTGCCCTCTGCTGTCCTTCCTCTGTCTCTGATAGAACAATGAATACAGATCACACTCCAAATATACATTTTCTATTTTCCCTGTGCTCATTAATAGATCTTAGACAATATGCTCTCTGTGTTCTGTTAAGCAAACTGAATGTGTTTTAAGATGGCCAGACTGTGGACACAGCTGAGGTTTTACAACAGGTGTGGAATGCCAGGCAAAGAAGCCTGGTTGCAAACATTCAGTCTTTGCACCAAACATAGATGTGCTCCCAGAAGAAGGAACATGTGATGCTGAGTGTGCAGGACAGAGAGATGGGCTTGGCCTAAAGATGGGCATTAAGAATGGAGAACCATTGTGTTTCCTCAAACCAAGCAAATCCTCTAGGGGAGAGCTGAACCTCAGAGCTGTCACCTGGAACTTTGGGATCCGGTGGTGGGGGCCAGAATCTGGCATTTTAGTACAGTATGTGCAGGATGGGGGGAGACTGTCCCAGTCCCTTACCTGGATGGAGGTGGGGGAAAAATGATGGGGCAAGGTGAGAAACCTCATCAGAGCTCCCTTTGTGATTTCCTAGCCTGCAAAACCATTGTTGGGTTTCTTTTCTAGGTGACACCAAGAATTGCTCCAACATGGTGGAGCATGGCTGTGGTGTTTGGTGCTGCAGGAGGATGGGGTGGGACAGCAAGGCCACAGCCAGGAAGGGAAGTGGGGATGGTGAGGGCGAGGGAAACCCTTGGCTCTGCCCCCTTGTGTCTGCGCATGATGATAAAATCTTTTAATTAAATGATTGCACCGAGTGCACAGGGTGAACGGCACTCGCCTAATGAGCAGTTGCTCAGTTTTGCTTTTTCTCTCTGTTCAATGGATGGTGCTGGGTCCTATTAACTGTGCACTGTTCAAACCCTGCCCAACAGCGTCGTGGGTTTCCCCATGGGGTTGGTGTGGTACAGCTCCTGGTGGTGTCGTGGTACCTTCCAAGCATGAATGGATTGATACATAAATGCTGACTGCTATTATTTCTGTTTGAAGATGGGGGGGGGGGGGGTGGGGGTGGGGGGGTGGCAATGGAGGGTGTTTATGGGGGGGATTATTACATAATCTGTAATTCCTCCCCATTGCACTCCCTTTGCCAGGATCTACCCAGCAAGTCCAGTTCTCTGTGAGTGAACTGGGTGTTCAATTTTATTTTCATACCAAAACATAGGAAACCTCTCTTAACATCAGACTGCTTTCCTCATCCTGTTACCTACACCTCCCGCTCATTAGGGACAAATATTTGCTCAAGAAGTGGCAAGCTGCTTTTTTGTTTCTTCCAAGTGATAATAGAACAAGTTTTGGCCAAAAAGAAAAGTTGTGGCCAGGCTGGAGAATGATTCCTAGCGCCAACCATATGCTGCATTCATCATGCTGAAGTGCCTTAATTACTGGTGGATGTCGCCGTGCTTGTAAAGATAGCGCAAAGCTTTTGGCCAAAGTTGTTTGCTGATAACCGCCCCCCCCGGGGGGGGGGCGCCCAAAAATCCTGAAAACCTTTCTGCTGCTGAGTTTTCCTTTGGGCATCCCACACGGGTGTGCATCAAGAGATGCTTGTGGGATGCACAGAATCTTGCAGAGTTAGAGCTCTGTCTTGGGGAAACTCCATTGCAACGCTGGCCTCAGCCTGGGGTTGGTGTCCTGCTTTCAGCTGGGACAGAGCTGACTTTCACCGTAGTGTCTGCCATAATGCAGCTGTAAGGAGTGGGGAGCGAGCTCCTATAGATGCCAAGTACTGTGCATCGTTTCCAAAAGCCGTTCCTATCCTGAAATCCAAAATGGGATTTGGGATTCCTGCTAAGGGGTGAGTGGGGCAGCAGTAACAAGCAGCAGTCTCCCTCCCCTCCTTTATCATTCTGATGATAAAGGACACTTTAAAGGCTCTCTGACAATGAATGAGTCCCGGTTAAATATTTCGGGAACTTCTTTACATGGTTTCCTCTGATGCGTGCACTGCTGAGACATCTGTCTTCGGTACTAATAAAGTAGTCTAGATTTAAAATGAACTTCATTGGATCTCTTTGAAACTATAGGCACATATGGTTCATAATTAGCTGGATATCTCTTATAGTTAAATGATTTTTTCCCTTCTCTTTCTCTCTCTCTCTGTCGCCCATTCGCATCAATAATAGAAGCAAACAAAGTTCCAATTGTTCCCTGTTGCGGGACATTATGTGCCTGAATAAATGGATGTTGGCTGTGTCTACATGGATTTGCCATATGGCTACAAAGGCTCGAAGAATAGGGGCAGTGTGCTTTGTGCCGAAGGCGGGCTGGGTGGAGCGGGCTGCAGGGCGGCCGCACACCTTCCCCGTGCCCGGCAGCTGGAGCCCCCGCCATGCTCCGAGCCCACCTCCACAGCCCAGGGATTTGGGAGCCGGGCACGGGGATTTCTTGGTGCGGAAAGTCCTATTATGAGCGGGGGGCTGGGACAATGGACGTCCCAAAGGCACCTGCTTGCATGAAAGCCAGAGAAAAGCCCATAAATCCTGGAGGATCCAGCTGCCTCACTCCGGGCATTGTTGGCTTTCAGAAGGAAAGGGAAAAAGCTATTTTTCTTTTTCAAAGGGGG